>NW_016107338.1:10208881-10253002 GCF_001604975.1 Cebus imitator | reverse complement strand
CATTTGACCCAGCAATCCCATTACTGGATATATATCCAAAGGATTATAAATTGCTCTACTATAAGGACACATACACACGAATGTTCATTGCAGCACTGTTTACAATAGCAAAGACCTGGAACAAACCCAAATGCCCATTGATGATAGACTGGACAGGGAAAATGTGGTACATATACACCATGGAATATTATGCAGCCATCAAAAACGATGATTTTGGGTCCTTTGTAGGGACATGGATGAACCTGGAAACCATCATTCTCAGCAAACTGACACAAGAGCAGAAAATCAAACGCCGCATGTTCTCACTCATAGGTGGGTGTTGAACAATGAGAACCATGGACACAGGGAAGGGAGCACTACACATTTGGGTCTGTTGGGAGGAAATGGGGGAGGGACGGGGGTTGGGGAGTTGTAGAGAGATAGCATGGGGAGAAATGCCAGATATAGGTGAAGGGGAGGAAGGCAGCAAATCACACTGTCATGTGTGTACCTATACAACAATCTTGCATGCTCTTCACATGTACCCCAAAACCTAAAATGCAATAAAAAAATTTTTTTTAAAAATTTATTATTCTTATACTTTAAGCTCTGAGATACATGTGCAGAATGTGTAGGTTTGTTACATAGCTATGCATGTGCCATGGTCATTTGCTGCACCCATCAACCTGTCATCCACATTTGGTATTTCTCCTAATGCAATCCCTCCCTTAGGTTCTACCCCGCCACAGGTCCTGGTGTGTAATGTTCCCCATCTTGTGTCCATATGTTCTCATTGTTCAACTCCCACTTATGAATGAGAACATAAAGTGTTTTTCTGATCTTGTATTAGTTTGCTGGGAATGATGGTTTCCATGCAAAGGACATGAGCTCATCCTGTTTTATGGCTGCATAGTATTCCATGGTGTGTATGTGCCACATTTTCTTCATCCAGTCTATCATTGACGGGCATTTGGGTTGGTTCCAAGTCTTTGCTACTGGGAACAGTACTGCATTAAACATATGTGTGCATGTGTCTTTATAACAGAATGATTTATAATCCTTTGGGTATACACCCAGTAATGGGATTGCTGGGTCAAATAGTATTTCTGGTTCCAGATCCTCGAGGAATAGCCACACTGTCTTCCACAATGGTTGAACTAATTTACGTTCCCACCAACAGTGTAAAGGCATTCCTATTTCTCCACATGCTCTCCAGCATGTTGTTTCCTGACTTTTTAATGATCACCACTCTAACTGGTGTGAGACGGTATCTCATCTCATGACCAGTGATGATGAGCTTTTTTTCTCATGTTTGTTGGCTGCATAAATGTCTTCTTTTGAGAAGTGTCTGTTCATATCATTTGCCCACTTTTTGTTGGGGTTGCTTGGTTTTTTCTTGTAAATTTAAGTTTTTTGTAGATTCAGGTTATTAGCCCTTTGTCAGATGGATAGATTGCAAAAATTTTGTCCCATTTGGTAGGTTACCTGTTCACTCCAATGATAGTTTCTTTTGCTGTGCAGAAGCTCTTTAATTTAATTTGATCCCTTCTGTTAATTTTGGCTTTTGTTGCCATTGCTTTTGGTGTTTTAGTCATGAAGTCTTTGCCCATGCCTATGTCCTGAATGGTATTGCCTAGGTTTTCTTCTAGAGTTTTTATAATTTTAGGTCTTACATTTAAGTCTTCAATCCATCTTGCATTAATTTTTGTGTAAGGTGTAAGGAAGGGGTCCAGTTTCAGTTTTCTGCATATGGCTAGCCAGTTTTCCCAACACCATTTCTTAAATAGGGAATCCTTTCTCCATTGCTTGTTTTTGTCAAGTTTGTCAAAGATCATATGGTTATAGATGTGTGACATTATTTCTGAGGCCTCTGTTCTGTTCTCTTCGTCTATATATCTGTTTTGGCGCCAGTATCATGCTATTTTGGTTACTGTGGCCTTGTAGTATAGTTTGAAGTCGGGTAGTGTGACGCTTCCAGCTTTGTTCTTTTAGCTTAGGATTGTCTTGGCCCTGCAGGCTCTTTTTTGGTTCCATATGAAATTTAAAGTATTTTTCTAATTGTATGAAGAAAGTCAATGGTAGCTTGATGGGAATAGCATCGAATCTAAAAATTACTTTGGGCAGTATGGTCATTTTCATGATATTGATTCTTCCTGTCCATAAGCATAGAATGTTTTTCAATTTGTTTGTGCCCTCTCTTATTTCTTTGAGCAGTGTTTTGTAGTTCTCCTTGAAGAGGTCCTTCACATCCCTTGTAAGTTGTATTCCTAGGTATTTTATTCTCTTTGTAGCAATTGTGAATGGGAGTTCACTCATGATTTTGCTCTCTGTTTGTCTATTATTAGTGTCTTACCTCCATCTGCACAATGAATCCAGTCTATTTCTCTCACACCAGAAAAAAAGAGTTATTAAGATTCTCATAACAATGCAAATGGAACAAAGTGCGTATTAGGGTAGCCTCATATAATCATGATATTTCCTTTTTAACACTGCATTTTTTACCTATTTTGATCTTTAGACAAAATATCATTCATAATTTAGAACATGAAAAGCATAAGCAAAATGTAAAGACTTCTTTCACTGGTATTGCTATATATAGGAGGCAATGCTGTTAAAGGAGACCAGAATACCAGATGAAAAACAACATGGATGCTTTGGACCACACCCCTCACTCACACACCCAATTAGCTATGAAAGGGGAGCTTTAAGAAAGAAAAGCAAGGTATAAAATTTGTTCATGTAATGACCATCAAGTTATTTGTACCTATGTTCTATCAATTTTGTTTGGTATCCTAATTTACTGATCAGTATCACAACTTTTCTTCAAATTGCCATTATGGTAAAAGCAACCCTCATCCCTTGGCAGGAATCTAAAGAGCCCTTATATCCATGGTATTCCTTCCTAAATGGCCCTAACTGCAATCACATGAAAACCAGATCCTTCATCTATAAAATCAGTTTTCTAGGTGCTTTCAGTTAAAAGACTTGATGTTTAGCTACTGTTCCCTTCTGCTTATTTCTTCTTTTGTCTTTTCATCCTTTCTCTAACCAAGAGTCTGTTCAGATGTGTGCAGACCACTCAAGGCTTATACAACCTTTAAATCCAACTACCATATCAAAGGGTACACATCTCTTCGAATGTCATCATAATGAATTGAAGTTTTAGGATTTTTAAAAGATGTAAAAATTTCATGTATTCAATGATTACAACTATGTAAAAAATGCATTTGATGAAAAAGACTGAAAACAACAACAACAACAACAACAGAAGAGAGTTCCGTGAATATAGCGATGGAACCTCACTTGCCAAAATGATCTGGGACTGTGGTTTATTTTATGGGAGAAATGTTAATGACCAATTTCTTTCATGTGTATAAGACTATTTAATATTGTTTCTTTTTTAGTCAGTTTTTATTTTTATTTACCTAAGAAATTTTCAGTTTTCCCCATTTTCAAGTTTGTTGTCATAAATTTTTTATTGTATTCCCCTTTACTTTTTTTCTGTTTGACTAATCTTGTCAAAAGAGAAATGATTAGCTTTATTAACCCTATTTTATAATTTTGGTTTTTGTTACATTTATTTCTAAACATCTTTATTTCCTTTCTTCTTTCTTCAGATTTATTTTACTGATATTTGTCACAATTTCAAAAAATTTCATGGCCCATTGAGTCTTTCTTCTTTTCCAAGATAAACACTTTAAAGATATATATTTCCCTTCATAGCTCTGTCCCAGAACTCACTTCTGAATTCCTCACTCAAACTCAAACTCAACACTTCCAAAACCAAGCTCCTGATCTTTTCCCATATACCTATTCTTTCTGGAGTCTTGTCCATCTTGTCAATAGCAATTCTATTTTTCCAATTGCTCAGTTCAAAATACTTGAAGTCATGCTTGACTTCTCTATTATATTCTTTGTCCAATCTTTTAGAAAATCCTGTTGTCAAAACCTTTAATAACTTCAAAATCCACCACTCTATCTTCATTCCCTTTGCTACCAATCTATAATTGGCCACCGTTGCTTACTCAATTACTGCAATAGCATCCCAACGTGTCTCCTTTTCCTTGACCTTCTAAAGTCAATTCTCAACATAGGATCTGAGTTATCCATTCACTAGTTAGTTTCAGATCATCTACTGAGTTCCCCTATTATTCAAGAGAATATTCTGAATTCCTTACAATGGTCTACAAAGTCCTGTATGACCTGGCTACTTGCTACCACTCTGACCCATTTTTTATTCCTCTTTCTCATTCACTGCTCCAGCCAAACTACTGGGATTTAACTAATATTTTCCCTTTTTATCAAGGCCTTCCCTGGCAATCATTTTTGTTTTTTTTTTTTTTAAAGTATTATTATTTTGTATAACAAGCCTCCACTCCCCCAAAAAAGCCTTTGTAATAACAATTTGTATTTTCTAGGGTCAGGGCTAAGGATAGGGTCAAATGAATGAGGGAAAACAACAGAATTTACCTCAGGAGTAAAATTTAAGAAATCTGGCAATCTTATTTAAAACTGCAGTCCACTCACCCACCACCCAATACGTCCTAGCCCTGTGCCTGCATGTTCTTTTTCAAGGCACATATCATTACCCGACATACTACATATTTTACCCACTTATTTATTGTATTAGACCATTCTTGCATTGCAATAAAGAAGTACCTGAGACTGGGTAATTTATAAATAAAAGAGGTTTAACTGGCTCATGGTACTGCAGCCTGTACAGGAAGCATGATGCCAGCGTCTGCTCAGCTTCTGGTAAGGCCTCAGGAAGCTTTCACTCATGGCAATAGGCAATTGGGGAGCTGGAATCTCACATGGCAAGAACAGAAGCAAGAGGATGGGGAGGCACCACATTTAACCAACCAAATATGGTCATTTGGGTCATGAGGGTGAATCCCTTATGGCATGTTGCTGTCCTTGTGAACTCACTATCACAAGGGGCACCAAGTCATAAGGGATCCACCCCCATAATCCAAACACCTCCCACCAAGCCCCACCTCCAACAATGGGGATTACATTTCAACATGCCATTTAGGCAAGGACAAATATCCAAAGTGATTTTTTTGTTTGTTTGTTTGTTTGTTTGCTTGTTTTGCCTTTTACTGTATTCCAAGTATGTGCCTGGCATGTGCTGCTCAGTAATTAATTGTGGAGTAAATAAAAATTACTCTCTGAAATTTTTATGAATTTTATGACCTAGAATACAGTCAATTTATATAAAGGTTTATTCATAAGCAAAAGTATAGTCTCCACTTGCTGGATATAGTACTCTAAACATGTCCATTAAGTCAAGATTTCAATTATACAGTATCATTCAAATCTCCTATTTCCTGACACTTTGTTTGCTTAATCTATCAATTACTACATGAAGGGAGTTAAAATTCTGTAGCTATTGACAGTGGACTTTTGTTTTATGTACATTGAAGCTATGTTACACACATTTAGAATTGTTATATTTTCCTAGTGAATTGATTTTTCTGTCAATATTGATCTCTAGTAATCTCTACTAATGATTTTGCTTTAAAGACTATTTGTATGACATTACTACTATATTAGCCCTCTTCAGAGTATTTATCTGGTGTAAATCTTTTTTTATATTCTCTGACATTTAAACGTTCTTTGTTTTAGTTTAGTTTAGTTTTGTTTTAAATAACACAGGGTCTTGCTCTGTCACCCAAGCTGGAGTGCATTGGCAGGAACAAGATTCACTGCAGACTTGAACACCCAGGCTCATGCCATCCTCCCATCTCAGCCTTCCATGTAGCTGGGACTACAGGCATGCACCACCACACACCTGGCTAATTTTTTTGCTTTTTTTTTTTGGTAGAGACAAGGGTCTCACTGTGTTGCTTATGCTGGTCTTAATCTCCTGGGCTCAAGCGATTCTCCTGCTTTGGCCTCCCATAAGTGCGGGGATTACAGGTGTGAGCAACAGCACCCAGCCACCTTCTATGTTTTAGATGTCTTTAAAAAAAAAAAAAAAAAAAACTGAGGAAAAAAAATCTGTTTTACATTAACCATGATTATTGATTTTTTTATTCATTGCCAGTATCTCACTGTGTGTTTTCTATTTTCCATCTTTTTTCCCATGCTTTTTCCCCTGCATGCTGCACCTTCCTCTAATTCTTGCCATCTTTGGGGTTAATTTTTATTCTTTATCCAATATTTTCCCTCTCCTTGCTTGAAAATTATATACTCTATTTATTTCCTTTTAGTAATTACCCTAGAAATTCTGTATTTCACTTACTAAAATCTAGAATCAATAAATATCTTTATGTTCCTCTTGAAAAGTAGAAGGACCCTAGAATGTTTTAACTCTCTTCACTCCTCTTCTATGTTGTTATCGTCCAAGATTTTTTTTTAGTTTTTAACCCCTTGAATTAGACATTAGTGTATATGCTTTATATGATCAATTTTTGTTTAGGTTTCCATAAGTCTATGATTATTTTTTTGTCTACCATTCCTTTTTGCTCCCCATGCCTTCCTTCCTTCCACTTCTCTCAGGAAGGATGCTGTCTCTTTCATCTGACACAACCTCCCATTCTGCATGAGCCCTCAGTTATGTCTCCTATCTTCTGAGTACATAACCTTTGAAACCAAGTACCTATCTTACTGTGAACCAGACGATGCCCTCCAGGAGAACGTTAAAGTTTGCTTACTTTTGTGAAATCAAGCATCCTTGTCATTTCAACCTGTTTCCCTTATTTTACAGCCAGCTCAACCATGCTTTCAATAAATATTGGAATATGTTATCTAGCATTTTTGGATGATCTGACCAGGAAGTTTGTCTCTAAAGATCATTCTATCTTGTTGTCTTGAATGCTTTTAGATTAACGTTTTTAGCATTCATATTCTTTGAAATGGTTTCATACAAATATTCTATTCACTACATATGCTCCATCAGTGAAAAGTATAAATGAAAAAGCCATGTATACATGGAATTGCTTAAGAACTGTTTTAGTCACAAAATGATTTTTGTTTTGCCTACCATATATATTTTACATAAGCTAAAAGCCATTTCCAAAAGACTGTCCTTTTTTTCTGAATTCTAAGTGTAAATATTGACTCCAATATATTATCCCCAACATCTTACTATAAAAATTTCCCAACATACAACGAAGTTAAAAGAATATCTACTCCATGTATTTTGACTTTATCATTTTACAATATTACTTATCACATATCTACCTATCTCTAGCCATCAATTCATATTACTTTTTGTTGTTACATTTCAAAGGAAAATGCAGACATCAATACATTTCTCCACTAATATTTCATAAACAAAAATTATTTCTAGGCAATAAATCTCACATTCTACAAATTTTGCTTAATATTTTTATAAGCATTTAAAAAGCACAACTGTCTGGGCCACAATCACGTAACACCATTTGAGTCAGAAAACAACAGTCTCACAGTTAGGAAGGGGGAAAAGTTAAAATAAATTATTAACTCTTTATAATACATTATATTTCCATGCTGGTAATAAGCTTCATATGTGGCACATTTATTTGAAATGTCTGCCCTTTCATTTCATCAATATTTAGAGGTTCCTATTATTGTTTCTATTTTTTAATGATGAAAAACTCTCACTTGCCATCACTTCCCTGTTCAGTACTTGTGGAAGATTATTCAATTTCAGAGAGGCAGCTGAACAGCTATCTTTTAAATTTTTTTAGGCAAAGTTGCCTAAAAAAGTCATTAAACTGGAAGGCATTTACCTACTGTAGGTAAATGCCTTCCAGTTTAATAATTTTATAAATGAGATTCTATCATCTCTTTAAAAATTTTTTATAATAAACACTTGATTAGCTACCACAACAAGACTGTGCTTCTGTTTTCTCTTCCTATCTTTAACATTAGAAACATAATTTACATTTCTAGGGAGCATTTCTTTTGAAAACAGATCACTTTGAATGCATATAAAAAGATGAGAGGTAATGTTTTAAAGTTTAGATTTGTTTGAATTTGGAAAAAGGCTTTCAGGTAATTTTTTATACTTGCCAAAGACAAAAAAGACCAAAAAATGTAAAGCAATGTCTGCAGAATTCCTCTACTGTCAAGACAAAAACAAAATTGTCTAAAACAATTATTTTAATAATCTACATGGTATACTTGCCTATTATCACAAATTCATAGTATGATCTTACCCTTCATTTGCTGGATTAAATTAAAATCAATGTAATATTTTACTCTTCATCAAAATAATTCAATCCAGATTCAGCCAATCTGAGAACCATGTGAGTAATTTAGGTACACCCCTAATATCTGTGGGGCTACTTTTCCTTATCTTTAATTTAAAATTCCCTATGATAGTCTTTACTGTTTTAGGGCTTATTCCATTACACCTAGAAGTTTTTTATCAGATTATTAAAATAATGACTAGCTAAAGGACAGAATAATGTAATTCTAGCACTTCACAAATATGAAAAGGTATTTGGCCTATTTTCCTTCCCCTAAGCACAGGAACTTCTTGGTAGCACATTAAACAAAAGAATGGTTCCAATTTAAGCTATCTCATTTAATTTCTTCTAAACTTTTGTTTCTTTTTTCATAATACTGTATAGCCTACTATCAAAAGAAGAACTAATAACATACTCATTATAATTGAAATAGTAGCAAAGTATGCAAAAGAAAAAACCTGAAAAAGCTAGTATACCCTAAGGGAAAACATCCAGTTCCAGATGTGACCACATAGAAAAGCTATAGAATAATAATGATAATAGTAATAATGACCTTATCAAAATATGTCCAAAAAGTAATTATTTGAGAAAAACCAATGAACAAAAAATTGCACATTAGTAGAATAGAGCATCCTAGAGCCCGCAGGATGGTTACAAATATGATGCTTATGCAAAAACTAAATCACTGCATAAAATCTCAGAGACCAAAGACAGTGAGGACACAAAGAATATGCTTCCAAAACTTCTGCTTCATTCACTTTCATCTTTTTGGGATCTTTAGGCAAGACGAGAATTTACTAATTTTCCCCAGAAACAGGGAAACAAATATTAGCAATGAGACCAAAGGGCAATGCTCTAAGTCCAAATAAATGTGATATTAACCCCAGCACTTTTACCAGATGTTCATTCATAGAAGACATTTCATTCACATGAAGAATCTTGGAATATGCTAATATTCAGATGAAAAGGCTAGATTCAATTATATATCAAAACCCTTGCAATATTTTAATGTTTCTGTTTCTAAAATTGCTGTTTTCCAGAGGCTTCGCTGCTTAGTAGACTTCAAAATGCCACTTTATATATAGAATTATAATTATAGAACGTGAATATCTACAGCACAATACAACTTCTCAAATCTTGACCAATCTGGTGTCCTCCTTCTTTTTGAGCAGTTTTACCAAACGGTCTACTCTCAAGTGAATAAAAACTTCCAGTTAGTTTATAAGCTAGGATCTTAAAAACATACAACTAATAATAGCCAAACAGTTTTAAAGAAAGAGTAAGGAACAGGGAATCAAAATCAGTTCAAGATCTGGCACCACCAATAACCTGTTATTTGATCTAAGCAAGCCACTTATCTACGCCTCAGTTTACTCATCTCTCAAATGATTCTACTACTTTAACAGGGGTTTCTAAGAAAGAAATAAGAGAATACACATCAAAGGCCTTGAAAGAGTGAAAAGCATTCTAACTGATTATATTATTAGTAAAATTGAAAGTCTAAAATCAACTCCTTCATGTAATCTTCCTTTTTGGTACACAGAGTTGAAATTCTGTTACTTTCCATTATATAACTTATCATATACGAAAGTATATTATACATATATCTACACATATATACAAACACACACAGACACACACATGTATATGTATGTATATATATACACATAGTTAAAAATAATTTTTAATATGACCTGATATTTACCACTCATCTTGAGAAACAGAACATTACTAATACCTTGGAGGCTATTATATGCTTATTTTATCATGTTTCTTTTTATTAACTCCAGAGTGTTCTAAATTGTGTGCTAATTACTCCCTTGCTCTTACTTATGGTATTGGCACATTTATATATACATCACTAAATTATCTATCCATGCATTCATCTTCCTTCTTTCCATCTATTAATCCTGCTTTCTGAAGTTTATATATATATATATATATATATGTTATATATACTTTTCCTTCAACTTCTGCAATATTTTTCTTAGAGAAATTTCTTGACATTATTTTTTACATAATTTCTAAGGTTAACAATATTTATTATATACATTTAAAACAGAAAAAATGAGGTACACTGAAGCTAGAAACTTGCCACATTATATGAGAAGACAATGGATAAGTTTCTATAGTAATTCTGAAGGAAAAACAAACCAATGACTGTCTCAGAGCTTTACAGAACATTCATATCATTAGCTTCAATTAAAAAGAAAATATTTACTTACTGCTAGCAGCATAATTCAGTTAATATTTCTACATTGACTTTACGTACATGATATTTGTTCTTTCATATTAAACAGGAAGGTATATTAAAAAGTACTGATGATATAAAAGCCCCAAATAATATTTAAATATTTCCTTAAAATGAGAACAATAACAAATTAAGTAAGATCAAAAGAAGATGTATATTTCTTTGAAGAAATGGACTGTCAGGAAACATGTAGCCTTACTATGGAATATTTTAATTAAAGATGATTGTCTCCTGAAATAATTAATCTGACACTAATCAATCCAAATATATCATTCACCTGAGCAAATGGTGGAAGAATCTCCTTGAATATTTGCTGATTTGGTCCCTATATTTCAATATAGTGGTATCCAGAAGTGGTCTTGTTGGAGCATAGAAGGTTCCAAGGCTTGCCTCAAGCTGTGCTGTGGAATTCAAACATAGCAGCACTGAAACAAGTGAAACTCCATCGATTACAACAAAATACTCATGTTTGCAGTCAGTCAGGTTTTGCAAACTTGGATGAAATGTGAGCTTGTTGCAGGAAAGATGAAATTAAAATATGACAGCTGGTACAAAAACAAACCTGTGTATAAACTTTCACTTGAGGCAAAGCTGACAATGACTCTGAGCAACAAAAAGCTGTCAAAACTGAAGAAATCCATAATGAACCACCCTCTCACCACAAATGGGTAATTAAAGCAGTGACTCATCAAAGTAATGCAGTTTGAACTAGTACTTCCAGTAAAATCAGCTCACAGTGTGCTAAACATTTACTCTCTTTGGCTAAAAGGAGAAAACTAACCTTTCCCTATTGGGAATTGAAATAGATGTAGAATTTTTTTTTTAAATAATACAAATAAACAGCCATATTGGAGTAGAAATATGTCTCTATTGCAATTTGAAGAGAACCATGAAAGTCCCTGTATCTTCCCTAAGTCCTACCCTAAACAGCAAGATTCTTGGTTTTATCCAAGTGTGAAAACTTAGACTCCTGGAAAAGGAAAGAAGGACTGGAGAGTCAGGTTTTTATAAACTAGAGGGCTAAGATTGGGGGAAAGGGCACATTTTGCCTGTTTCACAGTTTTACCAAGACATGCTTACAGGACTAGGTTTTTTTCCCAGAAATACCTGGAAGTTAAGTAATAACCATAATAGTGAGAGTAAGAGTATGTATGAGAACACTATAGCTCACAGTAAGACTCCTCTGATTTGTATGCTACTAGCACTGGGTTGAATAAACAATTCCTTATTTAACAAAACTAGTTTTAGGCATATTTGGGTTTGAAAGTATTAAATATCTCATCAGAGTAATTGCTATGGAATTGGCTAAGCTGTAGGTAGGTAATTTCTTTTTTTAATCTCAAATCTAGACAGTAAAGTAAGATGAACTTTAGAGGTATTTTCTTTCAAAGCAGCAGTCAATTTAGATTAAAATTGAATACAGCAATGCTATTGTGAAAACAAGCCAGATTCTCTTGTCATTGCTTGTTTTCTTGACAGCATGTTTCGTACATCTGAAATGTTCGAACCTATATGGAATACTCATAACTCCCAGCACAGTTATAGATTCATTAGATATCCCAGCTTGATGTTTAAGGCAGAAATGAAGATCTCAAAGATAACTACAACATGGCTACAAATAAAATAGCTCACTGGGTTCCACTAATAAAAGGAAAACAAATTACCATATCAAATTTGTTAGATTCAGAATACATCTCAAGAGAGAAGAATTCTGAATGTTTTAGAAATCTGTTTTGCAGTTACTTGGAGGGAAATGCACATACCTACTTAAAATGTACATATTCTGATAACCCAGCATCATGCAAACATTTTATTTTAATAGCCTAGTATCATACAAGCTTTTTATTTCCCTATCTCCCCAATATGGTTCCTTGAAAATATCCTTTATTAAAGCAAGAATCAGATAATGCCCATTTGTGTATTCCCTAATAATATTTCCTATAACACAGTAATCTTACAAGACAAATTCACTATGGTGCTAGCAATTTCTTGGTGTGCTCAGTCAATATTTTATCTTTTCCATATTTCTTCTTTAAGTGTAAATTTATGATCACTTATATAGATTGTATATAATATAAGAATTCTTTAGGGACTCTGCTTTTTAAAATTTTTTATGTTTATTTTTAAGTATGCACCCGGTCATTACAGTATATCAATACTAACAAATAATTAGTTAAGATAACTCTGCAAGCAGCAATATTATAGTAGTATCTTGTATCTTAAAATTACGAAGCTATATTCGTTTTATTTTTAACTAATGCTCACTGAGTACCTAAGTATGGGCCATGCACTAGGCATTTTCTCATTGTAAAAATACTGGAATTTTTTGGCCGGGTACAGTGGCTCACACCTGTAATTCCAGCATTTTGGGAGGTTGAGGCAGGTGGATCACCTGAGGCCAAATGTTCGAGACCAGTCTGGGCAATATAGTGAAACCTGTCTACTAAAAATACAAAAATTAGCCAAGCGTAGTGGTCCCTGGCTACTCAGGAGGCTAAGGCATGAGAATCACCTGAACCCGGGAGGCAGACATTGCAGTGAGCCGATATTGTGCCACTGTGCTCCACCTTGAGCAACAGAGCAAGATTTGGTCTCTAAATAAATAAATAAATTTGAATTTCCTTAGTTAAATTTTACTACCTCCAAAAAGCACATTCAATTAATATTAAATAAATATTTACTGTGGGCCATATGTGACTTGGGCCAAGACCCATGATCCAGACTTCCTGGAAGAGCATGTTCTTACTAATTATTCTTCTCTAAAATTACTAAAATGAAGATTACCTACAAAATTCTATTCAAACAACTTATTTTGGCAATGTAATAAAGTGGGATAAGAAAAATCTATAAAAGTGCAAAGAAAATAGAAAAGAAAAGCTCTCCAAGTAAAGATCTCTTGACATATTTCCTGTTCTTCCTAGCTTACAAATTACCTAGGGACAGTTTCTCATTGGCCATGATTTTCCACCATTAATGTCAATGCTTACCACAAAGATATGAAAGATGCAAATGTTAGACTGTTTAGGTGTATTATACATTAAGTAAATAAATAACATAAGAAAAATAAGACTAGATAATTGGCAAATATAAAGATTTATTTCATTATTGTATGTGTCACAGCATTCCCCACTGCCCCCATCCCCCGACCTTTTTTTTTTTTTTTTTTTTTTCTCTTTTAAAATTTCTTCTATCAATGTATTGTAGTTTTCAGTGTACAGGTCTTTCATATCCTTGATTAAGTTTATTTCTATGTTTTTTAACTTCTCTTTTAAAATTAAACATCTTAGATCTCTATGGACAAAATTACTTATTGGGCAAAGGTAAGGAAATCCAAGCAGGCAGAAGAGAGAAGAGTGTCAGAACTGTAAGTCAGAATAAGGAAAATAAGAAGGAGCAGCCTGGGCTGCAATTCAGATACACAAAAAGTAAGTGTTAAGGACTATTGTCTGGACAGAGGACTTGGGTGTGAGAAAAAAATACTGATGTCTGATGTGGGGGAGGAACGAAAGACCTTTGTTTGGTGCCCTTTGTCTAGCAGACCTCAGGGAGTACATAAAATTTTTGGTCAAAGTTTGAACTCTGAGCACGTTATATTCTTCAGCTTAAGACAGAATTGTACAATGACTACTACACTGTGAGTTCCAACATAAGCATAAACAGAAAAGCTGTTCTTTATGTTGACAAATACTATATAGTAAGTACCATATGGGAGCAATCATTTGATATCTGATCCCTTGAGTTTTAGCAGAGCACTAACGTTTTTATCATTTAATCTCCAATAACATAACTCAAAAACAACCTCAAAAAATAACTGATTTAATAAAATTATTTCATGTATATACAAAATACATCTATGAAAAATATTTCAAGCCTGACCTTCTCTCTCTGGAGTTAGCTGTTGTCTAAGAAGATGGTTTACAATGGCGCTCATGCTGATAAAGCACTGGTGGCCCAGAGTGTCCCAGTTCATGCTGCTCAGGATGTTTATTGCCTCATAGATCTCATCACAGTGAATGTATTGGAAAATGATGTCTACCAGGCCCAGCTGTCCTTGAGTGAAGACACCTGTCACAAAACATGGAAAACCAAGTGAATCTCTTAAAATAAAAGTAGGAAAACAAAAAGAGTTAACTTTTCTGTAAAGAAAAAACCTGCATTGCTTGCGTAAGTGCTAGAAATGTGGGACTGATCTCTTTCTCAACTAATATCTGCTATAAGATACACTGGTACAACACAAACACATCTATTAATCTTGTCAAAATGAAAGAAAATTCACTTTTACTCTTAATAACATGAGCATAAAACAAAGGTTGGGGGTAGCAATATGTTCTGGTTTTATAGACTTTTGAATACGGCTAACCTCATTTGAAATCAATAATTTCTGTCTATCAAATAATAAGTAGTAGAGCTGTTAGACAAGCTGTTTTACTTGTTTTTTGTTTTGTTTTGTTTTTTAATCTTTTCAAAATGGTAGGCTATAAAATCTTTTATTCTTCAATGTTTACTGATTTAAAGTCTAAAACACTTCTTCTCAGTACAAATAATCATAAAAGAAAATGAGAAATGTGAAATTACTTTCTAAGCTGCAAAGTATTATAAAATGTTACTGTATTTCTTTTTATTACTATCATTATTATCATCATCATTTAACTGGAATAGTTACAGGCTTCAGGATTTTAAAAAATGTATTTGTTCATGAGAAAGATGCTAAAATTCTTCATACTAACTTCAAGTCGCATGAAAATGAAAACTTGTGCTATTAACAGGACTCAACTTGATAGGGAATCTGCGGAATTGCCCTGACCGTACTAAGCAATAAAACTTTACCATTCCTTTTGTGTTGGTAGAATCAAAGAATGTGACTGTCCAAAAGCCTTTATGAACCTGCAATCAAGCATTGGAAGTCCTCATAAATCAGGGTGGTTCCTTGGCAGTAGATATTAATGCATAGGAACTTTGCAGGAAACCAAAAATATCTGAAGTCTGTTGACTCTACCTATATCCTAAGTAATGCTTCTACTAGTAACAACAGAAAGAACTCATATATTAAGAAAAGCTAACATATAATCATAATAAAATCACTGAAAGGTGATAAAGAGAAAGTCTTAAAAGGCAACCACAGGAAAAAAAAAATACATTGGATGTACAGAAAAGCAAAGGCATGAATAATTATAGACTTTCCATCTAAAATTATGTAATCCAAAGAAAAATAACAAGACATTTTTAAACTACTGAGAGGTAAAAAGTAAATTAATCTAGAATTCTATACCTTTATAAATATGATTCGAAATTCATGAAGAAAGATTAACAATCCTTAAATGCACCTAATAACCAAGCTGTGAAATAATAAAGCAAAAACTGACAGAACTAAAAAGGAAAAAAGCTAAATCTAAAATTATAATTGGTGGCCAGGGGTGGTGGCTCATGCCAGTAATCCCAGCACTTTGGGAGGCCAAGGTGGACAGATCACTTGCAAGCAGGTGTTCGAGACAGGCCTGGCAAACATGGCGTAACATCGTACACAAATTAGCCAAGCATGGTGGCAGGTGACCGTAATCGCAGCTACTCAGGGGGCTACAGCAGGAGAATCACTTGCATCTGGGAGGTGGAGTCTGCAGTAAGCCGAGATTGCACCACTGCACTACAGCCTGGCTGACAGAGTAAGACTCTGTTTCTATCAATCAATCAATCAATCAATAAAATGATAATTGCAGATTTCATCACTTTTAATAATAAAGAGAATATGTAAGCAAAAAAAAAAATCATTAAGTAAAGGAAATACTTGAAAAACACTATCAATGAATGTGACCTAAGTGACATTTATAAAACACTGCACCCAACCACAGTAAAACACACATTCTTTTTAAATGCACACAAAACTTTAACCAAGATAGGGCATATTCTGGGGTAATATAATAAAGCTAAATACGTTTAAAAGTTTTAAAATCATAAGAGCATTTTCTCTGACAAAAACAGAATTAAATAGCAGTAACAGAAAAATTATCTGGAAAATCTCCAAATATTTAGAAGTTAAGCAACACTCTTCTAAATAACCCATGGGTCAAAGAAAAAAAATGTCACAATGTATATTAGAAACTATTTTTAATTGAATTAAAGTAAGAGAAAATTAGACCCAAAGCAAATAGAAGGAAATAATAAAGACAATAGGAGATACAGAATACAGAAAAATCAATGAATTCAGTAGTTAGTTCTTTGAAAAGATCAGTAAAACTGACAAACTTCTATCTCAGCTGAGATAAAAAGAGAGACGATACAATTACCAATATAAGAATGATCACTACAGAACTACTAACATTTAAAATCAGTGAATAATTCACTTTCATATGAATAAATACTAAATGAAATGGATTCCTTGAAAGACCCAAAGTCTCAAAGCTCACTCAAGAAGGAGTAAACTTGAATGGCTCTATATTATTTAAATTTGAAGTCATTGTTCAAAAACCTTTACACACACACACACACACACACACACACACACACACGTGTACCAAGGCACACACATACATATACATGACATGCATGTTAAGATGTCTTCACTGGTGAATTCTCTCAAACACTAAGAGAAGAAATAATAAAGCCAGGAATAGGGGTGCACATCTATAGTCCCAACTACACAGGAGGCTAAGGTGGGAATATTGCTTGAGCCCAAGAGTTTTGAGTCCAACCTGGGCAACATAGCAAGACTGTGTCTCTTTAAAAAAAAAAAATAAAAGTAATATGTTTAAAAAAAATTAACGAAAGAATAAATAATATAAATCCAATACAACTCAGATTATAAGAGAGAATATTTCCTAACTCACTTTATGGGATAGAATTACATTGACACCAAAAATGAAGATATTACAAGAAAAGAAAAAGAAAACTACAGAACAATATTTCCCATAAACAAATACAAAAGCCCTTAACATAATATTAGCAACTTCAGCAATATATTAAAAAGATAATATTTCACGAACAAGCAAGATTTCTCCCACAAATGCTAGGTCGCTTAAACATCTGAAAGCCAATCAATATAATTTACCTTATGATGAGAAAAATAAAGAGGAAAAAACCTAAAATCATTTCAACTGCTGCAGAAAAAGCACTTGAAAAAAATTCAACATCCACTCAAGATAATATATCCCAGCAGACTAGGAAAGGAAAAGGACTTCTTCAATGTAATACCATCACACTTATAGTGAAAGATTGAATGTTTTCCACCTAAGATTGGAAACAAAGCAAAGACATCCTCTCTCACCATTTCTATTTAATATTGTACCAGATGTCCTAGCTGTAAGAAGTGAAGAAAATAAAATAAAAGGCATACAGTTTAGATAAGAGGATGTAAAACTTCTAAATCCAGTTGTCATGATCATCTATGTAGAAAATCCTAAGGATTCCAAGTTACTTCAGCTAAGATGAGTTTAACAGGGTTGCAGGATGTATGGTCAATATTTTTAAAATTTATTTCTACATAATACCAATGAACAATAAAATTGTAATGAAAAATATTTAAAATATAATCCAAAAACAATGCTTAGGGATAAATATAACAAAGCATGTACAAGATTTTTACACTTAAAATTATAAAACTATGCAGAGAGAAACTAAAAAAATACCTAAATAATTGGAGAGAGGTACTACTTTTATGGTTAGGAGATTCAATATTAAGAATTATTCCTCCGCAAAATGATCTACAGATCCAACACGATCTCAGTCAAAATCCCATCAGGCGTTTTTGTAGAAACTGACAAGCCAGTTTCAAAACTTACATAAAAATGGAAAGGGTCTCCAATAGTCAAAATAACAGGAAAATGGAGAATAAAGTTGGAGGACTAACAGTACCTGATTTCACTACTTACTGTAAAGCCACAGCATTAAGTCAGAATAGTACTTACCTAAGTATTGACATTTAATTTACTAAAAGACATCACAGTTATTGATAGGTCAAAGTAACTCAATGGAAGAAAGAATACTCTTTCTGACAATTGGTGCTGGAATAATAAATATCGTATTAAAAATTAATCTCAACCCATCCTTCATACCATATGCAAAAAAATAACATGAAATAGACCATAAACCTAAATGTTAAGAGCTACACCCACAAAACTTCCAGGAGGAAATCTTTGCGACCCTGAGTTAAACAGCTTTCTTAGGACAGGAGAAGATAAAGCCATAAAACAAAGAACATTATAAACTGAATTTCATTAAAAATAAAAATTTCTGCTACTTTATACACAATGGTAAGAAAATGAAAAGGTAAACTCCAGGCTAAAAAAAAATATTCACAATACAAGTATCTTACAAAAGCCTTGTATTCAGAAAATACATATAAAAACCCTCTTACAACTCAAGTAAACAAAAAATCCAATTACATTTGGGCAAAATATTTGAAGACATACTTCATCAGACAAGATTTACAATAAATAAGCACATGAAAAGATGCTCAATTCCAACAGTCACCCAGGAAATACAAATTAACGCTACAACACACTCACTAGAATGGCTAAAATTAACATGACCATAAATTTCAAAGTGAGAACATGTAGCAACTAGAGTTCTCATAAATTGCTGATATGCTAAATGGCATAATCACTTTGGAAAATAGTTTTTTCTAAAGTTAAACACTTAGCATATGGCCCAGCCATTTTAAATTTGTAGGTCGTTCATAAGAGAAATGAAAATATATATTCATACAAAGACTTGTAAATGAAAGTCCATAGTATTTTTAATCTGTTAGCTAAAACCTGGAAACAAACCAAATGTCCATCAATATGTAAAAGAATTAAAAAAACTGTGGCTAGAAAACCTAGAAGACATGAATGAATAAATTTCTGGAAACATACACCCTGTCAAGATTGAATTAGGAAGAAACTGAATCACTGAACAGACCAATAACAAGCTCTGAAACTGAATCACTAATAAAAAGCCTACCACCAGAAAAAGCTTAGGAACAGACAATTAATATGCAAATTCTACCAGGTGTATAAAGAAGAGCTGGTACCATTCCTACTGAAAGTATATCAAAAAAAATTGAGGAGGAATGACTCCCTAACTCATGCTAGCAGGCCAGTATCATCCTGATACCAAAATCTGGCAAAGAGACAACAAAAAAAGAAAAGTTCTGGCAAATATCCTTGATAAACATAGATGTAAAAATCCTCAACGAATACTAGAAAATGAAATCCAGTGGCACATCAAAAAGCAAATATACCACAATAAGGTAGGTTTTATCCCTAGATGTGAGGTAAGGTCAACATACACAAATCATTAAAGGTGATTCATCACATAAACAAAACAGAAAACAAAAACCACATAATCTTCTCAAAAGACACAGAAAAGGCTTTCAATAAAATCCAATGTCCCTACATGAAAAGAAAAGAAAAAAAAAACCTCAACAAACTAGGTTGAAGAAATATACTTCAAAATAATAGAACCATCTATGAAAAATCCACAGCCAACATCATAATGAATGCGCAAAAGCTGGAAAACTCAAACAAGACAAGGATACTCTCTCTCACCATTGCTGTTCAATATAGAACCAGAAGTCCTAGTTAGAGCAATCAGGAAAGAGAAAGAAATTAAATACATCTGAATAAGAAGACAGGAAGTCAAATGATCTCTTTTTGTAGAAGATATGATTCTATACCTGGAAAACCCCATAGTCTCTGCCCAAAAGCTCCTAGATCTGATAAACAATTTCAGCAAAGTTGCACCATATAAAACTAATACAAAAATCAGTAATATTGATCTCTATCTGTTTTGGCACCAGTACCATGCTGTTTTGATTACAATAGCCTTATAGTATAGTTTGAAGTCAGGTAGCATGATGCCTCTCACTTTGTTCCTTGTCCTTAGGATTGCCTTGGCTATGTGGGCTCTCTTTTGGTTCCACATTAAGTTTAAAGTGGTTTTTTCCAGTTCTGAGAAGGTCAATGGTAGCTTGATAGGGATAGTGTTGAATCTATAAATTCCTTGGGCAGCATGGCCATTTTCACGATATCGATTCCTCCTAACCAAGATCATGGAATGTTTTTCAATCTGTTTGTGTCCTCTCTTATTTCCTTGAGCAGTGGTTTGTAATTCTCCTTGAAGAGGTCCTTTACATCCTTTGTTAGTTGTATTCCTAGGTATTTTATTCTCTTTGCAGCAATTGTGAATGGGAGTTCACTCATGATTTGGCTCTCCGTTTGTCTGTTACTGGTGTATAGGAATGCTTGTTATTTTTGCACATTGATTTTGTATCCGGAGACTTTCCTGAAGTTGCTTATCAGCTTAAGGACATTTTGGGCTGAGACGATGGGGTCTTCTAAATATACAATCATGTCATTGGCAAATAGAGACAATTTGACTTTCTCTTTTCTTAATTGAATACTCTTTTTATTTCTTTTTCTTGCCTGATTGGTCTGGCTAGAACTTCCAATAGTATATTGAATAAGAATTGTGAGAGAGGGCATCCTTGTCTAGTGCCAGTTTTCGGAGGGAATGCTTCCAGTTTTTGCCCTTTTAGTATGATATTGGCTGTGGGTTTGTCGTAAATAGCTTTTATTATTTTGAGATACGTTCTATCAATACCTAGTTTATTGAAAGATTTTTAGCATAAAGGGTTGTTGAATTTTGTGGAAGGCCTTCTCTGCATCTATTAAGATGATCATGTGTTTTTTGGTTTTGGTTCTGTTTATGTGATGGATTATGTTTATAGATTTGTGTATGTTGAACCAGCCCTGCATCCCCAGGATGAAGCCTACTTGATCATGATGGATAAGCTTCTTGATGGGCTGTTGCATTCATTTTGCCAGTATTTTATTGAAGATTTTTGCGTCTATATTCATCATGGATATTGGCCTGAAGTTTTCTCTTTTAGTTAATGCCAGGTTTTGGTATCAGGATGATGTTGGTCTCATAAAATGAGTTAGGGAGGATTCCCTCTTTTTGTATTGTTAGGAATAGTTTCAGAAGGAATGGTACCAGCTCCTCTTTGTACGCCTGGTAGAATTTGGCTGTAAACCCATCTGGACCTGGACTTTTTTTGGTTGGTAGCTATTAATTGCTGTCTCAACTTCAGATCTTATTGATCTATTCAGGGATTCAACTTCTTACTGGTTTAGTCTTGGGAGGGTGTAAGTGTCCATGAATTTACCCATTTCTTCCAGATTTGCTGGTTTATATGCATAGAGTTGTTTGTAGTAATCTCTGATCGTGGTTTGTACTTCTGTGGCTTTGGTGGTAATACCCCCTTTATCATTTTTTATTGCATCTATTAGATTATTCTTATTAGTCTGGCTAGTGGACTGTCTATTTTGGGGATTTTTTTCCAAAAAAACCAGCTCTTGGTTTTATGGATTTTTTTTTTTTGAATGGTTTCTTACATCTGTATCCCCTTCAGTTCTGCTCTGATCTTAGTTATTTCTTGTCTGCTGCTAGCTTTTGAGTGTTTTTAATCTTCCTCCTCTAGCTCTTTCAATTTTGATGATAGGGTGTCGATTTTAGATCTCTCCTCACTTCTCATGTGGGCATTTATTGGTATAAATTTCCCTCCAGACACTGCTTTAAATGTGTCCCAGAGATTCTGGTACATTATATCTTCATTCTTATTGGCTTTGAACTATATCTTCCTTTATTTCTGCCTTCATTTCATTGTTTATCCAGTTGTCATTCAGGAGCAAGTTGTTCAGTTTCCATGTATTTGTGTGGTATTGATAAGTTTCTTAATCTTGAGGTCTAATTTGATTGCACTGTGGTCTGATACATTGGTACCAAAACAGGGATATAGGCCAATGGAACAGAATAGAGGCCTCAGAAGGAATGTCACACATCTACAACCATCTGATCTTTGACAAACCTGAAAAAAACAAGCAATGGTTTGGAAAGGATTCCCTGTTAAATGGTGCTGAGGCAACTAGCTAATCATCTGCAGAAAGCTGAAACTGGACCCCTTCCTTGTACCCTACACTAAAATTAACTCCAGATGGATTAAAGATCGAAACATAAAACCTAACACCATAAAAATCCTAGAAGAAAACCTAGGCAATACCATTCAGGACATAGGCATAGGCAAGACTTCATGACTAAAACACCAAAAGCAATGGCAACAAAATCCAAAATAGACAAATGGGATCTAATTAAACTTAAGAGTTTCTGCACAACAAAAGAAACAATCATCAGATTGAACCGGCAAGCAAAAGAATGGGAAAAAATTTTTTGCAATCTACCCATCTGACAACTGCCTAATATCCAGAATCTATACAGAATTAAAGCAGATCTACAAGAAAAAAAAAATGAATGCATTCAAAAGTGGGTCAAAGATATGAACAGACACTTTTCAAAAGAAGACATTTATGAGGCCAACAAACATATAAAAAAATGTTCATCATCACTGGTCATCAGAGAAATGCAAATCAAAATCACATTGAGATACCATCTCATGCCAGTTAGAATGGCAATCATTAAAAAGTCTGGAGACAGAAGCTGGAGAGGATGTTGAGAAATAGGAACACTTTTACACTGGTGGTAGGAGTGTAAATTAGTTCAACCATTGTGGCAGGCACTGTGGTGATTCTTCAAGGATCAGAAATAGAAATTCTATTTAACCTAGCAATCGCATTACTGGATATATACCCAAAGGATTATAAATTCTATTATAAAGATACATGCACACATATGTTCATTGCGGCACTATTTACAATAGCAAAGACCTGGAACCAACCCAAATGCCCATTGGTGATAGATTAGACAAAGAAAATGTGGCACATATACACCATGTAATAGTATGCAGCCATACAAAATGATGAGTTCGTGTCCTTTGTAGGGACATGGATGAATCTGGAAACCATCATTCTCAGCAAACTGACACAAGAACAGAAAACCAATACTGGATGTTCTCACTCATAGGTGGATGTTGAACAGTGAGAACACATGAGCACAGGGAGGAGAACTTCATACACTGGGGTCTGTTGAGGGGGTTAAGGGAGGGATAGCGGAGGGGTGGGGAGGGATAACATGGGGAGAAATGCCAGATAAAGGTTACAGGGGGATGCAGGCAGCAAACCACCTCACCATGTATGTACCTATACAACAATCCTGCATGATCTGCGTATGTACCCCAGAACCTAAAGTACAATGAAAAAAATTATATTAAAAAAATCAGTAATATTTCGATGCTCCAATGACATCCAAGCTGAGAGCCAAATAAGGAACACAGTCCCATTCACAATAGCCACAAAAGAATAAAACATCTGGGAATACAGCTAACCAGAGAGGTAAAAGATCTATACAACAGGAATTACTGGTCAAAGAAATCAGAGAAGAAACAAACAAATGGAAAAATGTTCCCAGCTCCTGGATAGGTAGACTCAGTATCGTTAAAATGGCTATACTCCCCAAAGCAATTTACAGATCCAATGCTACTCCTATCAAACTATCAATGACATTCTTCATTAGAATTAGAAAAAAAAAATCTACTTTAAAATTCATATGGAACCAAAAAAGAGCCTGAATAGCTAACACAATTCTAAACAAAAAAAAACAAAGCTGGAAGCATCACATATCAGACTTAAAACTATACTACAAGGCTACCGTGACCAAAACAGCATGGTACTGGTATAAAAACAGACACAGAGGCCAATGAAACAGAAAGAGAGCCCAGAAATAATGGTACACACCTACAACCATCTGATCTTTGACAAAGTCAACAAAAACAAGTGGGGAAAGGATATTCAATATATTGTACCTAGATAACTGGCTAGCAATATACAGAAGATTGAAACTGGACCCCATCTTTATACCATATACAAAAAATCAATTCAACATGGATTAAAGACTTAAATGTAAAACCTAAAACTATGAAAACCCTGGAACATAATCTAGGAAATACCATTTGGGCACAGGCCCTGGCAAAGATTTCCTGAGAAAGACTCCAAAAACAATTGCAATAAAACCAAAAATTGATAAATGAGGCCTAATTAAACTAAAGGGCTTCTGCACAGCAAAAGAAACAATCAACAGAGTAAACAGACAACCTACAGAATGGGAGAAGATATTTGCAAACTAGGCATCTGACAAAGGTTCAATAACCAGAGTCTATAAGGAACTTAAATAAATGAATAAGCAAAACACACAAAAAAATTAAAAAGTGGGCAAAGAACACAGATCTTTCAAAAGAAGAAATACATGCAGCCTACAAGCATATGAAAAAATGCTCAATATCACTAATTATCAGAGAAATGCAAATCAAAATCACTATGCAATACCATCTCATACCAGTCAGAATGATTATTATTAACAAGTTAAAAAAATAACAAATGCTGGTGAAGGTGCAGAGAAAAGAGAACGCTTATACACTGCTAGTGGGAATGTAAATTAGTTCAGATGCTGTGGAAAGCAGTTTGGTGATGTCTCAAAGGACTTAAAACAATTGCCATTCGAACCAACAATCTCATTATTGGGTATATATATATATACTCAAAGAAATATAAACCGTTCTATTATAAAGACACATGCGCACACATGTTCATTGCAGCATTATTCATAATAGCAAAGACTTGGATGGAATCAAACCAAATGCCCATCAACAGTAGACTGGATAAAGAAAATATACATATACACTATACAATACCGTGCAGCCATAAAAAAGAATGAGATCATGTGCATTGCAGCAAGATGGATGCTGCCACAGGCTGTTATCCTGAATGAAATAACACAGGAATAGAAAACCAAATACCACATTTCTCACTTATAAGCGGGAGCTAAACATTGAGTATGCATACACACTAGGAAGGGAACAACAGACAACAGGGCCTAGTTGAGGGTGAAGGATGGGAAGATGGTGAGGATCGAAAAACCGCCTATCAAATACTGTACTTATTACCTGGGTGATGAAATAATCTGTACACCAAACCCCCAAGACATGCAATTTACCTATAAAACAAACCTGAACATGTACTCCTGAACCTAAAATATACTCACATAATGAACTACTGCTCAGTAATGTAAAGAAAAAATATAAAGATATACACACTATCATCGAAGATTCTCACAGAGTAATGCTGAGTTAAAGTACCAAGACACAAGAGTACCTACTATATGATCCCATTTCTATGGAATTCTAGAAAAGGAAACACTATTTTTTAATTTAAAAAAATGTATCTTGGCTGGGTACAGTGGCTCACGCACTTTGGGAGGCCGAGGTGGGCAGATCACGAGGTCAAGAGATTGAGACCATCCTGACCAACATGGTGAAACCCCGTCTCTACTAAAAACACAAAAATTAGCCAGGCGTGGTGGCTCACGCCTGTGGTCCCAGCTACTTGGGAGGCTGAGGCAGGAGAAACCCTTGAACCCAGGAGGCGGAGGTTGCAGTGAGCCAAGATAGCGCCACTACACTCCAGCCTGGCAACAGAGCAGGACTCCGTCTCAAAAAAAAAAAAAAAAAAAGTTTTTTTATAGATTTAGGGATACAGGTACAGTTGTGTAACATGGATATACTGCATTGACAAAGTCTGGGCTTTTATTGTACCTATCACCCAAATAATGAACATTGTACTCAATAGGCAGTATTTCACCCCTCACCCCTCTCCCACCCTCCCATCTTTTGGACTCTCCATTGTCTATTATGCCACTCTGTATGTCCATGAGTACCCAATGTTTAGCTCCCACCTATAAATGAGAATGTGCAGTTTTTGACTTTCTGTTTTCCAGATGATTTCACTAAGGATAATGACCTCTAGCTCCATCCATATTGCTGCAAAGGATATGAGCAAATAGAATCTATAATGATGGAAAGCAGATCAATGCTCATCACTTTGGGGGAGGTGGAAATTAACTGAAAGGGGCTTTGAGAGAATTTTTTGGGATGATGGAAATGTTCTATATTATGATGGTAGTACCATTTGTCAAAACTCATTGACCTTTTTTTTTTCTTTTTTTTTTTTTTTTTGAGAAGTTTTGCTCTTGTTGCCCAGGCTGCAGCAATGGTACAATTTTGGCTCACTGCAAACTCCGCTTCCCAGGTTCAAACAATTTTCCTGTCTCAGCTTCCTGAGTAGCTGAAATTACAGACACATGCCACCACACCTGGGTAATTTTTAAAAACATTTTTAGTAGAGACGGGATTTCACCACATTGGTCAAGCTGGTCTTGAACTCCTAACTTCAGGTGATCCACCTGCCTCGGCCTCCCAAAGTGCTGGGATTACAGGCACGAGGCACTGCACCTGGCCTGAACTGTACATTTTAAATGAATGTATTTTATTTATGTAAGTTGTACCTCAATAAACTTGATTTAAAAATTCATCATCGCTCTAGTTTGAGGAAAGTAGAATGTTGTCTAGAATAAAAGTTCATTTAAAATGATATGAGATCCAATTTTAAGATGACTAGGCATCTAATGAAGTGTTTAGCATTTCCAGCAATAAACTGCCTAATACTACTTGGGTAAAGTATAATGTTGAAATAACTCTTTGAAAATAACTCTTGAGGAAAATTGCTTTGTACAAAATTTCTAAGAGAAAATCATACTGTTCATTTTTTATAAAGAGAGACAGACATACACACACACACATACACACACTGCCCATGATTTTTAAAATTCTACAAGAGTGAGGATGTTAGCTTTTATTATCTCTTGTTTATCACTTGAACATTTAACCTTTTCCCAACTTTGCACCTCTATGAGGGCATTGTGGGGACACTCCAGGCAAATGGAATACTATCATCACCAACATGGAAGGCGTGAGTGTGACAGCACACGCCATGGTTGGGAAGCTACATTAGTGCAACTCAGCTGGGGAGATAAAGCCCAAGAGGCAGGAAAGGGCTTATTAACCACTGAAGTATTTCTTTAACTTTTAGGTTTGGGGGTACATGTGAAGGTTTGCTACATAGATAAACTCATATCATGAGGGTTTATACAGAGTATCTCATCACCCAGGTATTAAGCCCAGTAACCAAAAGTGAACTTTTCTGCTTCTCTCCCTCCTCTCAAACTCTACTCTCAGGTAGACCCCAGTGTTTGCTGTTCATTTGTTTGTGTTCATGAGTTATCAGCATTTAGCTCTCACTTATAAGTAAGAACATACAGTATTTGATTTTCTGTTCCTGCATTTGTTTGCTAAGTATGATGGCCTCCAGTTCCATTCATGTTCCCACAAAAGACATGAAGTATTTCCAGCTGGAGAATCCATGACCAAATCTGTACTATTAGAAGGATCACTAGGACAGCACCCAGGGGATTAACTGGGGAGTAGGATGAGAAGCCTAGAAGGCAGAAGAAAACAGATACAGGGCCTCTGCTTGATCGTGGTAAAACAGAGTAGGTCAGATTAAAGCAACGACAGTGAGGCTGAACTGAATGAGATGTTATGAGTGTATATCAATAGGATTTGGTCACTAATTGGATGTGGTATTAGGAGGGAGGGAGGATTCTAGAAAAACTTTTGACTTGGACGTTCCATCTGAGTAACTGTACCATTCACCAAAATGAAGAATACAAGAGGAAAAGCAGGTCTAGAGAGAAAGATGACTTCATGTCTGCACATAATGAGTCTGAGGCACACATGTACATCCAAGAGAATGTATTCAGCAAACCACGTGAATATGTGGATGTGGACTCAGGAATGGTCTGGCTGGAGTCAGAGATCAGATAACAAAATTGAAAATAAAGTCTCAACTTGTACAGAGTGAGAGAAGGGCTAAAAACAGAACCCTCAAGGGCCCTAACATTTTCATGAGTGGGCAGAAAAAGAGCATAAAAGTGACAGAAAGTTGCATTTGGGATCATAGAGGGCAAGTTTGATGGGGGTTCTGTGATAGTGGTAGCGGTCAGAAATGATCAAATGCTGAAAAGTCATCAAACAACATAAGAGAAATGCATTATTAAGTAGGAAGTCACTGGTGACCTTTCCAAGAGCAATTCGGAGAGACCACTGAAGATACAGCCACAGCACAGTGTTCTGAGGAGTCAGAAATGAAGAAGCAGAGAAAATGCAATGTTCATTACTATTTCAATGAGTTTGGCTATGAAAGAAAGGTGAACATGAGATTAATAACAGAGGGGAAATCATTTTAAGGAAGAGTTCTGTTAGTCTGTTTTTATGGTATGACTTGGGCCTGTTTATCTGCTGCTGTACCAAGTAGATGGGGCTGGGGAGGTTGACAAAATAAAGGTGTCAAAGGGAATGTTACTGGATCCACAGAGGAAGTAGTGGTGGCATCAGTCTTGCACAAAAGGAAAGACTTCCTTTTCACTAAACTGAGAAGGAAAGATTCATGTGCATACTGATAAGTGGTTGGGTGGGTGGGTGGGTAGGTGGTAAGAAGCAGATAAATTTAATGAACTGACAATTAAAAGATGAGATGCTCTGTTGGGAGGGATAGGGAACTGATTATGTGAATTTAAGGAGAGCAGTGAAGGTTGGAAAAGGTACTAATGAGAATGGAAAAGCTTTAATATCCCAATAGTATCATTAGGGCTTCCACTTTTTAAAATTAATCTTAGTCTATGTATGAAGAAATATGTGACAGTGATTGTCACATAAAGAGATTCTGAATACACATTGCTTTCTATAAAACAGTATTTCCTGCCTTCCATGTAATGACACTTCTAACTACCTCCTAAGGAAGGCATAATCTTTGAATTCTTCTAATAACAATAATGATGGACTTTTAATGCCCAACACATTTGTGTGATCCTTGTAAGGATTAAGAAATGGAAGCTCTGGCCTTGGAACAGTGTTCCTTCAACATTACACTAACTGACCTAATCTAACGTCAAACTCCAAAAATCTTAGCATATTGGCATTAGGCACTGCCACGTTTACATATGAAAGCATTCTATTTTAAAATATGATCCATGATCTATCTTTACAATTTTAAATTGTAAGCTACACCTTTCATGTCAAATTTTCCAAAGGCTTGCATAACAAGCATCTCAAAAAAAAACTCATAAATGCTCCCTAGTGGGGAAACTGCACATGTAACTACCTGTTTATGTATGCAGTAACTTGAATTATACATGAAAATTCCACATGGATGCCCAGAATCAGCACTGACAAATTCAAGAAGTATATTAATTTTTTTGGATGTATTTAGTAGCAGATCATAAGAAAAATCTGTTCTTTAAACTGGGTTTTCTTTAAAAAATCTGCTAGTTGGAATCTTCTATTTCAAGGAATCTACTCTTCCCAGGAAAAATAATTTGTAATAAATATTAATCTTATACATTAAAAATGAGAAACAAAACTTTAAAAATTCCTTGGAAATTACATATTTAGATCTCCCAAAGAGCATGTAAGACTGTACAATTTCCCTATCCTACAAAACTTAAGAGTCATATTGAAAATAAAATTTAAATGATAAATGTCAGTTGCAAAAGTTATCACCTTTTCATTTGAATGCTTGACTTCTATTGGATAATTCTCTTCCAAGAGACCTTCTTGGGAAAAAGAGGTGACAGCCAACTCAATGCCTAATTGATTTAGGAACAGTGCCCAGGGAGACAGTCCAATTAAGTTTACAAGCTGGCAATTAGCAGGAAGCCCTCTAAATCCCTACATTGAGAGCCTGTTTACTTTAGTAAGAAGGCAAATGTGCTAGAGATAGGAGGAGAAAGCTGTGCTTTTTGCAAAGCTGCTGTGAGTAGGCCCACAAGGGAAAGCTGAAGAAAGGCTAGGTGTACATGGGCAGAAAGCCTTCTGTTTGACAGGTAAATGGGTAATTTAGAGGGTGAAAGGAGAGATTGAGAGAGGGGTCTGGGGGAGAGACAGAGAGAGAGAGTGTGTGTATGTGAGCATGAGTGCATGAGTGTGTGTGTTTTAACAGACATGTGAAACATCAAACATCCAGTTTAATTAGTGTTGTGTGTGGAGACATACAACTGTTAAACATGTAGTTGGGCAAAGTATAACTGGATTATCTCATAATAAATGAGACTCCAAACATTTTTTTCTTGAATATTAACATTACGAATAGATTTAGCTGCATTTTTATTATGTGAAAAGAACACAGGTCTCACACTGTATGCATTATATCTTGCAGGTTAATCAAGTCATGTTCACTAGATTTATTTTGTGTACTCAACTTCAGAGACAAGCAGATCCATAAAAAACAAGGTAAACTGAAAGCTATTTAACAAACACTACAATGCCTTTAAAAACCTAACTTTGTACCACAGAGCCAAATCCCATAATGGGTTTTAAAATGTATCTACCTTCTATGTTTTCAAGTAGCCATACTGTACATTAATTAAAATTTATTTTTTAAACCTAAGTGAGATTCTCTCAAGAACGTTAAATTGTAGAAATCTAATACCTAAAGTATATCATATATTTCAGGGTATAGCTGGTAATGCAAAGTTACAAAAGGCAAGTGAATCATCATAATAAATTATATTTTAAAGTCTCTTAGTTGATACATAAAAATCAACTCAAAATGGAATAAAGACTTAAATGTAAAGCCCAAAAGTAGAGAAACACTGAAAGAGAGCTAGGTAATACCATCCTGGACAATGGACAAAAATTCCATGACAAGGATGCCAAAAGCAATCGCAACAAAAGCAAAAATTGACAAGTGAGATCTAGTTAAACAAGAGCTTCTACACAGCAAAGAAACTACAAAGAGAGGGAACAGACAACCTACAGAACAGGAGAAAATATTTGCAAACTGTGCATCTGAAAAAGGTCAATATCCAGCATCTATAAGGAACTTAGACAATTTACAAGAGAAAAACAAACAAACCCTTTAAAATGTGGGCAAAGCCAAAGTAATTTATGGATTCAATGCTATTCTCATGAAACTACCATGGACATTCTTCACAGAATTAGAAATAATTACTTTAAATTTCACATGGAACCAAAAAGGAACTATAAGGAACCAAAAAGGAACTGTCTTCAAACTATACTACAAGGCTACAGTAACCAAAACAGCATGATACTGGTACCAAATCAGATATATAGACAAATGGAACAGAACAGTGACCTCAGAAATAACACCGCACATCTACAACCATCTGATCTTCAACAAACCTGACAAAAACAAGCAAAAGGGAAGAAGATTCCCTATTTAATAAATGGTGTTGGGAAAACTGGCTAGCCATATGTAGAAAATAAAAACTGGACCCCTTCCTTATACAAAAACTAACTCAGGATGGATTAAAGACTGAAATGTAAAACCCAAAACCATAGAAACCATAGAAGAAAACCTAAGTAATACCATTTAGGACACAGGTATGAGCAAAGACTTCATGAAAACACCAAAAGCAATTGCAACAAAAGACAAAATTGACAAATGGGATCTAATTAAATTAAAGAGCTTCTGCACAGCAAAAGAAACTTATATCAGAGTGAACATGCAACCTACAGAATGGGAGAAAATTTTTGCAATCTATCCATCTGACACAGGTCTTATATCTAGAATCTACAAGGAACTGAAACAAATTAACAAGAAGAAAACAACCCTATCAAAAAGTGGGCAAATGATATAAACAGACACTTCTCAAAAGAAGACATTTAAGTGGCCAAACATATGAAAAAAAGCTCATCATTACTGATCATTGGAGAAATGCAAATCAAAACCGCAATGAGATATATCTCACACCAGCCACAATGGCAATTATTAAAAAGTCAAGAGGCTAGGTGTGGTGGCTCACATCTATAATCCCAGCACTTCGGGAGGCCAAGGCAGGCAGATCATTTCAGGCCAGGAGTTGGAGACCAGCCTAGGCAACATGATGAAATCCTGTCTCTATTAAAAATACAAAACTTAGCCAGGTGTGGTGGTGCATGCCTGTAATCACAGCTACTCAGGGGGTCCAAGGCAGGAGAATCGCTTGAACCCAGGAGACGGAGGTTGCTGTGAGCTCAGATCACGCTACTGTACTCCAGCCTGGGTGACAGATTGAGACTCTGTCTCAAAAAAAAAAAAAAGTTAAGAAACAATAGATGCTAGTGAGGCTATGGAGAAATAGAACTAAATTACACTTTTGGTGGGAGTGTAAATTAGTTCAACCATTGTGGAAGACAGTGTGATGATTCCTAAAGGATCCAGAACCAGAAATATCATTTTACCCAGCAATCCCATTATTGAATATATACCCAAAGGAATATAAATCATTCTACTATAATGACACATGCACACGTTTATTACAACATTATTTATAATAGTGAAGACATGCAACCAACCCAAATGCCCATCGATCACAGACTGAATAAAAAAAGGTGGTACATATACACCATGGAATACTATGCAGCCATAAAAAAGAATAAGTTCATGGCCTTTGCCAGGGCATAGATGAAGCTGGAAGCCATCATCCTCAGCAAACTAACACAGGAATAGAAAAGCAAACATCACATATTCTCACTCATAAGTGAAAGCTGAACAATCACAATACATGGATGGGCACAGGGAGGGGGGCAGCACACACTGGGGCCTATTGGCGGTGGGGGAGTAAGGAGAGGAAGAGCATTAGGACAAACACCTAATGCATGCAGGGTTTAAAACCTAGATGACAGGTTGACAGGTACAACAAACCACCATGGCACACATATACCTACGTAACAAACTTCTACATTCTGCTCATGTATCCCAGAATTTAAAGTAAAATAAAAATAAAAGTGGGCAAAGGACATGAACAGACACTCCTCAAAAGAAGACATACATGAGACAAAGAAACATATGAAAAAACGTTCAGTATCACTGATTATTAGAGAAATGCAAATCAAAACCACAATGAGATATCATCACACACCAGTCAAAAGGGCTATTACCAAAAAGTCAAAAAATAACAGACACAAGCAAGGTTGTGGAGAAAAGGGAACACTTATACACTGTGAGGGGGGAGTGTAAATTAGTTCAATCACTGTGGAAAGCAGTATAGCAATTCCTCAAAGAGCTAAAAGCAGAACTACCATTTGACCCAGGAATTCCATTACTGGGTACATACCCAGAGGAATATAAATCATTTGCCATAAGTATACATGCACACAAATGTTTGCTGCAGCACCACTCACAGTAGCAAGACATGGAATCAACCTAAATGTCTATCAATCACAGATTGGATAAAGAAAATGTGGTACATATACATCGTGGATTATTATGCAACCATTAAAAAGAACAAGATCATGTCTTTTGCAGGAACATGAACGGAGCTGCAGGCCATTATCTTTAGCAAACTAATGCAGAAACAGAAAATAATACTGCATGTTCTCACTTAAAAGTGGGAGCTAAATGATAATAATTTATTAACACAATGAAGAAAAAAACAAACATTGGGGTCTAGTTGAGGGAGGAGGACGAGAAGAGGGAGAGGAACAGAAAAGATAACTATTGTGTACTGGGCTTAATATCTGTGTGATGAAATAATGTGTACAACAAACCCCCATGATACATATGTACCTATATAACAAACTTTAATGTGTACCCAAAAACCTAAATAAAAGTTAAAAAAAACAAAGTCTCTTGGTTGAAATGGGCTACATTAATATATAATTTTATAGATATTAACTTATCAACATCTATTAAAATATCTATCCTTTTGAATATTTTTATCCAAAAGAGAAACTAAAACAAAGTTATACAAATATCTTCAGCAAATTCTAACTAAATATCTGCTTTCTTTTATTTTAAAACACTTGTTTCACACAATTCCAGTATAGGAATCAACAGACACCAATAATCTAAAATAATTTTTATAGAAAAATTATTCCATTTCAACAACACAAAATTTTTCAATGGACAAAGTAAGTCCTTTTAAAATATTCACATATCTATTGCTTAAGTAATTATTTAGTAGTGCAGCTTATTTTAGGGAGTATCAAATGTAAAAGTTCGGATTTTTGAAGCAACATGATTCACAATTAATGCAATTTCCAAATTCTTCAATATCTAATGTTCCTTTGGCAGTTAGAAAATCATGCACAAAAGGAAACTATATGGATATTTAAAAGGCAAACATATTTATGGGATGACAAATAGAAAAATCTACTTTGTAAGAATAGTTTTATTGCCTTAATTATGTCACTATCATAAACAATTTACTTACGACTTTCCTTAACTTACCTAGTTTAAACAACAGCACACCCAAAGGTCCTCTTTCAAACCTGAGGAAGAGGAGATCATAGATATCACTATCTTCCGCCTTCCGAGAAACAAACTGAGGAGCTATCCATTGCATTTGAATAAGATTGCTAGAAGCATCAAATAATTTATTGAATTGCAGAGTCTCCCTGGGTAAGCGGTCTTCAGCCAACAGCTGGATGTTAATAGGGGAGAGAGCCATATCAAAAATTTGCAACTCCCCTTGGTTGCTGCCAACTAGCAGAATGGCACCACTTGGGTGGCAGCTTATTAATGAAGGCAAAAGTTCAGTCTGTGCTAAGAAAGTCACTCTACGGTGAGTTTCATAAAGAATTAGTGAGGAATCTTCACAGCCCAGAATCAGTTTGTCTTCAGTAACATTCCTGCAACAACTGATGGCCTTTGATTTTAGTGGTATTCTGGTGACAGACACACACTGGATTTTATTCTGAACACATTCATAGATGCAGCTGTCAGCCATGGGCTCTTTGTCTACACTGATGGAGTGCTCCACTGTGAACACCTGATAAGACTGTTTGGCTCCAAAGCAAACATCCAGTGGGTCCCATTCTGTGCGAACAGAACTCAGAACCTGTAAGAAATATATCAAGTACATTCAGGCAGAGTTTGGTTTTTCTTCAACTTCACACCTAGGCATGCATATTAATTGAGAAAACTATTAAATAACATCAATTACTATCTTAAACATCAGCAATATATAAGCATATATAGCACATCTATCTATATAGAGCACATATATAAATACAGTGACAGAGTGAAATCCTATCTTTAAAAAAAAGTATACACACAGCACAGCTGTAATAATTATAAGATTTTAATTTTAGCAATTTGTTTTGCAAGGCTTGTAAATCACTTTAAATATGTCCGACGATATATAAAAACTAAGAAAGTCAGCTTTTAGTAAAATACTATGGTTAGCAGAATATCTTAAAAAGTCACAAAGAATGCATAAGAACTTACGAACACAAAGTTGGACTTTAAATGATTGATCTCCTTTAACCAGGCACCCTTCTCAATTCTGAAGTTATTGGTAAGGTACTTATAAGAAATATATTTCAAATTAGTAGGGCTGGGTAGGCAAAGGAAAAACTTTGAACCCTGTTAACAATCTTGTAGAAATATTTTACTATCAGAGAGGATATAAAGGAGTTCTAAGTAGACAAGTGAACAAGGGAAAGAAATAATATAATGTACCAGTTTAAAAATAATTAAGGAAGCAATCAATAGCCTACCAACCAAAAAAAGCCCAGGTCCAGATGAATTCACAGCTGAATTCTATGAGACATACAAAGAGGAGCTGGTACCACTCCTTCTGAAACTATTCCAAACAATCCAAAAAGAGGAAATCCTTCCCAAATAGTTTTATGAGACCAACATCATCTTGATACAAAAACCAGGCAGAGACTCGACAAGAAAAGAAAACTTCAGGCCAATATCCATGATGAACATAGATGCAAAAATCTTCAATAAAATACTGGCAAACTGATTGCAACAGCACATCAAAAAGCTTATCCATGACGATCAAGTAGGCTTCATTGGGGGATGCAAGGCTGGTTCAGCATACACAAGTCTATAAACGTAATTCACCACATAAACAGAACCAAAGACAAAAACCACATGACTTTATCAATAGATGCAGAGAAGGCCTTCAACAAAAATCAGCAGCCCTTTATGCTAAAAAACCTCAATAAGCTAGGTATCGACAGAACTAATAAAAGCTATTTACAACAAACCCATGGCCAATATCATATGGAATGGGCAAAAACTGAAAGCATTCCCTTTGAAATCTGGCACTAGACAAGGATGCCCTCTCTCACCACCCCTATTCAATATAGTATTGGAAGTTTCAGCCAGAGCAATCAGGCAAGAAAAAGAAATAAAGGGTATTCAATTAGGAAAGGAGGAAGTCAAATTGTCTCTATTTGCAGACGATATGATCGTATATTTAGAAGACCCCATCGTCTCAGCCCACAATGTCCTGAAACTGATAAGCAACTTCAGCAAAGTCTCAGGATACAAAATCAATATGCAAAAATCACAAGCATTCCTATACACCAATAACAGACTTAAAGAAAGCCAAATCAAGAGCGAACTTCCATTCACAGTTGCTACAAAGAGAATAAAATACCCAGGAATACAACTCACAAAGGATGTAAAGGACCTCTTAAAGGAGAATTACAAACCACTGCTCAAGGAAATAAGAGAAGACACAAACAGATGGAAAAACATTCCATGCTCAGGATTAGGAAGAATCAATATTGTGAAAATGGCCATGATGCCCAAAGTAATTTATAGATTCATTGCTATCCCCATCAAGCTACCTATCACCCTCTTCACAGAACTGGAAAAAACCACCTTAAACTTCATATGGAACCAAATCAAAGTCTGTACAACCAAGACAATCCTAAGCAAAAAGAACAAAGCTGGAGGCATCACACTACCTGACTTCAAACTATACTACAAGGCTACAGTAATCAAAACAGCATGGTACTGGTAGCAAAACAAAGACATAGGCCAATGGAACAAAACAAAGGCCTCAGAAACAATATCACACATCTACAACCATCTGATCTTTGACGAACATGACCAAAACACGCAATGGTTCGGAAAGGATTACCTGTTTAATAAATGGTCTTGGGAAAACTGGCTAGCCATGTGCAGAAAGCAGAAACTGGACCCCTTCCTGACATCTTACACTAAAACTAACTCCAGGTGGAATAAAGACTGAAACATAAGACCTAACACCATAAAAACCCTAGAAGAACACCTAGGCAAAACCATTCAGGACATAGGCATAGGCAAGGACTTCATGACTAAAACACCAAAAGCATTGACAACAAAAGCCAAAATAGACAAATGAGATCTAATTAAACTCCAGAGCTTTTGCATAGCAAAAGAAACAATTAGAGTGAACCAGCAACCAACAGAATGAGAAAAAATTTTGACAATCTTCCCATCTGACAAAGGACTTATATCCAGAATTTACAAAAAACTAAAACAGATTTACAAGAAAAAAACAAACAAACAAATTCGAAACTGGGCAAAGGATATGAACAGACACTTTTCAAAAGAAGACATATATAAGGCCAACAAACATATGAAAAAATGCTCATCATCACTGGTCATTAGAGAAATGCTAATGAAAACTACATTGAGATACCATCTCACGCCAGTTACAAAGGCGACCATTAAAAAATCTGGAGACAACAGATGCTGGAGAGGATGTGGAGGAATAGGAACACTTTTACACTGTTGGTGGGAGTGTAAATTAATTCAACCATTGTGGAGGACAGTGTGGCGATTCCTCAAGGACCTAGAAATAGAAATTCCATTTGACCCAGCAATCCCATTACTGGGTATATAACCAAAGGATTATAAATTATAAAGACACATACACACATACGTTCACTGAAGCACTGTTTACAATAGCAAAGACTTGGAACCAACCCAAATGCCCATCGATAATAGACTGGTCAAAGAAAATGTGGTACCTATACTCCATGGAATACTATGCAGTCATAAAAAACGATGAGTTCATGTCCTTTTTAGGGACATGGATGAACCTAGAAACCATCATTCTCAGCAAACTGACAAAAGAACAGAAAATCAAACACTGCAAGTGCAGGTGTTGAACAATGGGAACACTTGGACACAGGGAGGGGACCATCACACACTGAGGTCTTCTGAGGTGGGACTAGGGGAGGGACAGTGGTGGTGTAGGGAGTTGGGGAGGGAAAACATGGGTAGAAATGCCATATATAGGTAATGGGGATTTTAGTCGGTCCTTGAACAACATGGGTTTGAACTATATGTGTTCACTTATAGGTGGATGTTTTTCAAACAAATGCAAATAGAAAATACAGTATTCCCAGTATGTGAAATCTGTGTAAGCAGAGGGCTGACTTTTCATATACTTGAGCTCTACAAGGCTAAGTATATGCAGATTTTGGTACAGTGTGTATATCTGTGTGTCTGCATGCGTGCATGTGTGTGTGTGGGGGGGGGTGGTCCTGGAACCAATCCTCCACCTATATTGAGGGACATCTGCTATATGATTTGTCAATCCTGGTGGAGTAAAAATTTAAAAGCATCTCTGGTGTAGAAAGGAAAGGCTATCTACCAACATGGAACACAATGCAGAAGAACATAAAATAAAACAACAGGTCATTCACTTTATTCATATGTAAATGATGGGAGCCCAAGAACCAGGAGAGTGGTATTAGAGAAGGTCAGACCCAGAAATGGTAAATAACATATATCTACACATTAAAATTTTATGGAACTGTACATTCCCCCAAATAGGTGCAGGTAAAATCTGATGAAATCCATCTAAGGTCTGTACCTGAGTTAACAGTATAGTAATGAGGTCATTTTCCGGTATTTGACAGTAATGTAAGATGTCACTGGGGACACTGGGGGAAAAGTACAGAAAGAACATTTACTGTACTATTTAGCAATTTCTCGTGAGTCAAACTATTTCAAGATTAAAAGTTATTTTTTTAAAATGCACAAACATTTCTCCAGCTGTGTGGCAGAGTGGCTGGATTGGGAAGGGGTGGTGAGTTGATGTGACTTAAAAAAAAATCCATCCCACATCTTATTATCAAATTAATCTTCATAAACTAAATGCTTTTGCCTCTACTCCCCAATTCACCTCCTTCAATGGTTACCCACTGACTAATAAGTTTCTATTCCCTTTCCTGGAACATAAAATACCACAGGATCCATATCCAACTCCTTCCCTCCCTCATACCCTTTTTGCTGCAGTCATTTTCTTTTTTGTCCAGTAAATATTTGAATACAAGCTATGTGCTAGGCACTGGTTCTCGGTGCTAGGGATACAATGGTGCGTAAAATCTTCTCAATCAGGGGCATACACTTGTAAGGGAGAAAAAAGTAACATATTTTCCTCCCATCACAAGGTTCATAGCTGACATCCCTATAACAAACGACAGATTAATAAGAGAAAAGCTTAACAAATTTATGTAATCAAAATTTTATGGAACACAGGTGCCTTCAGAAATGAAGACTCAAGGAACCAGGGAAAACTGTCTATTTTATGCTTAGGTTTGATAAAGAATGGATAGTCATGCAGAAGGATGAGTGCACAAAAAGCAGGTATAATCTAATAGTACTGAGGGGAACTTAGTAACTCCTGTTTGTTCAGATTTTTCTTTGTGTCTCTGTGTGTCCATTCCTTTCCTCCATGTCTAGGGAAGACAACTGTCACATGAGGGTCTTATGATCTACTTTTAGGTCAGAGAATTCCTTTCATGGCTTCAAGGGGAGAAAGGCAGAAGAAGGCCAGAGAAAGAGAATGACAAAGACACAGGGACCTTTCTGCTTCTGTGGTTTTCTTAATTTCTTTCAACTTTAAACATTCAGTATGCCCAAATGCCATATTTGGAGGTAGCACTTTCTATACTCTGTCACACTCTAAGCCAAAACAAAGGCAATAATAATAAAAGCATATAGATATCCTAAATACGGTGAAGAAAAATAAAGCATAGTACAGGGATTAGGGAATGGCTGGAGTGGGGCAGGAGGCGTGATACAGGGAGATCAAGACAGATCTCTCTGATAAAGGTGACCTAAAAGAGGGGTGAGCCATGCAGCCACGTGGGAAAGAAGAGCTTCAAACAGAGGAAACCAGCCCTGGGGTGGAATCTCTATTGGCCAGATCAAGGAGACTAATATGGCTAGAGAAGGGGAAGCAAGGAAGAAAGTCATGGTAAATGGGAACTGGGGCATGGAAAGGATACTGTGTGGTAGACTGTAGGCCAATAGGGACTTTGACTTTTTATCTAAATAAGATGAGAAGCCAGATGAGAAGCTGTAAGTCTTGAACAGAGGAGGGACATAACCTCTTTTGCAAATTTCAGTATTATCTCCTACACTCTCTGCTCCAGGACTCCTACTCCAAGTTCAAACAAAAACCGGCCACACATTTTCCCTGCTCTCTAACTCCATTCATGTCTTTTGACTGAAATCCACAGTCTTCATCTATACATTGTTTGTTCTACCAACCATACTTAACTAACCATACTTACATATATACTGGACCAAAAGTATCCTCATTTTCTCACTTTTTTGTACCTGTGTAGCAGCTAGCCAAAAGCTGTGCTGGATGGAAGTTTGTTAAACTATCAATTAAAAGAAAATTGTAATGCTGGTTGAAATATCATACTTCCAGAAAGCTAAAGATTTACAAAGAAAGCCTTAGGGCAGATGATTGAGAGGCCAAGTGATGTTGAGGAGAGCCTGCACTCACAAAGGGGCTGCCTAAAAGAAGGGGCCCAAACAGATGGTAGTCTTGGACTAGAACAAGTTACATTTATGATCCAAAAAAAAGGGTCCCAAGCCTCTTTGTTTCCAAAGTTTGTGAGACACTCTCTAACTAGCTCCGTAGTTTTACCAAGGAAAAGGTTGTAAAAACATGGAGGTAGACAGGAGGCAGGTCTAGAGTGCAGCTCTGGAGAGAGCAGTGTGCAGAGGCCTGCAAATGTAAATTTTAGCTCCAGATAGACTGCAAGAACAAATGAGCAGTCCTGAGAGGACCCGCAGACCTTCTGAAGGAAGAACACTGCTCCTGCAGGACCCAGGAGACACCCCAAATACTGTGAGTGCCCCAACTCTGGGCATGGGAAAGGAAGAGCCTCCTCTCCTAAACACATACCCCGACTGGAGAACCTGAAGGTCTGTTTGCAGGAGAAATTTCTGACCTTAACTAGAGCTGAGTCAATTTAGAGAGTGGAGCAAAATACAGGGGGAGTAGAAGCAGCAGAAAGGCCCTGAGAGCTTGCTGGGTCCCCTAACAGGCCATTCCTACCAGGCTCTACAGGGATCCAGGGCAGGGGTGGCCAGAGGAAAGGGAGGTAAAACTCCACAGGGAGAAGGAACTCTCTAGCTGAACTCTGTGACAATTTGAATTGGGCAAGAAGCCTCCTGAACAGAACTTGGGGGAGGGTACAAATCCTAGGTGCAAACTCCACAGGTGGGGAAAGAATGAAGCCCTTTTCTTTCACAGCTAGGAGGCAGGTAGCCTAGGACAAGTTTTCAAGCCCAGCTTGCCTACCACCTGGAAACAGACTTGGGTCTGCTGTGGGGGGCACAGTGGGAGTCAGACGGACCCTTTGGCTTGTATGGAAGCTGGTTGAGGCCTGTGACTGCCAGCTTTACCCCATTTCCCTGACAACCTGCATGACTCAGCAGAAGCAGCCATAATCCTCCTAGGTACACAAATCTGGTAACCTGAGTATCTCACCCTCATTCCCCACAGCAGCCATAGCAATACCCAACAAAGGAGAGTCTGAGCTAAGACACGCCTATCTCTGACCTCACCTGATGTTCCTTCCCTACCCACTCTGGTAGTAGAAGACAAAGGGCATGTAATCTTAGGAGATTTAGGGCCCTGTTCACCACGGGTCCCTCTCCATACTACCACAGGTGATACTCTCTGGAAAGCGTCATCTCCTGACAGAAGGCCAACCAACACAAAAATAGAGTATTAAACCACCAAATCTAAGAACCCTCACAAAGTTCATGGCATCCCCCACCACTTCCACCAGAACAGGCACTGGTACCCACAGCTGAGAGACCCACAGATGGTTCACTTCACAGGACTCTGTGCAGACAACCCCCAGTACCAGCCCAGAGCCAGGCAGACTTGCTGGGTGGCTAGGCCCAGAAGAGAGACAACAATCACTGCAGTTTGGCTCACAAGAAGCCACATCCATAGGAAAAGGGGGAGAGTACTACATAAAGGGAACACCCCAAGGGACAAAGGAATGTGAACAACAGCCTTCAGCCTTCCCTCTAACAGAGCCTACCCAAATGAGAAGAAACCAGAAAACCAACTCTAGTAATATGATAAAACAAGGCTCTTTAATATCCCCTAAAACATCACATTAGTTCATCAGCAATGGATCCAAACCAAGAAGAAATCCCTGATTTGCCTGAAAAAGAATTCAGGAAGTGTCAGGTCTCCATGTGCAAGCCTGGGCCCAGAAAGTCTGAAGTCCTGCCTGCCTCGGCTTATCGTCCCCCATGACCCCGACCCCATCTGCATTCGCCATTATCCCTAATTGCCCAGTAGAGCTTTCGAGGAGCCTCTCACCCTACCCTGCCAACTTAACTGTTCCTATAATAATCTGAATACTCCTCACCCCACCCTGCCATCTTAACTGTTCTTATGATAATGTGAATACTCCTTACCCCACCCTACCATCTTAACTACTCTTCTGCCTTACCCCACCTGCCACTGTAACTGAACTAATGGTAAGGTATACTCCTTGCCCCTACCCCCAACCACTGTAACTGATCTTACTCTGTAATACCTCCACCCCCCAAAAAATTGCCCCAGCATATAAAACCAATTCTCACCGTTAGCCCTTGGCCTATCCTTTCTTGGATTCGGCCTGCTGGCACCCAAGCGAGAAATAAAACAGCCTTGTCGCCCACACAAATCCTGTTTGGAAGATATCTTTTTTAAAAAAATTTAATATTCAGTGCAATTGGACGCAAATAACAGGAAGTTTGTTATTAAGCCAATCAAGGAGGAACCAGAGAATGGGCCAATCCCAATGCAAGGAAATTCAAAAACCGATAGAAATGAAGGGAGAAATATTCAAGGAAACAGACAGCTTAAGGAAAAAACAATAAAAAATTCAGGGAACACTGGAAACACTTTAGAAATGCAAAATGCTATGGAAAGGCTCAGCAACAGCATTGAACAAGTAGAAGAAGGAAGGTCAGAGGTCGAAGACAAGGTCTTCGAATTAACCCAATCCAACAAAGGCAAAGAAAAAAGAATTTTAAAAAAAATGAACAAAGCCGCCAAGAAGTCTGGGATCATGTTAAATGACCAAACCTAAGAATAACTGGTGTTGCTAAGGAAGAAGAGAATTCAAAAAGCTTAGAAAACATAATTGGGGGAATGATCAAGGAAAACTTCCCTGGCCTTGCTGGAGACTGAGACGTTCAAATACAAGAAGCACAAAGAACACCTCAGAAATTCATCACAAAAAGGTCATTGCCTAGGCACACTGTTACCAAGTTATCCAAAGTTAAGATGAAGGAAAGAATCTTAAAAGCGGTGAGACAGAAGCACCAGGTAACCTAAAAAGGAAAACCTATCATATTAACAGCAGATTTCTCAGTAGAAACCCTGTAAGCTAGAAGGGCCTGGGATCCTATCTTCAGCCTCCTCAAAACAATTATTAGCCAAGAATTTTGTATCCAGTGAAACTAAGCATCACATATGAAGGAAAGATACAGTCTTTTTCAGACAAACAAATGCTAAGAGAAGTTGCCACTACCAAGACACCACTATAAAAACTGCTAAAAGGAACTCTAAATCTTGAAACAAATCCTAGAAACACATCAAAACAGAACCCCTTTAAAGCATAAATGACACAGGACTTACAAAACAAAAATACAAGTTATAAAGCAAAAACAATAAACAAAAAAGTAAACAGGAAACAGAACAGTGAATGCAACAGTACCTCACATTTCACTACTAACACTGAATGTAAATAGCCTAATGCTCCACTTAAAAGATACAGAAACACAGAATGGATAAGAACTCACCAGTCACCTGCTGCCTTCAGGAGATTCACTTAACACA
>NW_016107338.1:10205277-10208571 GCF_001604975.1 Cebus imitator | reverse complement strand
TAGCTATTCTTATATCAGACAAAACAAACTTTAAAGTCACAGTAGTTAAAAGAGACAAAGAGAGACATTATATAATGGTAAAAGGCCTTGTCCAACAGGAAAATATCACAATCTAAACATATATGCACCTAACACTGGAGCTCTCAAATTTATAAAACAATTACTAATAGACTTAAGAAATGAGATATGCAGCAATACGATAATAGTGGGGGACTTCAATACTCCACTAACAACACGAGACAGGCGGTCAAGTCAGAATATCAACAAAGAAAAAAATAGATTTAAACTATACCTTGGAACAAATAGACTTAACAGAAATATATAGAACATTTCATCCAACAACCGCAGAATACACTTTCTATTCAACAGCATATGGAAACTTCTCCAAAATAAACTATATGATAAGCCATAAAATAAGCCTCAATAAATTTAAGAAAATTGAAATGATATCAAACACTCTCTCAGACCACAGTGAAATAAAACTACAATTAACTCCAAAAGGAACCTTCAAAACCTTGCAAATACATGGAAGTTAAATAACCTGCTCCTGAATGAGCATTAGGTCAAAAATGAAATCAAGATGGAAATTTAAAAATTCTTCAGATTTAACAACAATAATGACACAGCCTACATAAACCTCTGGGATTCAGCAAAGGCGGTGCTAAAAGGAAAGCTCATAACCCTAAACCCCTGCATCAAAAAGATTGAATGAGCACAAGCTGACATTCTAAGGTCAACCTCAAGGAATTACAGAAACAAGAACAACCCAAACCCAAACCCAAAGCCAAACCCAAATCCAGCAGAAGAAAGTAAATAACCAAGATCAGAGCAGAACTAAATGAAATTGAAACAAACAAAAATACAAAAGATAAATGAAAAAAAAGCTGGTTATTTTAAAAGATAAATACAACTGATAGACCATTAGCAAGATTAACCAAGAAAAGAAGAGAGAAAATCAAAATAGACCCAATATAAAAGAGGAGATATTACAACTGACATCACAGGAATACAAAAGATAATTCAAGGCTACTATAAACGCCTTTAAACACACAAACCGGAACGGCTACAAGAGATGGAAAAATACAACTCTCCTAGCTTAAATCAGGAATAATTAGATACCCTAAACAGACCAATAACAAGCAGTGAGATTGAGATGGTAATTTAAAAATTACCAACAAAAAAAGTCCAGCATCAAATTCACAGCAGCACTCTTAACAGACATTCAAAGAAGATTTGGTATCTCCTTTTGATACTATTCCACAAGACAGAAACAGGAGGAACCTTCCCTAATTCATTCTATGAAGCCAGCATCACTCTAATACCAAAACCAGGAAATGACATAACTAAAAAAGAAAACTATAGACCAATATCCTTGATGAGCAAAGATTCTCAAATCCTTAACAAACTACTAGCTAACTGAATCCAACAACATATCAAAAAGATACTCGGAAGAGGAAAAGAGAATCAAAGACAGAATTAAAATAAGTAATAGTTAACATTAGCAATAGGTCATTAAGAAAAATCACAGTAAGCAAAAATAAGTAACCCCTCCTAGCTTAGACCAATGAACTGCAGCTGCAAACTTATCTAACAGCCCACATTCCAGGCTAGTCACAAAAACTGTATTTAGAGAAAGTAGAGCCAAAGCAGAACTAGTACCACCTCCTCTGTACTTAGATAAGAGTACCAGAGCATATCTTTAGGTTTGCAGCCCCCACATACTTCTGCAATTCCTGTTTTTCTGGTCTCCTTGGGTGCCCTGCTCAACCTTTCAACCCCTTACCTCAGCTGCAAGGTTATAAAGTCAAATAACCAGGAAGCCCAAGACTGTTAAACTTGATTAACTGTCTTTGTCTGAGACCTGTTTTCTGCCTTGTTTTCCCACCTCAAATTATATAAAAGCAACGTGTTCTCTTTGTTCAGGGCTGGTGGCCATTACAGGCAGTGAGGCCACCATCAGCCAGACCTCCAGTAAAAGATTCTCTTGTGTCTCTTGGTTTCTCTGTTCTTCTTGGCTCAAATTTCCACAACAAATCCACCATGATCAAGTGGGTTTCATAACAAGGATGCAGGGATGGTTTCACATACCCAAGTCAATAAATGTGATATACCACATAAACAGAATTAAAAACAAAAATCACATGATCATCTCAACAGATGCAGAAAAAGCATTTGACAAAATCCAGTATCCCTTTATGATTAAAACTATCAGCAAAATCGGCACACAAGGGATATACCTTAACGTAACAAATGCCATCTATGACAATCCCACAGCCAACACAATACTAAATGGGGAAAAGTTGAAAGCATTCCCTCTGAAAACTGGAAGAGACAAGAATGCCCACTCTCACTACTACTCCTAAACACAGTATTGGAAGTCCTAGACAGAGCAGTCAGATAAGAGAAAGAAATAAAGAACATACAAATTGGTAAAGAAGAACTCAAGCTGTGATTGTTTGCTGACAATATGATCGTTTACCTTGAAAACCCTAAGTACTCTTCCAGAAAGCTCCTAGAACTGATAAAAGAATTCAGGAACATTTCCGCATACAAGATAACTTACACAAATCAGTAGCTCTACACACTAACAGCGTCCAAGTGGAGAATCAAATCAATAACTCAATCACCTTACAACTGCTGCAAAAAATAAAATAAAATACTTAGGAATATACCTAACCAAGGAGTCAAAAGACCTCTACAAGGAAAACTATAAAACATTGCTGAAAGAAATCACAGATGACACAAACAAATGGAAGCACATCCCATGTTCATAGATGGGTAGAACCAATATTGTGTAAAGGACCATACTGCCAAAAGCAATCTACTAATTCATTGCAATCCCCATCAAAATACTACCACCATTCGTCACAGATTTAGAAAAACAATTCTAAAATTCATATGGAACCAAAAAAGAGCCCATGTAGCCAAACCAAGACTAAGCAAAAAGAACAAATCTGGGAGGGACGATCCAAGATGGCCATTTAGGAACAGCTGAGGATTGCAGCTCCCAGTGAAAGCGCAGAGGGTGAGTGCATGCCGCGTTTTCATTGCCCACAGACTAGGAAATTCCCAGGCAGAGGTGCTCCACGGTCGCCAGCGCGGCTGTTTCGGCCAGCGAGGCTGTGCCGGCCAGCGCGGCTGCTTTGTCGGCGCCCCGGAGCAGCGGTTCTCAGTACAAAATACACCGGTCCGGGCGCCCTTTTGGCTGGCGATTGGAGCCACGGGAAGTCGCCCATATGCCGGTTCAAAAAGGGGACTGAGCAGAGAACCAGGACAGTAGATTCCAGGGCAAAA
>NW_016107338.1:10193994-10200557 GCF_001604975.1 Cebus imitator | reverse complement strand
AATAAATGGGGAAAAAAAAAAAAAAAGAACAAATCTGGAAGCATCACATTACCTGATTTCAAAGCATACTATAAGGCCATAGTCATAAAAAAAGCACAGTACTGGTATAAAAATAGGCATACAGGCCAAAGGAAAAAAATAGAGAATCGAGAAACCCAAATACTTACAGCCAACTTATCTTCGACAAAGCAACAAAAACATCAAGTGGAGAAAGGATACCCTTTTCAACAAATCATGCTGAAATAATTGGCTAGCCACATGTAGGAGAATGAAACTGGATACTCATCTCTCGCCTTATACAAAAATCAACTTAAGATGGATTAATGACCTAATCCTAAGACCTGAAACTATAAAAATTCTAGAAAATAATACTGGAAGAAAACATTGGAAAAAAACATCTAGACATTGGCTTAGGCAAGGATATCATGGCCAAGAACCCAACAGAAAATGAAATAAAAACAAAAATAAATAGCTAGGACTTAATCAAACTAAAGAGCCTTTGCATGGCAACAGGAAAAGCAGAGTTAACAGACAACCCATAAAGTGGGAGAAAATCTTCACAATCTACACATCTGACAAAGGACTAATATCCAGAATCTACAACAAACTCAAGTCAGCAAGAAAAAAATAAATTCCAGAAAACAGTAGGCTAAGGACATGAATATACAGTTCTCAACAGAAGATACACAAATGGCCAATATACATATGAAAAAATGCTCAACATCAGAAATGATCAGGGAAATGCAAATCAAAACTGCCATAGAATACCACTTTACTGCTACAAGAATGGCCATAATCAAAAAATAAAAAAACAGATGTTGGTGTGGATGCAGTGATCAGGGAACACTTCTACAATGCTGCTGGGAATATAAAACAGTACAGCCACTACAGAAAACCGTGTGGATATTCCTTAAAGAACTAAAAGTCAAACTACCGTTTGATCTGGCAATCCCATTATTGGGTATCTACCCAGAAGAAAATAAGTCATTATACGAAAAAGTTACTTGCATACACATTTATAGCAACACAATTCACAATTGCAAAATCGTGAAACCAACCCAAATCCCCATCAGTCAACGAGGGGATAAAGAAACTGTGGTGTATTTATATACAATGGAATACTACACAGCCACAAAAAGGAATGAATTAACATTTGCAGTGACGTGGATGAGACTGGAGACTTATTCTAAGTGAAGCAACTCAGGAGTGGAAAACCAAACATCGTGTGTTCTTACTGATATTGGGGAGCTAAGCTATAATGATGCAACAGCCTAAGAATGATGATACAAAGGACTTTGGGGACTTGGAGGAAAAAGTGGGAAGGGGCGAGGGATAAATAACTACAAATATGCTGCAGTGTATACTGCTTGGGTGATGGGTGCACCAAAATCTCACAAATGTAACCAAGTACCACCTTTACCCCCAGTAACTTACGGAAAATTTTTTAAAAGGGGAGTAAGACCATGGACTATACATAACCCCTTTCCCCAGCTGCCAATCCCAGATTACTCTTAAAAGCTAGTCAAGGCTAGAGGAAGACTTGCTATCTTCTCTACTAACTATTCACATGACAATGGATGGCCAACACTCATTTCAGAATGGAAAATGCCTTGCACAGCATAATTAAAGATACCATAAAAATTTAAAGATTAAAAAAAAATACTTGAGGATAATCCCAGTGCTTTGTGAGACCAACGCAGGAGGATCACTTGAGCCCAGGAGTTTGAGACCCAGCTGGGCAACTTAGCAAGACCTCGTCCCTACAAAAAATTTTAAAAATTAGCCAGGCATGGTGGCACATGCCTATAATCCTAGCTACTCAGGAGGCTAAGGTGGGGGGATCACTTGAGCACAAGGCCTGATGCTATAGTGAGCTAGTATCATGCCACTGCACTTCAGGCTGGCTGACAGAGCGAGACTGTCTATAACAAACAAAACAAAGCAACATACCTGAGTGTGAGTAAGTTTCAGTATAGAGTAACCTCATCAATAATAATAGTAATAAGCAAGAATATAGGACACTGTGTGGCTTTTCATGCATTGTCTGATTTAATATTTTCAATACCCCAAAGTTAGGTATTATAATCCACATTCTAAAGATAAAGAAAATGAAGGTCTGAGAGATGGTATAAATTGCACCTGGCCCCAACTAATAAGTGACAGAGCTGCAGTTTGAATCCAGGTCTGGTTCTAAAAACCAAGATCTCTGCAAGACGTGCTGCCTGTCAATCATAGATAATTAATCAGTTTACATGACTCTATCACCTTTTCCTTTATGCAATCAAGAGAGGAATTGAGAACCACAGGGCATTGGGAACCTCAAGTGAGGTGGTGGGAGCCCCACAGAGGAGAGAACAGTGAGACAAAAGTGAAGGGACTGAAGAAAGAAATTATGCAAATGACAGTAGAGCCTGTTAACAATGGGGTGGAAAAGAAAGAAGGTGTGCTTTTTTTTCAAGTAGCTAATAATATAGGTAACTTTGCTTGAATGGTTGAAAAGTTTGGAAGGGGAAGTTTGTAATAAGCTGACTTTTCATAAAGATGCTTCATTCTTTTATTGATTGGTTTCTACTAAAAAAGAATGCTTTGTAGATGTACGTGAAAAAAATTCCTAAAATGAACTAAATAAAAACTAAATTACCCCCTCAAAACAAAAATTACACAATTAGAAAACATTATTGCTAGTTTTGCATCTGTTTATATAGAAGATAAAAAGGAAAACAAAGTTTCTCCTAACCTGTTGCATGGAATCTTGTTTTGTTTTGACCCTGAGTCTCACTCTATTGCCCAGGCTGGAGTGCAGTGGTGCGATCTTGGTTCACTGCAAACCCCACATCCCAGGTGCAGGCCATTCTCCTGCCTCAGTTTCCCAAGGGGATGACAGTTGCACACCACCTCCCCAAGCTAATTTTTGTATTTTTAGCAGAGACGGGGTGTCGTCACATTGGCACACTGGTCTCGAACTCCTGACCTCAAGTGATCCACCCAGCTCAGCCTCCCAAAGTTCAGCGATTACAGGCATGAGCCACCAAACCTGGATGGAATCTTTTGAAAGTAGTATTACGTCAACAACAGACAGGGTCAAGTTTATATGACCCTTATAATGATATCACATTAGCATTAACACCCAAAATACTTTTATTTTTCTTTTCAGATGAAGTCTCACCCTGTCGCCCTGGTTGGAATGCAGTGGCGCAATCTCAGCTCACTGCAACCTCTGCTTCCTGGGCTCAAATAATTCTCCTGCATCAGCCTCTGGAGTAGCCGGGATTACAGGCACCTGCCACCATGCCCAGCTAATTTTTGTATTTTTAGTAGAGACAGGGTTTCACCATGTTGGCCAGTCTGGTCTTGAACTACTGACAACATGATCCACCTGCTTCGGCCTCCCAAAGTGCCAGGATTACAGGCGTAAGCCACTAACCCAACCCAAAATACTTTTTTTTTTCTTTTCATTTTTATTTTTTATTGTACTTTATGTTCTGGGCACATGTGCAGACACTCAAGCAAACAGGGTCTGGAGTAGACCTCCAGGGCTCAAGATCATGCAGGACTGTTGCACAGGTACATACATGGCAAGGTGGTTTGCTGCTTCCATTCCTCCATCATCTATATTTGGCATTTCTCCCCATGTTATCCCTCCCCACACTCCCCTACCCCCACAACTGACCCCAGTGTGTGATGCTCCCCTCCCCATGTCCACGTGTTCTGACTGTTCAACACCTGTCTATGAGTGAGAACATGCAGTGTTTGATATTCTGTTCTGTGTTAGTTTGCTGAGAATGATGGTTTCCAGATTCATCTAATGCCCTACAAAGGACAAGAACTCAAAGTTTTTATGGCTGCGTAGTATTCCATGGTATATATGTGCCACATTTTCTTTGTCCAATCTATCACTGATGAGCATTTGGGTTGGTTCCAGGTCTTTGCTATTGTAAACAGTGCCACAATGAACATATGTGTGCATGCGTCTTTACAGTAGAACAATTTATAATCCTTTGGGTATATACCCAGTAATGGGATTGCTGGGCCAAATAGAATTTCCATTACTAGATCCTTGAGGAATCACCACACTGTCTTCCATAATGGTTGAACTAATTTACACTCCCACCAACACTGTAAAAGTGTTCCTATTTCTCCAATCCTCTCCAGCATCTGTTGTCTCCAGATTTTTTAATGATCACCATTCTAACCAGCCCCAAATACTTTTATGTTTAAAGTATTTTAAATACTTGGGTTCACAATATAATTCCAAGTTGGGCCTGATCCTGTATAACAGAGACAGACTACACTGTACAGTAAAAAAGGCAAATGACAGAGCCTGAGCCCTTATTTTGGCGATACAGAGCGCTGGGATCTTAAGCAAGATCACACCTTAGAACTGCAGTTTTTTCTCACAGCTCTGAAGAGAGCGATGGCTCTCCCAGCACAGGGCTCGAGCTCTGTTAAGAGTCAGACAGCCTCCTCAACTGGGTCCCTGACCCCGATGTCTCCTGATTGGGAGTCACCTCCCAGTAGGGGCCAACAAACACCTCATACAGTAGAGCTCCTGCTGGCATCTGGTGAGTGTCCCTCTGGGACAAAGCTTCCAGAGAAAGGAAAAGGCAGCAATCTTTGCTGTTCTGCAGCCCCCACTGGTGATACCCAAGCAAACAGGGTCTGGAGTAGACCTCCAGCAAACTCCAGAAGCCTGCAGCAGAGAGGACTGACTGACGGAAGGAAAACTAACAAACAAAAAGGAGTAGCAAAACATCAACAAATAGGACGTCCACTCAGAGACCCCATTTGAAGGCCACCAACATCAAAGACCAAAGGTAGATAAAGCCACAAAGATGGATAGAAACCCGTGTAAAATGGCTGAAAAGTTCCAAAAACCAGAATGCCTCTTCTCATCCAAAGGATCACAACTCCTCTCCAGCAAGGGAACAAAACTGGATGGGGAATGAGTTAGATGAATTGGCAGAAGTAGGCTTCAGAAGGTATGTAATAAAAACTCTGAGCTAAAGGAGCATGCTCTAATGCAATTCAAGGAAGCTAAGAACCTTGAAAAAAGGTTAGAGGAATTTCTAACTAGAATGACCAGTTTAGAGAAGAACATAAATGACGTGATTAAGCTGAAAAACACAGCATGAGAACTTCGTAAAGCATACACAAGTATCAATAACCAAATCGATCAAGTGGAAGAAAGGATATCAGAGACTGAAGATCAACTCATGAAATAAAGTCAGAAGACAAGATAAGAGATAAAAGACTGAAAATAAAAGAAAAGGGCCTCCACGAAATATAAGACTATGTGAAAAGACCAAATGTACATTTGATTGGTATACCTGAAAGCGGTGGGGAGAAAGGAACCAAATTGGAAAACACTCTTCAGGATGTTATCCAGGAGAACTTCCCCAACCTAGGAAGATAGGCCAACATTCAAATTCAGGAAATACAAAGAACACCACAAAGACACTCCTCGAGAAGAGCAACCCCAAGACACATAATTGTCAGATTCACCAAGGTTGAAATGAAGGAAAAAATGTTAAGGGCAGCCAGACAGAAAAATTGTGTTACCCACAAAGGGGAGCCCATCAGACTAACAGCAGATCTCCCTATAGAAACACTACAAGCCAGAAGAGAGTGGTGGCCAATATTTAACATTTTTAAAGAAAACAATTTTCAACTCAGAACTTCATATGCAGCCAAACTAAGTTTCATAAGTGAGGGAGAAATAAAATCCTTTACAGACAAGCAAATGCTGAGAGATTTTGTCACCACCAGGTCTGCCTTACAAGAGCTCCTGATGGAAGCACTAAATATGGAAAGGAAAAACCAGTACCAGCAACTGCAAGAAAACCCAAAATGTAAAGACTATCTGTAGAGACCCAGATTCCTCCACTCTGGGGGAATCAGCAGCAAGGCTGCTGTGAACGTTGGATGAACTCCAGAGAAGTGAAACCATAATAGGAGAATGTGTATGACTCCGAGAAGAGCAGACAAACCTAGAGAAAGATAACCAGCTTTCACTGACCTTGCTGCAAGATAGTTGTTAGCTGAAGTATGTGAAGTGAAGTATGAGAATAATAACCACAGGCTGTTATAAGTAACTGCACCTCCCTCTGCTATATGCTTTGTGAACATATAAAACAAAACTCTGAGACAGGTCGAAGCCAGAGAAACTGACACCCTCATTTTCCCGGACGACTTGGCCCAGGTTTCTCTATGTTATGTCTTCGTGTTTTCCTTTATCTCCCACCATTCCCTCTTAGGTCTTTGAACCCGTATGCAGCATGGTATGCAGCACGCACCAGAACCATTGACACTATGAAGAAATTGCATCAACCAACTGGCAAAATAACCAGCTAGCATCATAATAACAGGATCAAATTCACACATAACAATATTAACTTTAAATGTAAAGGAACTAAATGCCCCAATTAAAAGAAACAGACTGGCAAACTGGATAAAGAGTCAAGACCCATCAGTGTGCTGTATTCAGGAGACCCAGCTCATGTGCAAAGACACACATAGACTCAAAATAAAGGGATAGAGGAAGATTTACCAAGCAAATGAAAAGG
>NW_016107338.1:10188290-10193079 GCF_001604975.1 Cebus imitator | reverse complement strand
AAAAAAAAAAAACAATGAATCCAGGAGCTAATTTTTTGAGATCAAAAAAATAGACAGACCACTAGTCAGACTAATACAGAAGAAAAGAGAGAAGAATCCAATAGACACAATGAAAAATTCTAAAGGGTATATCACCACTGATCTCACAGAAAAAACAAACTACCATCAGAGAATATTATAAACACCTCTACTCAAATAAACTAGAAAATCTAGAAGAAATCGATAAATTCCTGGAAACATACACCTTCCCAAGACTAAACAAGGAAGAAGTTGAATCCCTGAATAAACCAATAACAAGTTCTGAAATTGAGGCAGTAATTAATAGCCTACCAACCAAAAAAGGTCCAGGACCAGATGGATTCACAGCCAAACTCTACCAGAGGTAAAAAGAGGAACTGGTACGATTCCTTCTGAAGCTATTCTAAACAACAGAAAAAGAGAGAATCATCCCTAACTCATTTTATGAGGTCAGAATCATTGTGATACCAAAATATGGGAGAGCAACAACAAAAAAGAAAAATTTCAGGCCAATATCCCTGATGAACATCATTGCAAAAATCCTCAATAAAATACTGGCAATCTGAATCCAGCAGCCAACCAAAAAGCGTATCCACAACAATCAAGTTGGCTTCATCCTTGGGATGTAAGTCTGGTTCAACATATGCAAATCAATACCCATAATCCATCACATAAACAGAACAAATGACAAAAACCATGATTATCTCAATAGATGCAGAGAAGGCCTTGGACAACATTCAACAACTCGTCATGCAAAAACTCTCAATAAACTAGATACCAATGGAATGTATCTCAAAATAATAAGAGCTATTTATGACAAAATCATAGCCAATATCATACTAAATGGGCAAAAGCTGGAATCATTCCCTTTGAAAGCTGGCACAAGACAAGATACCCTCTCTAACCACTCCTATTCAACATAGTATTAAAAGTTCTGGCCAGGGCAATCAGGCAAGAGAAAGAAATAAAGCGTATTCAGATAGGAAAAGAGGATGTCAAATTGTCTGTTTGCAGATGATATGACTGTATATGTATATGTAGAAAACCCAATGGTCTCAGCCCAAAATCTCCTTAACCTGATAAGCAACTTCAGCAAAGTCTCAGGATATAAAATCAATGTGCAAAAATCACAAGCATTCCTATACACCAATAATGGACAGAGAACAGAATTGTGAGTGAACTCCCATTCACAATTGCTACACAGAGAATAAGATACCTAGGAATACAACTTACAAGGGATGTGAAGGACCTCTTCAAAGAGAACTACAAACCACTGCTCAAGGAAATAAGAGAGAAGACAAACATATGGAAAAACATCCCATGCTTATGGGTAGGAAGAATCAATATCATGAAAATGCCATACTGCCGAAAGTAATTTATAGATTCAATGCTATCCCCAAGTAAGCTACCATTGACTTTCCTAACAAAATTAGAACTACTTTAACTTTCCTATGGAACCAAAAAAGAGCCCACATAGCCAAGACAATCCTAAACAAAAAGAACAAAACTGGAGGCATCATGCTACCTGACTTCAAACTATACTACAAGGCTACAGTAACCAAAACAGCATGATACTGAACTCATCTTGTTTTATGAAATCAAAACAAATATATAGACATATACAGACAAGACAAAACTCATCCTTTTTCTATATCAAAACAAATATATAGACCAATGGAACAGAACAGAGGCCTCAGAAATAATACCACACATCTACAACCATCTGATCTTTGACAAACCTGACAAAAACAAGCAATGGGGAAAGGATTCTCTATTTAATAAATGGTGTGGAGAAAACTTGCTAGCCATATGCAGAAAATTGAAACTGGACCCCTTCCTTACACCTTATACAAAAAATAACTCAAGATGGATTAAAGACTTAAACATAAGACCTAAAACTATAAAAAACCCTAAAAGAAAATCTAGGCAATACCATTCAGGATATAGGCGTGGGCAAAGACTTCATGACTAAAACACCAAAAACAATGGTAACAAAAGCAAAAAATGACAAATGAGACCTAATTAACTAAAAAGCTTCTGCACCACAAAAGAAACTATCATTGGAATGAACAGGTAACCTACTAAATGGGAGAAAATTTTTGCAATCTATCCATCTGACAAAGGTCTAATATCCAGAATCTACAAAGAACTTAAACAAATTTACAAGAAAAAATCAACCTCAACAAAAAGTTGAAGGATATGAACATACACTTCTCAAAAGAAGACATTTATGCAGCCAAGAAATGACATAGTATCTCATTGTGGTTTTGATTTGCGCTTCTCTAATTACCAGTGATGATGAACTCATTGTCACTGGTCATTAGAGAAACTCAAATCAAAACCACAATGAGATACCATCTCGTGCCAGTTAGAATGGCAATCATTAAAAAGTCAGAAAACAACAGATGCTGGAGAGGATGTGGAGAAATAGAAATGCTTTTAGATGGTTGGTGGGAGTGTACATTAATTCAACCATTGTGGCAGACAGTGTGGCAATTCCAAAAGGATCTGGAATTAGAAACACCATTTGACCCAGCAATCCCATTACTGGATATATACCCAAAGGAGTATAAATCATTCTACTATAAACACACATGCATATGTATATTTATTGCAGCACTATTCACAATAGCAAAGACTTGCAATCAACCCAAATGCCCATCAATGATAGACCGGATAAAGAAAATGTGGCACATATACACCAGGGACTACCTTTCAGCCATATAATAGGATGAGTTCATGTCGTTTACAGGGACATGCATGAAGCTGGAAACCATCAGTCTCAGAAGCCTAACACACGAACAGAAAACCAAACACCACATGTCTCACTCGTAAGTGAGAGCTGAGCAATAAGAATACATGGACAGAGGGTGGGGAGCATCACACATGGGGGACTGTCAGTGGGTGGGGACTAAGAGAAGGATAGCATTAGGAAAAATACCTAATGTAGATGACGGGTTGATAGGTGCAGCAACCACCATGACACGTGTATAGCTATGTAACAAACCTGCACTTTCTGCACATGTACCCCAAAACTTAAAGTATAATAATAATAAAGAACTGCAATTTCACCATCTGAAAAATAAGGATTTATTCATTTGTGTTGCAGCATTGCTGCACAAATTAATAATGTAACTAAATGCAGGCAACAGAGTAGCCCTAAATAAATAGTGGGTATTACCATTGTTTCTAAGGAAAAAGCCCCAGGATATTCGGCAAGAATAGCAGAACAAAACAACAACAAAAAATGAAAAACACTGACACTAAATAAAATCCATATTTGGTTATTTAGAATCTATGGGTGATATTTATATAGTGCAAACTGTTTTAAACATAGTAAGGATGTAGCGTGGAAATTAATATTAAAGTTATTTAATTGATTTATGAAATTTAATCCTGTAGTTGGCATATGATAGTGGTTCAATAAACACTATTAATAAAATACATTTCAAAAAAGATATACATTTCATATGTAATTTCATAATTTTTTATTCATAGTTAATGTGATTTTTAAAGATAACCTATAGGAGAATGAAACATTTCAGTTCTTATGTCTATGAAATAATGCAAATAATGCATATGAAAATAAAAAATTTGTATAATGTCATGATAAAGGTATCATGTACAATAATAAATGAGAAACAAGAATAAGTATACAGAAGACAATAAATCTGCACAGGGAAATGTTAATAAATAATTTGACTCACACGGCACAGACCCTTAGTGCAACAGTTTAAGTCGATCAGGAAGAATGAAACGAGAGTAAATGTTATATTAATATTTTTAATTGAAAGAAAAAGTAGATTGGAATTTAAATTAGAATTCTGAAGAGGACGGATCCAAGATGGCTGATTAGGAGCAGCTCAGAATTGCAGCTCTGGATTGCAGCTCACAGCGAAAGCACGGAGGGTGAGTGTACGCCGCATTTCCAGACGGATTTTTATTCCCCACAGATGAGGAGATGGCCAGGCGGAGAAGCCCCATGGGTCACCAGAGCGATTGTTTGGGTTGGTTCAGCTGCTTCAGCTGGCGGAGCTGTTCTCCATACAGTGACTAGGCTGCCTCCTCACTGGGCAGGGCAGCCCTGAAAAAAGGCAGCAGAACAACAGAAACTCATAAATAAAGCCCTAACTCCCCAGGACAGAAGGCTCACAGCTCAGCACTTGAGCTCCTACAAAGGACAGGCTGCCTCCTCAAGCAGCTCCCTGACCTCCATATGTCCAAAGAGTAAGGAGAGCTTAGACTGACCTCAGGTGGGTATCCTTCAGGGACAAAGACAGCAGAAGAAGAAACTGGCAGCAACCCTCACTGTTCTGCAGCTGCTGCAGGTGATCCCCAGGCAAGCAGGGCCTGCAGTGGACCTCTGCAGTCCTACAGCAGAGGGGCCTGAGGGGCCTGACTGGTAGAAGAAAAACTAAGAAACAGAAATAAATAACTTAATCATCAACAAACTGGACGTCCACTCAGAGGCCCAATCTGAAAGTCAACAACTACAAAGATGACAGGTGGATAAATACAGAAAGCTGGGAAGAAATCAGCACAAAAAGGATGAAAACACCCAAAACCAGAACACCTCTCCTCCCACAAAGGATCACAACTCCTCAAGAGCAAAGGAACAAGGCTGGGTAGAGAATGAGTGTGGTGAACTGACAGAATCAAGCTTCAGAAGGTGGGTAATAAGAAACTTCTGTGAGCTAAAAGAACATGTTCTAACACAATGCAAAGAAAGGAAGAAGCTTGAAAAAAGATTTGAAGAAAAGCTAAAGAGAAT
>NW_016107338.1:10182647-10183797 GCF_001604975.1 Cebus imitator | reverse complement strand
GTTCTACTATAAGGACATGTGCACACGAATGTTCATTGCAGCACTGTTTACAATAGCAAAGACCTGGAACCAACCCAAATGCCCCTCGATGGTAGACTAGACAGGAAAAATGAGGCACATATACACCATGGACTACTATGCAGCCATCAAAAACGATGAGTCTGTGTCCTTTGTAGGGACATGGACGAACCTGGAAACCATCATTCTCAGCAAACGGACACAAGAACAGAGAATCAAACACTGCATGTTTTCACTCATAGGCGGGTGTTGAACAATAAGAACACATGGACACAGGGAGAAGAGCATCACATACTGGGATCTGTCGGGGGGATATAGGGGAGGGACATCGGGGGGTGGGGAGTTGGGGAGAGATAGCATGGGGAGAAATGCCAGATACAGGTGATGGGGAGGAAGGCAGAATATCACACTGCCATGTGTGTACCTATTTAACAATCTTGCATGTTCTTCACATGTACCCCAAAACCTAAAACGCAATTTAAAAAAAAGAATTTTGAAGACATTTTGTATTTAAAAAGTAGGAGAAACAGACAATCGTCGATAAAAATGGGCTGAGATAAAATATGGCAATCATATGTAAGAGAAGAAAATTCAGTCATTTAGTTCTTCTAGGAAAATGCTAATGTGATAGACCAAGATGATGAAGTGCAAATACCTGGATTTAAATGCTTTAAACTTCGTAGACTACACTCTATTTGCTAAAGAAATATATAAAGACAGAAAAAAGTTAATGTATTTTCTAGCTATCAGATATTCTGTTAGCAGATCCTTGCAAATGGAAGGTGGAAACACCAAAATATAATTATGTAGTTATTGAAAATACCTAGAAAAAAACAGACTTTTAAAAATCCAAACTTGTCCATACTAAGACAGCTCTTATCCTATTCAGCTCGTTTTTCTCCCAAAATCAGCTTAGGTTGAAATACTGGTCAAAAGATGATCAAGTCCTAGAACTAAATATATGGTGTGTAATGAAGGGAGAAATGCTAAGTGGCAATGCCCTCAAGAAAAGCACATGGAGACAGAAAAATCCAAAAAGATAGGATTGTGTTGGTGACATTAGTGTAACCTATCAAGATTAATTTGAAATCTACTCTCAACTTCCATGAGGCATGCTCATCATTATCATCAA
>NW_016107338.1:10172464-10178617 GCF_001604975.1 Cebus imitator | reverse complement strand
GCGCAATCTCGGCTCACCGCAACCTCCGCCTCTTGGGTACAGGCAATTCTCCTGCCTCAGCCTCCTGAGTAGCTGGGATTACAGGCATGCACCACCATGCCCAGCTAATTTTCTGTATTTTAAATAGGGACGGGGTTTCACCATGTTGACCAGGATGGTCTCGATCTCTTGACCTCGTGATCCCGCCTCAGCCTCCCAAAGTGCTGGGATATATCTCTGTTTTAATTCTAAGGCAATACAGTGGTACAAAGAAGAAAAGCAAAGAAACACAGGCAACATGTTAGCTAAACCACAGGCTATGCAGTGTTAAAAATGGCCAGTGAGGGAAGACTGTTACACAAGAAATGGATGGCCAATGTCCCGTGTTTGGTTTTTCTTGTTTGTTTTTTTGTTTGTTTTAAACAAAAATGTGCAGTAAAGAAAAAATGTTAAGAACTGAATAATTCAAGCTAAGAAAGAGTAGAATAAAGTTCTAAAAGTCCTGGGATTTCCCAATTTCAAACATGAACAAGGTAGTAGTTTATCCTTTAGTGTATCTTAAAATGATTGTTTTAGACAACTAGAAATCAGTCATACATTGTCTTATTTAAAGTTGAAACCTGCTGAAAAATGCATCACTGAAATGATTCACTTTCATTTTTAAAAAGCTACATCTGAAAAATGTAGATAGACTTGATCCAAATGCCATCAAAGGAGGAAGCAAACAAATAACCAGTCAACATGATTGATGCCAATCTCTGGAAGATACTTTAAAATCAGGAAAGAACAAAAAGCAGAAAAACAATCATACAGATAGGCTTAAGATCCTCATGTTTCCTGTTTCGGGTATGGAATATATCAATACAGTCCTTTTAAAGTCACTCAATACAAAAATCAGGAAAAAAAAAATTACTTAATGAGTGGCCTTTTCTAGAACTGAAAACTTTCACCGGTAAGTGTCAGTAGGAAACCAAGGTATTTCATTTTCCGCCTCCCGGGTTCAGGCAATTCTCCTGCCTCAGCCTCCTGAGTAGCTGGGATTACAGGCACGTGCCACCATGCCCAGCTAATTTTTTGTATTTTTAGTAGAGACGGGGTTTCACCATGTTGACCAGGATGGTCTCGATCTCTTGACCTCGTGATCCACCCGCCTCGTCCTCCCAAAGTGCTGGGATTACAGGCGTGAGCCACCGCGCCTGGCCAGTAGAACTTTTTATCCTGTTTTTTATCACAAGTATTTCCTTTTGAATTCTAGTGACCAGTTCCTGAAACCTCTGACATATATTTTAAGACTCTTTAGTTATTAGATTTCAGAATTCACCAAGTCTAGGAAGGACCTGAAGACAAGATTAAGACAAAGAACCCAGTAAGTGGAGGGATTCTTGTATCATGAAGTTTGTTGATGATAATGATGAGCATGCCTCATGGAAGTTGAGAGTAGATTTCAAATTAATCTTGATAGGTTACACTAATGTCACCAACACAATCCTATCTAAACCTGTTCATCATGACCATGAATACAGCATCCCTAATTCTGGAGAGGTGTCAGAGAGAGTACCACAGATTTTTAATTTCTCTAAGTCCCCACATAAAACAGACAGTTAAACGAAAGGGTAAAACCAAAAACCCACAGACAACTAGATGAATATTAAAAGAAAGAGAACATTATATGTAGTGGTAGTATCAGCATGATTATCCTGAGACTGTTAAGTGTTTACTGTGGGGTAAAATAAACAAGAAATTATGGGATATTCTAATTAATCCTGTGTCCCTACTAAGATTTTTAATACAAAAAGAAGGAGATATAAATATAATATAAAGAATAGGTTAAATTAAAAACTCTGTAGTCCTGAATTTAAGTTATAAATATTGATATGGACTCACTACAAACATATATATATATATAATCTCTCTTTTTACTGAAGAAACCTAGAAACAATAACCAACCCAAAACAACAGCCTAATATCACTAGCACCCTGACTTGAGCTTAAAATATCATTTTCCATTAAAAAGGAAACCACAGTATCTTAAAGAAATGATTAATACCAGATGTGGGACAGAAAATATACAAGATAAACAAGGAATATACCCAAGACTGCTGAGGCCAACAAAAAAGAACAGCCAACCTCAAGAGCCTCCTGCTGGCCTAAAATGGGACAATCTTAGCTTCCAAATGATAACAATTATAATTTAGGACCCCATCAAATCAAATATATTAAAATTCATGAATAATGCTATTTTAAAAACAAAACCTAACAGGGCACCTTCAGAGAGTACTAAAGAATCAATTCATTACCTCAAAAACTGGTAAACAGAAAATAATCAGACATTTGTCCTGTTTATCCTATATAAGTACAACCATTGGGAAACATATAGAAGTTGAGTAGAAGTGTCCCTTTATAAAAGTATCCTGAGTAATCAATGAAAACTAAATATTATATTTATTATAATATTATCATTTTGCAACTCTAATGAATTAATGGATCTAAGCATTTAACATCAAATAGCCGCTAACATCAAAAAAGAGAAAGAACTGAGAGACAATCTGAAATTATGTGCCTCCTGACGAAAGACATATCATCTCATATAGTCTTGCCAAAACTGACTACTAACTTGAGGAATTTTCAAATAACAGAAACGTACTGAACCAAACATGAATATGCAAGCAACAAAATCCAGACTGTGGGACACCACAATTTCAACAGACAAATTTTACAGAAAAAGAAAGGATGGATGGGGGACTTGTACATTAAAGGAGATTTAAGATACACATTAAAATATCTTAAATGGCTAATATTGAACCATGGTTTCTAGGGATGCATACTTGGTTATAAAAGCTATACGGGTATACAAGAATGTGATAAAAAGTCATAACAGTGGTTACTTTGTGGGACAGGGAAGGGGTTAAGATCATGACAGAGCACATGGAGGTACTTCTGGGTGCCTGCACAGAAAAGTGATTTCTTCACTTGGGTGGTAGTTCCAGGACTGTTTCCTTTTTAATAGCTCATTAAACTATGCAGTTATTTTCTATGGCTTTATGTGTGCTTTATTTTATAATAAAGCAGTTTCTTTAAAAACCAGCATCCCTAAAGAATAATATCTTTGTCACTGGTTGAAAGCTAACACTGTATCTGCATTTCTTGGGAAGAGAAGTTTCTTAAGTATTTCAGCTTTTCAGTTGGATGCATTTATAATGCTTTCTGAATGCCTATGTTGTAGTTGGTTACATGATTACTTTCCCATCAGTTACTGCTCCTGAAAATAGTTGGTTACATTATTACTTTCCCATCAGTTACTACTCCTGAAAATCACTGGTAACCAGTTTTTTCTCCTTATGGGAAAATTATCTTCATGATGTTATGTTTCCCTGACGACATATTTTAAGGTTTAATAGCTCTGCTTATATGTTTTTGGTTAATTTGGTAAATAAATTCAAGGAACTGTTCTGAGTAAGAGATAATGAAATTACCACCATACTCAGTAAGCATTATCAAGTCTATACATCTGAAATGTTAAAATACCTGCTTAGATACTAAAGTAAGGACAGAATAAATTGTCATCACATTACTGATATTGGTTCACATTACTGATAAACATTTGTTCAAACTAATTGTGTTTGTTGATAAATGAATTATGTGACAAAGTAATTGAATAAAATACTAGTTCTTAGAGGATAATAACTTTCCAAAAGGAAATATTAAAAGTATGTGGAGATTAATGAGGGACAAGATGGCCAACTAGACACAGCCAGGATGTAGCTCTACCACTGAGAGAGACCAAAATATTGGGTAAGCCAAGGTACCTGGAACAGATCTTCAGACAAAAAACACTGAAATTCAGTAGAGAGGGATGCAGACACGAAGCTGAATATCGTGGAAGCTAGGAACCCTGCATGGGATTGCTGAGCACCAGGACTAGATCCTGGCCCTAAACAGCTCCTAAGGAAGGGGTGAATGAAGTGATGGTAGGGAAACCCTCTCTCGCTGCTGCCCTCTGGGATGCCAGCCACAAGAGATCCCACAACCTCCATACATGTTTGAATTGGCAGGGGGATCTGTCCAGAGAATAGGCAGAGACAAAGCTTTGGCCAGCATGGAACCCAGGGAGGTCTGCAGGGGGTGGGGGGGGCAGTTGTAGGTGGGGCAGCAGCAGCAAAATGTGATCACAGATTCACCATCTTCCTCCAAATAGCTCTATCCCCAGTTGACCACTGAGCCAGGAGAAAAGAGGGCCATCTTTCTCATAGGACTGGGGCATGACTGTTCTTCATACCCGCTTTGTCCAGCCCCTCCCAAGGCCCCTGCTTGGCCACTCCTCCAAGAGTGTGTACACAGCACAGCCTCCACTGCCCAGCCTAAGTGCTTTGCCGGTGGCCTTGGAGCATGCTGACCGCCCCAGCATAACCATGATCCAAACCAGGGGCAGAAAGCAAAGCTGCAGGCACAGTCCCAATGCCCCAGGGTTACAGCACATAGCTCAGGGAGCCAAGCTGAGATCTGTGGCCAGCATGTAAGCAGGGGAAGAGCTTCCACTTTCAGAATACTCAGAATAGTGAAACATGGGTACTTGTGGGCTCTTGTGGGCTGGTACGGAACTGGGCATGCCTCCCTCCACAGGGTTATCTGGGAAGGGTATAGCCTGCCTGCCAGCTACAGCCCCTATCTAAGAAAGTCTGAGGCCTAGAATACCTAACAAAGGTATTGTGGGAGGTGCCAGTAATCAGAGAGGGATTCCCCAAGGCCGGGGGATGGATCTGGTGAGGGGGTTATCGCACCTCCTACACCACAGAGAGATGCTTCCAATGTGCTGAACTTCCAATGTGCTGAACTTCCAACTTCTTAGCCACGTGGCTAAGAACTTATCTGCCAGTCTTTACTCTTAAGCGCCATCTACTGGATTGCAGCCTAAATTACAACACCAAAAATAATTTGAGTATACATAGCTTGTGAAACCCAGGGCAACAACTAGCCACAAATGAAGATCCTGTGCAGACATCTGGACCTGAAAGCATCCAGAAACAAGGCCTACTGACTGTACTCAACTTGTACCACAGTTAAAAACTCAAGGGAATAAATTATAAAAACAGAAAGCCCCATTCAACAACAGCAAATCCAAAAAGACAGTACCAGCCCACTCACATGAGAAAGGATAGGTGCAAAATCTTTGGTGATTGAAAAAGTTAGAGTGTCCCCTTACTTCCAAACAAATGCACTAGCTTCCTAGCAATGGTTCTTTACAAAACTGAAGTGACAGAAATGACACAGAATTCAGAATATGGGTGGCAATGAAGCTCATCAAGATTCAGCAGAAAGTTGAAACCCAATAGAAAGAACCCAGTGAATCCATTAAAATGATTCAAGAGTAGAAAGATGAAACAGTCATTTTTAGAAACAACCAAACCCAACTTCTGAAACTGAAAAATTCACTACAAGAACTTCAAAATACAGTTGGAAGCATTAACAACATAATGGACTAGGCTGGGAAAAGAATCTCAGAGCTCAAAGACCAGTTCTTCAAATCAACTCAGTAAGAAAAAACTTTTTAAAAAGAATTTTTAAAAGGAATAAACTTGTGCGAAATATGGGATTATGTAAAGAAGCCAAACCTATGACTCACTAGCATTTCTGAGAGGGAAGACGAGAGAGTAAGCAACTTGGAAAACATATTTGAGAGTACAGTTCAAGAAAACGCTCCCAATCTTGCTAGGAGACTGACATGCAAATTCAAGAAATACAGAAAACCCATGCAAGACACTATAAAAGACAACCATTCCCAAGGCACATCCTCTTCAGACTGCCCAAAGTCAACATCAAAGAAAAAATCTTAAAGAGAGCTAGACAGAAGGGTCAGGTCACTTACAAAGGGAACCACATCAGGCTAGCAGCAGACCTCTCAGCAGAAACTTAAAAGGCAGAAGAGGTGGCCAGGCACAGTGGCTCATGCCTGTAATCCCAGCACTTTGGGAAGCCAAGGCAGACTGATCACTAGGTCAGGAGTTCAACACCAGCCTGGCCAATATTGTGAAACCCTGTCTCTACTAAAAAACACAAAAATTAGCTGGGTGTGGTAGGGCAAAACTGTAGTCCCAGCTACTCAGGAGGCTGAGGCAGGAGAATCACTTGAACCCAGGAGGTGGAGGTTGCAATGAGCTGAGATCATGCCACTGTACC
>NW_016107338.1:10125326-10172444 GCF_001604975.1 Cebus imitator | reverse complement strand
AAAAAAAAAAAAAAAAAAAAAAAGCATCTTTAATGAAAAGAAATTCCAACCAAGAATATCACATCTCGCCAAACTAAGCTTCATAAGTGAAGAAGAAAAATCTTTCTCAAACAAGTAATGCTAAGGGAATTTCTTAGTACATCAGCCTTACAAGAGGTCCTTAAGGGAGTGGTAAACATGGAAACAAAAGAACAATACCAGCTACCATAAAAACACAAGTAAGCACATAGCCCACAAATACTATAAAGCAACTACACAATCATATCTACATAACAACCAGCTAGTAACACAATGACAGCATCAAAATCTCACATATCAACTTTGAATGTAAATGGTCCAGACACCCCACTTAAAAGGCACGGAGTTGCAAGTTGAATAAAAAGACAAGATCCAAGAGTCTGTTGCCTTTAAGAGACTCAACTTACATTTAACAACACCCATTCACTCAAACTAAACAGATGGAGAAAGATCTATCATGCAAACAGAAATCAAAAAAGAACAGGGGCCAGTATTCTTATATCAGATAAAACAGACTTTAACAATAGTTGAGAAGGACAAAGAAGAGTATTACATAATAACAAAAGGGTTCAATTTAATAAGAAGATCTAACTATCCTAAATATATATGTACCCAAAATTAGAGCACCTACATTCATAAAACAAGTTCTCCTTGATCTACATAAAAGACTTAGCCACACAATAATAGAGGGAGAATTTAAAAACCCACTGACAGTAATTGACAGATCATCAAGGTAATGAAATTCTGGACTAATTGGACCTGATAGTCATATAAGAGAACACTCCACCCAACAACCACAGAATATACCTTCTTCTCATCTGCACAAAGGACACACTCTAAAACTGACAACTTCCTCAGCCATAAAGCAGGTCTCAATAAATTAAAAAAAAAAAATCAAAATTATATCAACTATATTCTTGGATCATATAGCAATAAAAATATAAACCAATAGCAAAAGTTCTCTCAAAACCACAAAATTACATGGAAATTAAATAACTTACTCCTGAATAACTTCTGAGTAAACAAAGAAATTAAGGCAGAAATTTTAAAATTCTTGAAATTAATGAAAACAGAGACACAACATACAAAATCTCTGGGTGAAAAGAGTGTTAAGAGGAAAGTTTATAGCAGTAAATGCCTACATCGAGAAGTTAGAAAGCTCTGAAATTAACAATCTAACATTGCACTTAGAGGAACTAGGAAAAAAACAACAAATGAACCCCAAAGGTAGCTGTAGAAAAGGAAAAGCTAATATCAGAGAACTGATAAAATTGAAACACAAAAATCCATACAAAAGATCAATGAAACCAAAAGTGGTTTTCTGACAGAATAAACAAGGTTAATAGAGTGCTAGCTAGATTAACAAAGCAATAAAGAAAGAAGATCCAAATAAGCACAGCCAGAAACGGCAAAGATGACATTACAACTGATCCCACAGGAATGCAAAAGATCCTGAGAGACTATTATGAACACCTCTATGCATACAACATAGAAAATCTATAGAAAATAAGACATATTCTTGGAAACACAAAACGCTCCAAGACTGAACCAGGAAGAAAGGGAAAACCTGAACAGACCAATAATGAGTTCCAAAATTGAATCAGTAATAAAAATCCGACCAACCAAAAAAAGCCCTGGACCAGATGGATTCACAGCCGAATTCCACCAGACGTAAAAAGAAGAACTGGTACCAATCCTACTGAAACTATTCCAAAAAAAATCGAGGAGGAGGGACTCCTCCCTAACTCATTCTACGAAGCCAGCATCATCCTGATACCAAAATCTGGCAGACACAACAAAAAAAGAGAACGTCAGGCCAACATCCCTGATGAACATAGAGGCAAAAATCCTCAACAAAACACAAGCCCACCAAATCCAGCAGCACACCAAAAAGTTAATTCACCACAATCAAGTAGGTTTTATCCCTGGGATGCAAGGTTGGTTCAACATACACAAATCAATAAATGTGATTTATCACATAAACAGTACTAAAGACAAAAAACACATGATTATCTCAATAGATGCAGAAAAGGTTTTCAACAAAATCCAACTTCCTTTCACAACCCCCAACAAACAAGGTATCGAAGGAACATACTTCAACATAATAAAAGACATCTATTTCAAATCCACAGGCCACATCATACTGAATGAGCAAAAGCTGGGAGAATTCTTCTTGAAAACTGGAACAAGACAAGAATGCCCACTCTCACCATTCCTATTCAGTATAGTACTGGAAGTCCTAGCCAGGGTAATCAAGCAAGATTCTTCTACACCAATAATGTCCAAGCTGAGAGGCAGATCAAGAATGCAATCTCGTTCACAACAGCCACAAAAAGAATAAAATGCCTAGGAAGACAGCTAACTAGAGAGGGGAAAGATCTCTACAATAAGAACTATAAAACACTGTTGAAAGAAATCAGAGACAACACAAATAAATAGACAAATGTTCCATGCTCAGAGATTGAAAGAATCCTTATTGTTAAAATGGCCATAATGCCCAAAGCAACCTAGATATGGAACAGCATAGAGAACCCAGAAAAAAAGTCACACACCTACAACCATCCTGATCTTCAACAAACCTGACAAAAATAAGTAATGGGGAAATACTCTCTATTCAACAAACAGTGTTAGGATAGCTGGCTATTCATATGCAAAAGAATGAAACTGGAACCCCACCTATCCACCATAAACAAAAATTACCTCAAGACGAATTAAAAACTTAAACCTAAGACCTCAAACTACAAATATCTTAGAAGGAAACCTAGGAAATACCCTTCTCAATAACAGTCTTGGCAAATAATTTATGTTAAAGACCTCAAACTCAAATGCAACAAAAACACAAATTGATAAGTGGGGCCTAATTAAACTAAAGACCTTCTACACAGCAAGAGAAACTATAAAGGATGTAAACAGACAACCTACAGAATGAGAGAAAGTACTTGTGAACTTTGCATCCAACAAAGGTCTATATATAGGATTTATAAGGAACGTAAACAAATCAAGAAGCAAAAAACAAATAACCTCTATAGAAAGCAGGCAAAGGACATGAACTTCTCAAAAGAAGACATACACAAGTAGCCAACAAACATATGAAAGAATGCTCATAATCATTAATTATCAGAGAAATGCAAATCAAAACCAAAATGAGATACCATCACACACCAGTCAGAATGGCTTTTGTTAAAAATTCAAAAAATAACAGAAATTGGTGAGGCTACAGAGAAAAGGGGATACTTACACACTGTTGATGGATATGTAAATTAGTCTATTCACTGTGGAGTGCAGTTTGGAAATTGATTCTCAAAGAACTAAGAGTTCAACTGCCATTTGACCTTGCCATCCCATTACGGGGTATACACCAAAAAGAAAATAAACCATTCTACCAAAAGGACATGTGCACCTATAAGTTCACTACAGGGCTATTCGCAATAGCAAAAACATAGAATCCACCCAGATGCCCATCAAATGGTGTATTGGATAAAGAAAATGTGATACACACACACACACACACACACACACACACACACACACAAAATACTATGCAGCCATAAAAAAGAACAAAAGTATGTCCTTTGCAGCAACAGAGATACAGCTGGAGGCCATTATGTAAGTGAATTAATGCAGGAACAGAAAAGTTAATACTGTTGTATTAACAGTTCTCACTTATAAGTGGGAGCTATACACTGGGTATACATGCACATAAAGAGGGGAACAATAGACAGTGGGGACTAAAAGTAGAGCGAGGACAGAGCGAGGAGGACAAGAACTGAAAAACTACCTATTGGGTACTACGCTCACTAGCTGGGTGATGGTTTTAATTGCAGCCCAAACCACAGCATCATGCAATATACCTTAAAACAAGCCTGCACAGGTACCTCCCAATTCTAAAATAAGTTGAAAAATAAAAGAAAAAGAGTATGTGGAAATTCAAACGAAAACAACTACCATGTTATATGTGATAATTTAAATATACACCATTAAAATATATTAATATGTTAAAATGAATTTACTGATAACAATTTTTTTTCTGTGCCATCTATTGTACATTTTTCAAAAACTTTTTTTCTTAGACTGCATGATTCTCTCTATTCTGTTCTTCTAATTAAGATATGGACTGTTGTTTACAGCTCTGTGGTGTGAAATTAGACTAGCAGTTTTCTAATATCCATAAAATAATTTTAAAATGTTTCTCCTCTGAAAGTCACATAATTCAGTCACAGAGAGCTTATTTCTATGTTTCCTTTGTTTTGTTGTTTTTAGCTGCTTCGTAAGCCAATTTTCTACTTAGAATCTACTGTTAAAACTCTCATTTGGTTCAGTATGTGGGCTTTATCCTTTCCATGGTCTGTTACATAAAAAAAGATGGCTTTAAAAAAATTTTTTTAAAGTTTGCTGTATAGCAGTGGTTCTCAACTTGGATACACACAAGAATCACCTAGGGAACCCATAAAAAATACTGATACTCCCTCCCTTCCAGAGATTCAGATGCAACTGGTCTGGGTGGGCCCCTTTTTAAAAGCTCTGTAAGTGATTTTAATACATTGTCAAGGCTACGAACTACGTTCTAAGATCCTTCCATTGTCCAAATAAAAGCTTATTATCTTTTCTGATTGAACCTAGATGATAAATGTTTTTTAAATATTCTATAGTTCAATAGATCCAATGAAGAAATTTCTTCTCTGTGAGGCTGCTATATTTTTAGTTTGAATTTTAGGGTTTAAGAGTATATTGTATCTTTATCCTGATGATTTGTCCAAGAAGCAACTTGGCCGCTAATGGAAAAAAAAAGTTTAAAGGAATATATTCCTGAGTACTACCTTTAATAGACTGGTGCTTTTGGTTCATAATATTCTAAAAATTTCTATACTTCATATTTAAAGATTATGTCTCCACACACACACAAGGAAAACAATTAGTGTCCTAGACATTTCTTCTAAAAGATTACACTTTTTGCATAATAAATTTCACATAAAGTTCTAAAAAAGAAATCTTTACAAATTTTTCCAGCTAGAATAATTAAAAGGGCTAATTCCTAAAAAGCTCTTGACAAAAAAAATGATTTATCTTAATAAGATCAAAAGAGAGGAAATTATACAATCAGTGGTGAATAAAGAATCATGTACAAATTTGGATACAACTTTATGAAAAAATATTCGAATGCAAAAAAGGAATAGTTTTCTAGAAACACAAATTACAGAAATAAAAGAAAAAAAAAACTTTAAAAGTAAAATCAGTAATGAAAAATCTACCATCCCTGAAAGACATCACACCCAGGAAATTTTAAAGCTAAGTTTTACCAAACTTTCAATTATCAATTCCTTTTGGTACTGTTTAAGAGAGGAGGAAAGGAAAAAGCTAGCCAAATCATACTACAGAGCTAGTATAACTTTGACATCAACCCTACAAAGGATAATTTAAAAAGTAAAATTGTGGGCCATGCTCATATTTGAACACATTGGGAAGCCTCTTCAATCTTCCCTACTTAACATCTCTTTAAGTAGAATCAATCACCATTTCCGTTGGCTCCCACTACAGCTTACACATACTCTACCCACAGCACCATTAACACTTTAATGCACTTACACATTTTCATATTTGTCTCTTATTGGCAGACACTAAGATCCTTGCTGGCAAGGACAGTTTCTTAGTCATATCCCTTGGTACGAAATACACTGTTTACCCCCATGGTCATGCTCAATAGTTGCTAAATAACAGCTATTACAAGTAGAAATAGCATTAATGTGCACAGGCAGAGGTAGGAAATAATGAGTCCGCAAGTAAATTCATTTAACTAAGGGGGCTTATGTAAGGAAACAACATTGGAAAGGTAAGCCAAGGCCAATCAGGGTGGGTTTTTTAGTGCTGAGGCTGAGTTTGGTTTTAGCATCTACGGAAGACTTTTGGGCAGGCAATGTTTAAATCAGATCTGTGCTTCAGGATCCATAGAAGCACTTTTTAGAGCTGTTAAAGACCTGGAGGTGACCTATCTGGATTAACTCTATCGTTTTAAAAATAAGAATACTAAAGCCAGAGAAGGAAGGTTATCAACTCAAAGCCACAGAACACAGAATCAGCTAGAAGCAGGCAGAAGCTTAGAGGTAGTAAACTTGATTAAAGTCATATAGTTAGTATATGGGGCGATCAACAGGCAACTCCAAGTTTGTTCAATTATCTAGATGACACTAGGCAATGAGGTATGTAGACTATGTATATCCTTTTAGGACAGTCCTAATTTCATATAAAGACTCATTTCAAAGAAAGGTAATTTGTAAAATATATAATTAAAAACTAATTATTTTTACTTTTATTATAAGACACACATTTAATTGAATTCTAATTAGTTTAATTACATTAAGTCATTTTAACAAAGTCTTTTACTCAATGAACTTCTGAACCCAAGATCAATAAAATGGTGATCATGAACAGGAAATGAGTAGGAAAAGGGCACTTCTTTAGCCTCACAAAAATCCACACCTACATCACTACAAGTGATTTTAGTCACTGCAACAGAATTAGAAAAGTTCCAGAAAAAGAAAACTAAAAAATCTAGAGGTAATTAAGAAGATTTTTGCAGAAGACATACACACATATATATTACACATCAAACTTTAGGATGCCCCAGTCTTAAAAGATAACCTGAAAGTTTATAAAACCAGGAGAGGTCGGTATGGATAGAAAATACTTAAACTTATTCATCTTATATTGAATATTAATTCTGAGAAATAGAGGAAAATATAGCACCATACTACTTTACCTACATAAAAAGAGGGAGAGAGGGAGCTTTTTCTACAGTTATAATGAAAAAATAGAGAATTTTGTACCCAAACTACTAGTACAAACAGAAAATACACATAGGTTCACATATATGAATAAATGATCAAACCATTATCATGAATTGATAGAGGATATAGTCCTCACCTCATAGACTAATTTATAGTTCTCTTACATATCCTTGACCCAGCTACAGTCTGGCATGAAGGGCCTTACACAATATAAACATTTGACTGTTTGTTAATTGACTTAAGTTTGAAGAGGGTAATTGGTAACAAAAGCTTTCACAGGCATGATATCATGAGTAAACAGTAATGATGGAACTAATAATGATAATAACATGCGTCATAATAGTGAACAATGATTCAGGGTTTAATATATATTGATATTGCTCTAAATGCATATATTAACTCATTCATCATCATTAACTCTATTTTTCAAATAATAAAACAATAGCACATACAAGTTAGTAACTTGGTCAAGGAAAGGAAGCTACATAGTGGCAGAGCTAGCATTTGAACCTGGAAGCCTCACTCTAAATTACTACACTATTCTGACCAGCCCTGGAATTGTCTGGGCATCTTCTGGATGTGATGCTTTTTAGGATCTTATTTCATATGTAATTTTCTTTTTTTAAATATTTGAAAAAATAAATTATAGGTAAAAAATAATTCACATTTCTTTCAAAATAGAAAAATCTAATAATCCTATTTACACTTTATTAAAATGTACATATTTGTTTTAGATTTACCTCTAGCCTTCCTTGAGCATAACCCAGGAGGAGTAGATTGGCTCTATCCTTCTCAGAAGAAATGGGGGCCCAAGGCCAAGCATCATCATTGACCAGTGGCCACCAGCAAACAACTCTATCATGAACACAGTTGATAGCTAGACGACGCTCTGTTGTCTTGTTTATTGGGCCAGGTATTTCATAATAGAAAATCTAATAATTAGAAAAAAAGCATACATGAAACATTTCTTTTGAAAGACGCAAAATCCTCAAAGTATTACAAAAATGAAAGCATCTGGAAATGTAGATACATTCAAGTAAATATGCATGTTAAACATGTGCTTAAGAAGCTGTCAGAATTTACCAAATTCTTTTGACACATATATAAAAAAGACATATGTTCAAAATTCTCCCCATTTTTAGCAAAGGAAAGAAAAGAAGAAACGTGAGTTAGGAAGGAAGTGAATGTAGCAATTCCAATTAATGCCAAAATGTACAGTCATGGTTACTTGACAGCATCGACCTACACATAGGATTTAAGACCAGCTGTATAAAATGACAAGTTCAGTACTGCTGACCAAGAATGTCTCACTACTATTTAAGACATAACATGTTAACAATGACTGACAACAATAAAAAGAAAAACAACTTGAGGCAAACATCTCTTTAAAGAATATATGGGACATATACATATATATTCTGCATAAAAGGGATAAGTCACAGTATCATGCATAAAAGTTTATGCAGCTTCTGAGAATTATGCTTCTCTTTCTTAGGAAGGATTTGTAGAATTTATTATTCAAACTATGTTATTTTGGAACATGGTTATTTGAAAACATAAGCACGGCACCATCTGTGTGACACATGCCAAGGAAATATAGATTGCACCGTATTTCTGCTTAAGGAATTAATGGAAGGTTGATAGCTTGGAAGAAAAAAAAAACTATCTTGCCATTGCTGGTCAGCAATAATCGAACCACTTTCTGGGGATTAAGCGCATGGCTAAGCCTACTGGACCAGACACTAGCAAAGGGCAGGGGTTCTTCTTATCAGAGAAATGCTTCTGGAGCCAGTCTTACTACATGACAGATTGCTTTCATATTCCTGTCTGCAAGGCAACAAAGGATGGCAGTAATGCGATAATGCCAGAGTGCAATGGGTGTTAAGAACCCGTTGCATTTATGTATTGTATTTAGTAAATAATCAGGCTCATCCAAATTGTGATCTCACCACTCAACCAAGGCCATTAAAATCAAGGTTAATGCTTTAATAATCCTCTGCTATTTTTTTTCAATATGGTCAAAAGGAACCCTTTTCTATTTGCATGGCCATAATATTATTGACCTCTTCATCCTCTGAATGCACATCAAAAGAAACTAAAATCAAAGTAATTACTAGTGTTGTTCTCTCATGGTAAACATTTAACTCCTTGCACTGTCCCTTCACTGTTAAATAAATTGAATTGGATTTTTCAAATGTAGATAGGAAAACTTGTTAAAGGTCAATAGTTTAAGGATGTTTACCCTGCAATTTTCTTTGCCAAAATTATGTCAATCTGAAAGAATTAAATTATGGTACAGCTGTAAAGAAAAGCAAAATTACAATACTCTATACCACTTCCTCGTTTTAAAATCCAAATGGGCAATGACAGACAACACAGATGTACTTTAATATCATTGTTGTAAGTCTTCTTATTTGAGAGAAATATCACAATGAAATTGCTAAGTACATAAAAATACACATACATTATTTTGATGTCTTATGTGCCACATAAATATGCTACCTATGAATTTCTAGATGAGTTTGAGTTACAATGAGTGACTGACATTTTCAGTTGTCACATAATGCAAATCACTTAACGTCAGGAAATTTCATGTTTCCTATGAGTTTAATATTATCAGTATTCTGTCATGATGACCAAGAGGGATAGTAAAATAAATGAATTTCTTAAAATATCCTTCCAATGGACAAATAGCAGATTTGACTAAGTATTAAAAATATATATTTTAAATATTAAACCAGAAAATAAAACTCATAAGCTTTCTAAGGGGAAACAGATTACTTTTCTAATGTACAGAAATGACATGATGTCCATGTTCTATTTTCTCAAATCCAAAGGCATATTCAAATAAGCAAATAAGTAATTCCTTTACTTAAGGCTTAGGGATCCAAATGCTAGATCTGTTTTCCGTATCTCATCATGAAAAGAAGTTTCACAAAGCTGGTAAACAAAAACAGATTGTAGTTTATTACCACAATGAAAAACTCATTGAATATATTTTATTCCATGTTAAATTTATTTTTTATAAGAATAAATGTTTCTACTAAATAAAACTAAACCTTCCCACACTACTGCCACCTCATGGATAAGTAATAATCCCAAAGGGTAAAAGGTTAAGTTAAATATTACTTTGCCAAAGACACACACACGTTTCAAGCTACAGAGCTAGCTTCTCAAACTCTTTGCCCTTGCTACAGATGCTCTAGGTATGGCATAAGTGTGCATCTTTTTTAAGGAAGCTGTATATCAGCTGTGTTCCCAGTGAACAGTGAACTGTCTCAAATCCACATCACAGAGGTTGGATCAATCTTGCAAACACAAGTCATTGCTGAAAAGAGGCCTTGAACTGAAACAGCCTGGAAAATGTATTAGATACTCATCCTAGCAGAGAATATGCCTTCCCAGCAGCTAAAATGTAATGTGGCAAAACTTAAACACATCACTTAAAATAAAAATTCTGCCTTAACAGATGTAAAGCCCCTGATACAGTAAGGAAACAAATTACCTGGAGTTAGTGAAGAGAGAGATACTAACACATGAAGGAGATTTCTTTTTGCATTTTCTCCAGTTATACTTGGAGGGGGAGGGTTCTTCCCCCTTCTTGTTTATTACACTTTTCTATTAACGTTTGAAAGTGCCTTCTTCTTTCTTTCCTTTCTTATGAAGTGGAAACCAGAGCAGCTATCCTACCCTCGAAAGATGGTATGGGGTCTTCGGGTAAAATGAGAACGGTATATATACTACCACTAGCAAGAAAACCATTTTCAAAAGTGTAACTTGCCTCTCCTTTCTGTCTTTGACATCTATTAATACTATTTAAATTGCTCCAAACATGCCTTTGTTAGACACACCCCCATAGCAAGAGTAAAAAAGAAAACTTAGGATGGCCACTGTTAGCAATTAATTAAGCTGAATCCTGTAACATTTCCAGTTTTTCTGAAATCCAGCAATGTTCAAGAATAATGAGCAGAACACCAACTTATATTGATACTCATATATACCTTAATAATTAATAAAAGGACTATATAAATCAAAATCTTTACCTTATAATCCAAGGCTGAGAGTTTTTCCAGTCTTTTGTTTACATCAGAAGAATCCATCTTCTTGGTAAACTGAATAAAACAGAGCTTGTTGTGTGACAGAAATGATAAGATGATGAAACTGTCTGTGAGAAGAGCTAAAAAACATAATTAGATAATATCAAGTTAGAATAAAATAATGAGTAGTTTAACACGGAAATATTACAAAAAGCTATTTTCAAACATACATACTACATATTAATTGAAATCACTAACGTCTCCTGAATAGCATTATAGCATTTTATAAAAATATTAAAGATATTAGGAATAAACAACAATTATCAATCTAATCATGTATGATTCTTTTTTCCTGTGACTATTTCAATATACACTGATGTTTGGAGACAACCACCAAATGAGATGTATTTAGAATCAGGGCTATAAAGGTATTTTAAAAAACGATTTCACACCTGAATGTAGCGATGAAAACATTCTATTTTATTTGTGCTAAGATTTTAATCCTAATTACTTATCCATGAGGTGGCAGTGGTGTGGGAAGATTTAGTTTTATTTAGTAGAAACATTTATTCTTATAAAAAATAAATTTAACATGGAATAAAACATATTACAGGATAGAGATAATATGAAGATAAAGTGGATTTATTAGGGGATACTGATCAGTGTTCTCCACCAATCTCTTTATTTAAAAACATTTTATCAATGAATCTTCTTTTAGGGGTATACAAGCTGGAGGAAATAAAGCATATTATATCCAGTAAGTACATATTTATGTACCCAACATTTAATCATTCTCAATATTTAATCATGAAAATTAACAACAATATTTCTACAGCTTTGTCATTAAAGCACACAGGTAGGTAGGTAACTAATATTCATGGATTATATAAAGAGCCATTAATGTTATATAAAGTTATTGATAAAAACATATTACAGGAATCTGAGGAATGTTTTACACTGTTCCTAGCATAAAGAAACTATTAAATGTTTTATACATTTTCCTTTACTTTCACACCCCAACCATGCAAATAGCGACCAACAGCAGATCTACACAATTACAAGAGAATCTGGAGAACTGCCAAGAAATCACACTGTTACCATATTCCCATGAGAATGTATTATTTGGGGTATAAATAAAAGAAATACGTGAAAAAGGATAATTCAGAGACACGAATTGTATTGGAAGTCTCCTTTTAATTCTCATTGAGGAGTATCAATTTAACAAAATCATCACAGCCAGTATTCTATTTGTAGTATCAACCAAGGGGTCAATTATTAGACATATGAAAATGAAACCTCTTCCAAAGGGAAGCTTCCTCAGCACCTTACTCCTGTAAGGAAGGGGAAATGGCATGCTTACAATCCTACCCCCAGCTTATTACTGTCACTAATGTTGCTAATTATAGCCATCCTGCAGAGTTCTTTTCTTCAAGATGATGTGATTGTGTCTGACTTGTTCAGAGATAGCTAGTAAGACCACACAGCAGACAGAAGATTTCTTTATTCTAACCTCTGTCCTTTCCACTAGGACATACTTCCTTTGATTACTAAATTTAAGATACTGACCATTTCAATCTTTCATAATAATACAATGTTTCTCAACCTTTTTACCTTGAATAAAAGAATATAATCTTTAAAAATTCAGGAGTCAGCACAGTATGGTGAAAAGAAAATGTACTTTGCAGCTAGAACCTGTATTCAAATCTCAGCAAAATCACTTTCTAGCTATATGACTCTGGACACGTTCCTTAGTAGCTCAGCTTCCGTTTCCTTATACAATTGTTTTATTGTATTAAATGAAATAGGTACATTAGGAACCGAACATAGAGACTTTTGGCTCAATAAATGTCAGTATCCTTCCTATTCAATAACTGGCTTAACATCTTTTTCTTATGTGCTTTGTACCACTTATACAAATCAGTGACTGATTATGATGTCACTTAATAGGATCTGATTATCCAGTATATTTGGCATTGATATTTGCTATTTAGAAAATACGCCCAAAGTCTCTCAAAAGTTAGTATTCCTAAGACTTTAGTAACAAAGAATCTTCCTATGAGAGCCAAAACACCAATTGTCTACTGGTTACTGGGTTGATATATTTGTGTTATTTATTCAAAATTCCTTTGGAAATGAAATATATATTTGAAGTACCAATTATAAAGAACTAATTTTGAAATAATGAAAACAAAACCCTATTTTGAAAAAATGTTCACTTCTTTTAAAGAAAAAGTGAAAACTCAGAATGTAAGCTTAACACTTGACAAGAAGAAAAAAACATTGATATTAAATATTAGTCAAAACTTGTATTGGTCCCAGGGGGGTTTAAGTATGCTATTACAAGCAATTACTTGTTGTGTTTGCAATTCCCCAGTGGTAATAATTAGTCTACCTGTTGACACACTATTTCTCCTGCCCCACTGTTAATGTAGGCAATTGATTTGCACATGGGGGTAATTACCATCACTGATGGTGTCTGAGATGAGTTTCCCCACCAGGCTTCTGTCAATCACCACTTTCTCCAGCTGTGGCCCAGAAAGGCTTAGGGACACCAGCACACCTGAACAAAAGAGGAGCTAAAACCAGGTAAGGAGGGAAGAGAGGGAAGAAGACATGCTGTGATTGGGAATCTTTAAAAAACCTCTCTCCAAATGTACAACTTATACAGATATTTTACACATGCATCTATACTATAACAGGATAGAGAATTTTCTTCACTGAAAAACAATTACTGACATTATGAGTAAAAAGAGACAGGTGGTTAAAGGATGCAATGCAATAAGTGCATTGATTAAAGCTACATGCAAAAACCTAATTTAGTCTGTGTTTATCAGAAGTCTAATCTCCTAAATACTTAGAAAGCACCTATGCAGAAATAACTGCTTTGTTTTGGATTCAGAAAATGTACTGTATTCTATTGAGATATTCTGAAAGATTACTACTATATCATAAACTAAAACATTTCTTGAGGTTTGAATAGTCATTGCTGCACATTAAATATATAAGAGATGCCACTATTACAATATAAATAGCTAATGTCATGCATTTATTTGGAAGTTAAACACTACTTCTAAAAATAAAGATCTTATCAGTCTAAAATATTAAAATACATGTAAATCAAGGCAGTTAAGTAAAATGTTAAATTTTTAAATCATAAACAAATAATACATATCAGAAACAATTTCACAAGGAGAGATAGAAGAATACAGTAAAGCATCTAGGCTTTATCAATATCAGTGTTCACAAAATCACTCCACAAAAGATGACTGGATATCGCCATTATAATTTTATACTGCTCCTTTCCATTTGTGGCAGCATAATTCATTCATCTCCAAATGTTTAAAACTTCTGAAAGGACTATGCATATGCGTATGCTTGTTATCTATGAGATTATGAAATATCAACATTGGAAGAAATTGTTTCACCTTCAAGGCAACAGACTCAAAGCTGATGAATCATGGAATAACATATGGTATAAGAAGAAAAAAACCAATTGTCAGTAAACTAATCATCAACATGCTAGCCAAATTCAAAGACAACTTTTGATTTTAAACAAAACAGGAGAATCCCCCACCCACCTAGGCATCATGTCCCAGCTAGAGAGGATGATTCTGTGTTGAGACATATTTGGACATGTGTTAAAGATAAGCAGCATGAGGGACCAGGGTAATATAAAGACAGACCACCATTCCTTACTGCCTAACAGATTCCAGGCACATTATTCAGGAAAGAAACTGAAGAGTTGCTTTGCATTTACTGTTAGAACTCTTGTCTTAGTCACCAGAATGTTTACCTTTACTTGACTTAACAGATCATTCTATTTTATATTAATGCCTCTAAAGGGGCAGAGAGTGGGAGGTACTTAATCATCTTTATGTGTTTGGAGACTAGCAGGAGTCTCCAAATTTAAAATGTTTCACGAATTAATCTCCACTGAATTACATCCAGCCCTACCACACACCTTAATGGCAAATAGTGATATTTCCTTTTTGAAGAATACCCCCATAGCAACACAGCATGTGGTCTTCACTCCCCAAATTCTCCCTTATCAGGCAATTTTAGGGACATCTTTCCTATGTACTTCTCCCCTTCCTCCTTTATTCAAAACATCTCTAAAATCTATCGTTTTTCTATTTATTTTTCTCTACTAAAGCTTTACACCTATACTCTTAAGCACTTCTTCTCCTAACTACCCACTGACTATCAGCTCCTTATGGATATTTGCTTGGCCACATTTATCTTTGTAGTTCCAAGAATACAGTAGGTGCTCAACAAATGTTTGGAGAAAGAATCATAACTAACTCGATGGTACATCAGATAATTCAGAGTTATAAAAAAACTCAGTCTAATTTTCCATTTCCACATGACGTGGATGTTCCTTCTGCAGCATCCCTTCAAGCATCTAGCCCATGCTTGAATAGTGCCAGTGATCAGGAGCTCACTGTTTCACAGAAAAGCTATTCTACCATGGGTCAGTTGTAACCAATTTAAAGATTCTTCCTTAATTTTTTAATTCACCAAAAACTGAATGTTGATTATATACCAAGCACTAAATTAAAGGGTTCAAAAAGAAATCAAATATAATTCTTAAAGTAGGTTAAATACAGGTTAATAAAAAGAAGTCGAGATCAAAGCAAATAACTGTAATAAAGTGCTGTTACCAGTTTACCATACCTATTATAGAAGTACATACTGGGTAGACTCAGAGAACTGAGAAGGAGGTGGTGACTCTTGAGACTGGGGCTAAGGATGCAACTGACTCCCTACAACTTCCACAGTACCTCAATTCTTCAATAGCACCCACCTCAAATATTCAAAGAAAATAACACAGTGGTTAAGGGCACATATTCTGAAATCAGAATAAAATCGGTATTGGCCATACCTGTTACTAGCTGTGTAACACTTAGAGTGTAATTAAACCTCTCTGTACCTTCATTTCCTCATCTGAAAATAAACATGATAGTATCTACTTCATAGGATGAGGACTAAATAACTTTTTACAAAAAACATTTAGAATAATGCCCTAATTGATTCAACCATTACTTGTATGATACTGTACATAGTATCCAAATCACTGCTCCTGCCTCCATGCATAGATCAGTTATCTAACCAATGTATGCATGCTTTTGGTTCCATGAAACTCATCCCTTTGAATCCTATATCTAATAACGAATATCCTCACTACATTGTTAACCAACTCTGAACACATTTGTCTTTTTAAAAACCTTGTAACCCAGAATGGGCTCAATGTTAGACATGGAACACTCAGGTGAGATATAACTAGTAAAAAATGTAATCTTTTGTTGCCTTTCCCATTTGCTGTGATTTCCCAAGGATACTGTCTCCAAAATATTTGCAAGTTCCTTCAGAACTCTAGAGTTTAATGTTTCCAAGTCTCTCATTTCTTTTACCTTGTTTTCTGTTCTCACCACTGCTGTCATGAAATAACCCATATGTCTAAACAAAAACTGCTTTTCCTATGTATGAGCATTTGTTATAAAATTCTTTTTAAACCCCACTTTTATGGGATGAAGAAGGACAGTGTGGCCTGTGAGAGTAGGTAAACAAGGGAATAGCTACCGGAAAAGACTCAGAGGGGTGAGGGTTATGGAGCCAAAAGCATGCATACCCTGGTTAGATAACTAATCTATGCATGGAGGCAAGAGCATTGATTTGGAGACTATGGATCCTGCCAAGTGAGGTTACGCATTCCTCCAGAATCTTTTTCAAAGAATAGGTGCATCCACTTTTTCATAAATTCACTCATTTGTCATATATATATATTTAGAATATCATATAAGCCAGGCACTGTTCCAGGTGCTGAGAAAGCAGTGAACAAAACAGACAATACCCTTGCCCTCCCTGCCCTCATGGAGCCTGCATTCAAGTGTGGACGCAGATAATAAAACAAATAGTTTTAATATAATGTGCAACAGCAATAAGAACTATAGAGCAAATTTAGGAGGGTGCTACTTTAAGCAAGATGGCTAATAAAGAAATAAGCCTCTCTGAGGAAATAACATTTGAATATAGGCCCAAATGAAGTAAAGGAACAAGCCACATAAATATCTGAAGAAAAGGAGCTCAAGGTAGAAAGAAGAGCAAATGTAAAAACTCTGAGGTGGGAATGTGCCTAGGCTGATTGAAGAAAATTAGGCCAGTGTGGCGGGAGGGGAGTGATCGAAAGGGATATTCATAGAGTTTGAAATCAGAGAAGCAGTCAAGGGCCAGGTTAGGTTAGCTCTTGTTAGAGAGAAGTCATTGAGTTTTAAGCAGCACAGAACTATAATATAATTTATTTTTAAGTGGGGGGTCGGCCAGATGTGGTGGCTCACGCCTGTAATCCCAGCACTTTAGGGGACCGAGGCAAGCGGATCACCTGAGCTCAAGAATTCGAAACCAGCCTTGACCAACATGGTGAAACCTCGTCTCTACTAAAAACACAAAAATTAGCTGGGCATCATGGCATCCACCTATAATCCCAGCTACTAGGGAGACTGAGGCAGGAGAATCACTTGAACCCAGGAGGTGGAGGTTACAGTGAGCCAAGATCACGCCATTGCACTCCAGCCTGGGCAACAAGAGGAAAACTCCGTCACAAAATATAAAAAAATAAAAATAAATAAAGTGGGGGGTCAGGGCAAGAGTGAAGCAAGGAGACCATCACCAGCCTATTGCATTGATCAAGGTGAGAGAAAATGATGGCTTGGACTAGAATGAGGAAATCATAAGTGGGCAGAGTTGAGATATATTTTAAAAAGTACTGTACTAGCACTTGCTGAAAAATTGAATGTGGTATATGAGAGAAAGACTCAAAGATCTTTGGCATGAATAACAGTTTACTTTGACTGGGAATGCTAGAGGAAAAGCAAATTTAGGTTATGAAGAATCAAGAGTTTAATTTTGACAAGTTAAAGTATTTATGGACATACCAGGGGAGAGATCCAGTATGTAATCAGAAATGAGTCTGAACTTCATGAGGGACTACAGATGTTTATTTAGTAGTCACCAATAATACAAAGGTAATATTTAAAGTTGTGGTACTGGACATGCTCTCCTTTAAAAAATGAGTGGAAAGACAGAAATCAATCTAAGGTCTGAGATCTGGGACATCCTAACCCAAAAGATCAGTTTAGCCCTCTTATTGAACCTACTAAGTTTAGATACTTGGAAGACCAGGTATGTCCACCATTTCATACCTCCAAATGACCTATGGACTAGAGACACCCCTGACACCAGATTTTGGAATAAGAAGGTATAAATCAATTAATAAGCTAATTAATGCATTTCTATAAAACAGCCTATGGGGAAGCATAAAGTTGTCAAATACCGGTGCCAAAGATATTCCTGGATATTGTGAAGGAGATAACTAGAGTTGGAAAAATATAGTCAAGGAAAGAATATTCCAGCCCAGACAGAAAAGTGCTATTCTCATTTCCCCAAAGTGGTCAGTCCTTAAGACCTCCAAAATGGAAAGGGTCTGTGTAAGATTTGGCAGAACAAAAAGGAAAAAGAGCACCAAGATAGTGTCCTATTCCATTGCAAGGGGTTGGAGGGAGGCTTCTGGTAGCTCAGAAAATAAAAAAAAGAGCAGGCAAGGTGGTAAAGAGAGGCATGCCTGAAGCAGATCTGAACTGAAAAGACCCTCAGGACGAACCAATGAGAAGGCCAGTGGGATCTCCCAACACTTTCCCAATTTAAATGTTGTTTAAACATTGTGCAAGAGATAATTGAGGCAAATAGGAACCAAAACTCTTCTTTCTTCTGACACCCCTCCAGAAATAAGTACCTTCCTTATTATTCCTACTCTGACCATGTCTATGTTGCTTTTCTCGTTTTCTCCTTCTCATTTTCTTAAATAAGCTCATACTATAAAGGTAAGTTTTCTCTTTAAGAAACCCAGAACCGATTTTTGCAATATCCAAATGGCTCTTCAAATTGGCTTCTCTTAACCCTAAAGTCTATGGTACTTAGATTGAGGATTAAATTGGAAGTGAAATGGTACTCTGAGGAGAATGAGAAAATTATATCAGATGACATCAGACACCATTAACTGAAACAAAACATAAATAACATCTGAGTTTTGTTCAGTAGATTAAAAAAAAAAAAAAAAGTGAGTGCCTCCTACATACATGTCAGGAGACAAAAGTGAATATGGTTAAAGATAAAAAATAATTAGTTGATTTACTATAGGAAATTTACTTAAGGAGAAAAAACAAAAGGACAAGAAATAAACAGGCATTTTTCTGGATAGAAAAATGAGGTTTCTCACTGGGGTACCACAATGGGATTTCCCAAAAATTTGTATGGTGTCATTCAATATATGGAATACATATGTACCTAGAAATCTGCCTGCAAAGTCTATTACAATTTAATAAATCTCATTTTCTCACTTATTCTCATTATAAAACAAATGATGCCATATTTTAATCCCTAATGTAACTTTAAAATCCAGCTAACTATATTTGCATAAAAGTGATCATTCCCAGAAAGTACTTATGTCAAATTCACAAAATAAAATGAGGTTCGAAGATAGATTTTATATTTGTCAGTAGTTTTAAAGATCTAAAGAGTTAAAAGCAGTGGTGAGAAGAGAAAGGCAAATCAGATAATACTTTTTTTGTATAATATTTTATAATTATAGAAGACTTTTATATGCACCATAATGCATGTAAAATGCCAGTGTAACTGATACAAAATAAGTATGTAAGTTTTGAAAACAATAGTAATAAGGTTAATTTCATCCTCATACTCCCAATCAGAAGGGTAAAGCAATTAATCAAAGGTCTCATAATGAGTGGGAAAGTAGAGACCAAGACAGGTCTACTAATGACAAATCCTATATACTCTTTCTCCACTGTTGAGGAACTAATATGCTTAACTCTCACTTCTCAGTTGACTTCCATGCAAAATCTCATGTGATTTTCCTCTCTCCAGCTCTTTTCTTCACTCAAACAAGTCTCCCTCTAAACCAGTGGTCCCCAATGCCCAGGCTGCTGACCAGTATCCATTTGTGGCCTGTTAGGAACCAGGCCACACAGCAGGAGGTAAGTGGTGGGTGGGCAAGCACTGAGCTCCACCTCCTGTCAGATCAGCTGCAGCATTACATTCTCAAAAGAGTCAAATGCTATTGGGAACTATGCACGTGAGGGATCTAGGTTGTGTGCTCCTTCTGAGAATCTAATGCCTGATGATCTGAGGTCTGTGGAAAAATTGTTTTCCATGAAACCAGTCCCTGGTGCTGCCAGGGGACCACTGCTCTAAACCGCTGCTCCCTGGTTCTCAAATGGGGATGACTTTGGCCACCAGGAGACACGACATCTGGCAACATCTAGAGACACCATGGTTGTCACCACCTTTATATATTAGCCACCTCCACAAAGCCTCGCTTTAAAAGAATGCTTGTAAATGAGTTGCTGTGGAAGCAAACATGTTTTCCATGTCTCCATTAGGCAGATTTGGAACCTTCTCAAATTTTAATCAACTCTTTTCTCACATAAAGAAAGGGTAATGTGATAAGCTATCCTCTCTCATGAGTGACAGACAGGTCAGATATCTCAAATGGACTGGTGGGCAGTGCATAGTCCAGATCAGGAGTCCACAGGAAACCCACCCTCTGTGTCTCTAAGCATGTTCAGGGCTATCACTATAATGACTAATGCTACTTTTCAAGATACAAAGTGCCCCATGGCAAGTAATTAAGCTACTTCAGCTAGAAAGAAATATCTTGTTAGAACGTCTCCTTGCTTTTGTTCTCATTCTCTGCTCACAAATCAGCCTTCTTATCTATATGTCAGTCTCTTGAGTAGCTCATCCATAAGGTGGTAATACCCCAAGGAAATGAGCAATGTCTATGATGCCAAATATATCTCACATAGTAAGTTAATAAATTGCCATTCCAGTTAATAAATCAGTCACTTCTCAATTTGGCTATGGTGGATGCTGTTAGTACAAGAAAATAAATGAAGATAACATAACAGATTGATAAGTTTAATCAGAAAATTTTTTCCCAACTGTATGATACATTGTTGAAGGTGGTAGCTGGGGTGGGGGCATTTTTAGAAGTTACAGACCTATACATATTACTAGGAAAAAAACAAGTAGTCTAGGTATATATACGCATATAGAAATTGTAGAAACACAAGAAAATATTAGAAAAAAAATAAAACCAAAGCTGTTGATAGCAGGCATCTCACAGAGATAAAATTGGGACCCAGAGGGCACAGACTAATTTCTTGCTATATGGAATTTTTAAAAATTGATATTAGGGATGATTTCTTAAACCTTTTGTGTGTTATTCAGTATTTTTCTATGAAAATTTTCAAAAGTAAGAAATGCTTAACATATCTAGCCACAAATATATTTCTTATTTTATGGTTCTGAAGAGATGCTAAAAATGTGTTTCTCAAAAGTCAGGATACTGAAAATGCACTAAGAGTTGTTCCTCACTAAAAGAATCAAATAGGAAACTGAAATAAGTCCCTTGTCTCTGCTATTTAATTTACTAAAAAATTTTAAGACAATTTTGTTATTACATTGCCTTAATTAGTCATCTGTGTCCAATTTCCATATTTACTAAAAATATTGCCACTAATAGTTGTAAAGTATGGTACATCTAAATTATGGATTACTATGTACCTAGTAAAAATAAGGAGATAGATGTAGATCACTGACAGGTGTGTCATATATTGTTATGTAAAGAAAGTTACAGAAAAATACAGAGTGATTCCATTTGTTCTTTTTAATGTGTGTATACATATACACACACAAATGAGTGTTTGAAGAAAGATATAAGCCAAATTGCTGAACACAGTTACTACTGGAGAAGGAAATGAGTCTGGGAAAGGGGAGCTTTTATTTTTTACTATATATCTATTTGTATACTATGCCATTTTATGATTGCCAGAAATCATTTTATTATTTTAAATTTAAAAACATTAAAAAAGGGAATAAAGATCTCCACTAAGTCTCCTCTCACTTCATTTGGTATGAGATTACCATTTTTAAGCTCTCACCTTTACCTAACGAACTTCAAATTCACCATTAAATACTGCTCATTCTCTTTGTTCCATTTATCTCAGATCTACCACTTTAATATACATCCTGTCCATTCTCTTTTACTAGGACCATACTCAACAGCTGCCCTTTACAACTTCCAGTTCTCCTCCGTAATCCATACTACAGTAGAATAAATGAAAAAGACCATTTCTAAAAGCATAGTCCATGAAATAATAATCATTGAAGATGTTTCAAGAAAGTAAGCTTGGCAACTTTTCATATCATAGGCTCCTCTCAAAGACTGGCAACCATGCTTCCTGAGTTAATTTAAATATACATATACAACACACACACATACACACACACACCCTTAATATGCAGTGAGATATGCTTCCTAATTTATCAGCATAGAGTATTATGGTGGGTTTAAGCATAGCAGAAATTTCTTAGGGCGAGTATTATTAAATTGTTACTACTACATTTTCTGTAGTTAGAATTACAAAATTCCCAAATCTTTGATAATAAAAACGATCACAGAAAGAAAATGTGGTATATATACTCAAGAATACTTATTCAGCCTTAAAAAGAAATTCTGTCATTTGTGACAACATGGATAAACCTGTGAGACATTATGCTAAGGGAAATAAGCTAGGTACAGAAAGACGAATACTGCATGATCTCACTTATCTATGGAATCTAAGAGAGTCAAACTCATATCAGTAGAGAGTATGATGGTAGTTACTAGGCTTGGCAGAGGGGAAATGGGGCAATATTGGTCAAAAGGTACAAAGTTTTAGTTAGAAAGGAGAAATACATTTTAGAGATCTACTGTACAACATAGTGGCTAAAGTTAACAATAATGTGTTATATATTTCAAAACTGCTAAAAGATTAGATTTTAAATGTTCTCACCAGAAAAAAATGATATGTGAGATGACAGACGTGTTATCTACTTTGATTTAATCATTCCAATACGTATACATATAGCAAAACATCACATTGTGTGCCATAAATATATGCAATTATTATTTATCATTGAAAAAAACTTGAATAAAAGTGAAAAAAAATCTATCACAAAATATTTGCAGGAAGTTTTACAACTTCTCTTCCCAAATATTTGATAACCTCCCTCCTGAAACTTTCAGTCAAGTCAGTGAGGTAGTTAGTGATTAGATGGTCACACAATAAATGTCCAACTGGAATTGCAATGAGTGTCAAGAAGTACATAGTGAAATGCAGTTCAATATGGCTGAGACATCAGACACCCACCCTTTCTAGAAAAGAAGAACCAAAATTATGAATAGGTGATCATACCTTGAACAGAACATCTAGGAGAGAACACTAGAGTCTGACAGAAAAGTAAGGGGAAATACCTGGGGTACATAAGAAAAAGAAAACAAGTGGCCACCTCATCCAAGATTGATTGGGAGCCCCGAGGGCCTTGGTATTACCAGGAAAGAGTAAGTCACAGAAATTCAGCGGTCCATATCCTCAACACAGACTGCTGCAATATGAACCATGAGAGACCTCCTCTAACCACACAAACCCCAACACTAGCATGGATGTTGGAGACCCTAAGAGGGCACTACGCCAGAGATAAAACTTGTACTGGGTCATGTACCCTACCCCTGAGACTTAAGTGGTCGCAGCTGGGTACCACTGTGACAGCATAGCTGTCACAGGACTGCATCCTGCCCTGAAAACCACAGCCTCTATGTCTCCACATCCTAAGAGCTTCCACTGACATCCCAGTGTCCACATAGAAGACTACAGCAATACAGTACTGGTTGGTCCCAAAGGTACTATGGGGTCTCCAATACTTTAGCCTACAGAGAGTACTAATCCTTGGGGAAACAATGGTGCAGCGCACCAAAAAGACAGCTCCTGGGACAAAGGAAAGCAAAGTGTAGGCTTTCCAGAGACAGAGAGCTCCCTGTCTAGGACTTTGAGAAGTGACCCTGCCTGAAGCTGTAGCACAAACTCTATGCTCAGTCTCACAAGCAGAGAGTGAGATATTCTCCCACCAGGAGAGTAACCCCTGGGGTTGGGCTCACACATAGAAACCAGGACTCCTTCTTCCTTTCCACACACCACTGTAGGTATAGCCACTGCTGCTACCCTGGAGGTCAGGGCAAGTGAGCTGAAGGGCTGTCTGTCTGGGGCTGCAGTGGTGACTGAGGTCCCACCAGTGGCACAGCCTCCATTCCTGGGCTAACATGTAACAGGCAGGGTCCTTCCCCCAATGCTGAGCAGCACTGTGGTACTGCTGCCTGTCTAGGTCTGTGGATGGCAATCCTTCACTGCAGCCACAGCCAACACCAGTGTGCACCAATCAGGACAGAAAGAGTCATTCTAGTACTGCTTCTGGCATCACCCACACAATGCCAGCCGCCTAGGGAACTCATGAACCCATTCTTACACCTAGCCCACCACTGCCATGACTAACATTTAAACAAGCCACCTGAAGGTCCAATAACTGGCCTGCCTGGTACTGCTAACACCAGTGCCACTGCACATAGCCCCATGGCCCAAGATCAGGCACATTCAGCCGACCACTACCACTAGTGGGCCCTGAAGTCTGGCCCAACTGGCACCCCATCCCCAGGAAAACTTCAATGTAGCCTCCACAAATAACCACACCCTAAACCACTGAGGAAATCACAAATACTACTGATGCTGTTTACAGATGAAGAAATCATACAGAGATTACACTACTGAACACACTCAGAATCAAAGCCAAAAGACACCACCCAACCAACATGTATTTTCAGGAAAAAGTCATCCCCTACAAAAACAAATGCAAAAAAAACTGAAAGAAACAACTATTACACCAGATGTGCAGATATCAGTGTTAAGAGCACAGGAACTATGAAAAAGCAAGAAAATATAAAACCTCCAAGAAATAGCTAATTCCCTAGCACCAGATTCCAATTAAAAAGAATTCAGGAAATTCCAGAAAAAGATTTCAAAAGTATGATACTATATGATAACAAAGAAGCTTAGTGAGATACAAGAGAATTATGAAAAATTATACAAATAAATCAGAAAAAGAATTCAGGATATAAATGAGAAATTTACCAAAGAAAGAAATATCACAAAAAAGAACCAAATAGAAATTCTGAAACTGAAGAATTCCTTCTATGAAATACAAAATACACTCAAAAGCATCAGTAATGAACTAGACCAAGCAGAAGAGACAATCTCAGAACTTGAAGACAGGACTTTTAAAACACTCCAGTCAGACAAAAATAAAGAAAAAAGAATAAAAAAAGAGTGAGCAAAGTCTCTATGATATACCGGATACCATAAAGCAACCAAATATAGGAGTTAATGGTGTAAGGCCGGCTGCCTCACAGAGGGTTAAACGGACACATCTATCTCTCTCCGCACCTGATAACTGCGTCATCACCCGAGCTCATTATCTGGCCTTGCCGCACAGCTTTCCTGCACCCACCTCCTCATACCAGACCCAAGGACACATTCAGCACTAAATTATGCATTCAACCCCCAGCCCGCTGTTGATAAACCCTGCAGGAAAATTTTTTAAAAGAAGCCCCATCAGACCCTGCCCGGTAGCAGTCTGCTCTGTATGCCCCCAGAAGGCCCGCTTACCCAAGGTCCCACACGCCTACCCATAACCACTAGCTCCAGGCATTTCCTGCTTCTTAATAGCCAATAAGATTGCCTTCACTTTGTTTCCCCAACAGTCAATCAAGGCCCAAGGTCCCGCCCACCTACCCATAACCACTAGCTCCAGGCATTTCCTGCCTCTTTATAGCCAATAGAATTGCCTTCACTTTGTTTCCCCAACAGCCAATCAAGACCCACTTACCCAAAGTCCCACCCGCCTACCAATAGCAACTAGTTTCAGGCACTTCCTCTTTCCTGACAGCCAATAAAATTGCCTTTGCTTTGTTTCCCCAATAGCCAGTCAATCGCCTTCCCTTCCCATAAAACCCCATGACCTAAACAGCCGGGCGTGACTTCTTTGGCCCCTTCCTGGACCACAGAACCTCGCCTGGGAGCTGAATAAATTAGCTTCTCATTTTCTTATACTTGCCTCAGTTTCCTCATTTTACATCGGCAATAGACTTTACAAATGGTATTCCTGAGGGTTTGGAGATAATGAAAAAGTTCAAAAACTTACTTAAAATAATAGATGAAAACTTCCCAAGTCTAGCAAAAGATTTAGACTTCCAGACACTGGAGATCCAGTGATCCCAATCAGATTTAATGCAAAAAGTCTTCTCCACAGCACATTATAGGCAAACTGTCTAAAGTCAGTAACAAAGAGAAAATTCTAAAAATAGTAACAGAAAATAATTTATTCATAAAGTTGCGCCTAACAAACTAACAGTAAATTTCTCAGCAGAAACCTGACAGGCCAGAAGAGAATGAAAAAATACAGTCAAATTGCTGAAATAAAAATATCACCACCCAAAGATACTACATCCAACAAAATTATCCTTCATAAATGAGAAAGAAATATATTCCCAGATAAGCAAATGCTGACGGCATTCATTACTACTAAACCTGCCTTACAAGAAAGGGTGAGGGGAGTCCTAAACCTGGAAGTGAAAGAATTATAATTCCCATCATTAAAACACATGAAAATACAAAATTGATTGGTAATAGAAATGCACAAATGAGAAAGAGAAAAGATACAAATGGTACCACCACAGAAAAGCAGCAAGTCACAAAGACACTCAATAAGGAAAAAACAAAGGAACAAAGAACATAGAAAAAGAATTCAGGATATAAATGAGAAAAGCAACCAGAAGACAATTAACAATATGACAGGAACAAAACCTCACATAACAGCAATAAACCTGAATGTAAACAGATTAGATTCTCCACTTAAAAAGATAAATACCGTTTGAATCAATTTTTAAAAAAGAGGATCCAACAATATTCTGCCCATAAAAAATGCACTATTACTTGTAAAGCTAGATACATACTTAAAGTAGAGGGATGAAAAAAGATATTCCATGCGCATGGAAAACAAAACACACCAGGAATAGTTAAATTTATATCAGATAAAACATTAATTCAAGAAAAGTTAAAAAAAAAAAAAAAGAAAAGAAAAGAGAAGAAAAACAAAGAAGGTCATTATATAATGACAAAGGGATCAATCCAGCAAGAGGATATAACAATCCTAAATATATATTCAACCAACACTAGTGCACCATAAAGCAAATATTATGAAATCTAAAGAAAGAGATAGATTCCAACACAATAATAGTAGGAGACCTCAACACTCCACTCTCAGCATTAGCCAGATCATCTAGACAGAAAACCAACAAACAAACATTGGCCTTAAACCAGACTTTAGACCAAATGAACCTAACAGACATTTACAGAACTTTTTGTCTAAAACCTGCAGAATACACATTCTTCTCATCAGTACATGGAACAATCTTCAGGATAAGCCATATGTTAGGCCACAAAAAAAGTCTCAAAATTTTATAAAGGGAAATCATATCACATATCTTCTCAGATAGTGAAATAAAACTAGGAATCATTACCAAGAGAAACTTTAAAAAGTAAACAAATACATGGAAATTAAACAACATGCTTCTTAACAACCATGGGACCAATAAAGAAATTAAGATGGAAATTGAAAAAATTATCAAAATAAATGCAAATTTAGGCCAGGCAAGGTGGCTCACGCCTGTAATCTCGGCACTTTGGGAGACCAAGGCAGGCAGATCACTTGAGTTCAAAAATTCAAGATCAGCCTGACCAACATAGTGAAACCCTACCTCTACTAAAGATACAAAACTTAGCCGGGTGTGATGGTGCATCCTTCTAATCCCAGCTAATCGGGAGGCTGAGGTGGGAGGATCACTTGAACCCAGGAGGCAGTTGCTGCAGTGAGGTGATATCATGCCACTGCACTACAGCCTGGGGAACAGAGTAAGTGAGATTCCATCTAAAATAATAAATAAATAAATAAATGCAAATGGAAACACAATATATCGGAACCTTTACTGTGTTTTTGGGATACAGCAAAAGCAGTGCTAAGAGGGAAATTTACAATAAAACCCTACATCAAAAAAAATAAATAAATAAAAAATAAAGATTTCAAATAGTCTAATGATGTACCTCAAGGAACAAGAAAAGAAAAGCAAGAACAAATCAAACCCCAAATTAGCAGAAAGAAGAAACAAAGAGCAGAGCAAAACTAAACAAAATAGACTATAAAAAATTATAAAGGATCAACAAAATGAAAAGTTGGTTCTTCAGGCCAGACACGGTGGCTCACTTGTAATCCCAGCACTTTGGGAGGCTGAAGCAGGCAAATCACTTGAGGCCAAAAGTTCAAGACCAGCCTGAGCAACACGGCAAAACCCCATCTCTACTATAAATACAAAAAGTAGCCAGACGTGGTGGCACATGCCTGTAATCACAGCTACTACTAGGGAGGCTGAAGCACAAGAATCACTTGAACCTGGGAGGCAGAGGTTGCAGTCAGCTGAGGTTGTGCCACTGCACTCCAGCCTGGGTGACAAAGCAAGAGAGACAGAGGAGGGGAAAGGAGGGGTGGAAGGAAAATAATACAAATAAATGAGAAAAAGAATTCAGGACATAAGTGAGGAATATACCAAAGAGAGAAAGAAGGAAGGAAGGGAAGGAAGGAAAAGAAGGAAGGGAGGGAAGGAAAAGAAGGAAAGGAAGGAAGGGAGAAAGAGAAAAGACAGAAAGAAAGAAAAGTTGATTCTTCAAAAAGACAAAAAAATGGATAAACTACTACCTAGAATAACCAAGAACAAAAGAGAAGACCCAAATACACAAACTCATAAATTAAAAAGGAGACATTACAACTGATGCCACAGAAATACAAAAGATCATTAGGACTACTAGGTACAATTATATCCTAATGAACTAGAAAACTTACAGGAAATAGATAAATTGTTGAATGCATGCAACCCACCAAGACTGAATCAGGAAGAAATAGAAAATCTGAGCATACCAATAACAAGTAGTGAGACTGAATCACTATAAAAAGTCTCCCTACAAAGAAAAACCAAGAATCAGATGGATTCCCTGCAGAATTCTACTACCACATGTATAAAGAAGAATTAACCCTCTTCAAACTATTGAAGAGAAGTGAATTCTCCCTAACTCATTATATTAAGTCCAGAGTTAACGATGATACCAAAACCAGACAAGGATACAAAAAAATAATAAAACTGCAGGCCAATATCCCTGAATAAAAATAGATGCAAAAAACCTCAACAAAATGCTAGCAAACCAAATCCAACAGCACATCAAATGGTAATACATCATGATCAAGAAGAATGTATCCCAGGGGTGCAAGGATGGTTCAACACATGCACATAAAAAACATGATACATCACATCAACAGAATGAAAGACCAAACTTATATGAACATCTCAATAGATGCAGAAAAAGCATGTGATAAAATTCAACACTCCTTCATGATAGAAACTCTCAAAAAAAATAGGCATAGAAAGACCATACCATCATACTGAATAAAGAAAGGTTGACAGCTTTTAATCTAAAATTGGAATAAGACAAGCATGCCTACTTTCACCATTTCTAATCAACATAGTATTCTAAGTCCTAGACAGAGCAGTCAGGCAAGAAAAAAAAAAAAAAATCAAAAGAATCCAAATTGGAAGACAGAATTTCAAACTATCCCTCTTTGCAGATGACATGATTTTATAGCTAGAATAACCAAAAGACTCCACCAGAAAACTCTTAGAACTGATAAGCAAAGTGGGTAAAGTTGGAAAATACAAAATTAATGTATAAAAATCAGTAGTACACTGATCAGCATACATATACAAATCAGCATACAACAATAATGAACTGAGAAAGAATCCAAAAAGGCAATCTCATTTACAATGACTGCCAAAAAATAAAATACTTAGGAACAGATTTAACCAAGTTAGTGAAAGATCTCTACAAGAAAAACTATAAAACATTGATGAAAGAAATTTAAGAGGATACAACCAAATGAAAAGAAAATCCCATGCTCATGGATTAAAAGAATTAATATAGTTAAACTGATCATACTATCCAAAGAAATCTACAGAATCAATGCAATACCAATCAAAATACCAATGCCACTTTTCACAAAGATAGAAAGAAAAAAAAATCCTCAAATTTGCATGGAACCAAAAAAGAACCCAAACAGCCAAAGCAATCCTGACCAAAAAGAACAAAGATAGAGGCATCACACTACCTGACTTCAAAACATATTACAATGATACAGTAACCAAAACAGCATAATACTGATATAAAAACAGACATATAGATTAATGGAACAGGCTAGAGACACAGAGATAAATCCAAATATTTGTAGCCAACTGATCTTTTCCAGAGCCTTGGAGAACATACACTGGGGAAAGAACACCCTCTTTAACAAATGATAACCACTTATTCTTCTACATGTAGAAGACTGAAACTGAACCCTATTTCTCACAATATACAGAAGTCAACTCAAAATGGATTAAACTTTATACCCAAAAGTGTAAAACTACCAGAAGTAGTAGTAGTTCTTGGGGAAACTCTTTAGGACATTGGTTTAGGCAAAGATTTTATGGCTAAGACCTCAAAAGCACAGGCACAAAAACAAAAATAGAAAAATGAGAGTATATTAAATTTAAATGCTTCTGCATAGCAAAAGAAACAATCAACAGAGTTAAGAGACAACCTCTTGGATGGGATAAAATATTTGCAAATTACTCATTCAATAGGGGACTAATACCTAGCATATACAAGGAACTCAGACATCTCAACAGTAAAAAATAAAAAAATAAGTAAATGAGAAAAGTACATGAATAGACATTTCTCAAAAGACATACATATAGCAAGCAGGTGTAACAAAAAATGCTCATCACTAATCACCAGGGAAATGTAAATAAAATCACAATGTGATTTCATCTCACCCTTTAGAACTACTATCTTAAGAGACAAAGAATAACATGCTGGCAAGAATGCAAAGAGAACTCTTATATACTGTTGGTCAGAATGTAAATTAGTACAACCAATATGGAAAATAGTATGGAGATTTATCAAAAAACAAAAGGAGGCCAGGCATGGTAGCCTGCAATCGCAGCACTTTGGGAGGCTGAGACGGATGGATCACCAGAGGTCAGGAGTTCAAGACCAGCCTAGCCAACATGGTGAAACCCTGTCTCTACTAAAAATACAAAAAAATAGCCAGAACTGGTGGCACAGGCCTGCAGTCCCAGCTACTCAGGAGGCTGAGACAACAGAATCGCTTGAACTCAAGAGGTGGAGGTTGCAGTGAGATAGGATTGCACTACTGTACTCCAGCCTGGGCAACAGAGCTAGACTGTCTAAAAAAAAAATTTACCATATAGTCTAGAAATCCTAATACTGGCTATCTATCCAAAGGAAAAGAAATATATTTCTATCAAAGGGATATCTGAGACAGGTGTGGTGGCTCACGCCTGTAAACCTAGCACTTTGGGAGGCCGAGGTGGGTGGATCACAAGGTCAAGAGATTGAGACCATCCTGGCCAACATGGTGAAACCCCATCTCTACCAAAAAGACAAAAATTAGCCGAGCTTGGTGGTGTGCGCCTGTAATCAGAGCTACTCAAGAGGCTGAGGTGAAAGAAACACTTGAACCTGGGAGGCAGAGGTTGCAGTAAGCCAAGAGTGTGCCACTGCACTCCAACCTGATGACAGAGCAAGACCCTGTCTCGAAAAAAAAAGGGATATCTGCACTCACATGTTTATCACGTGTTTATCACAGTACTATTCATAACAGTAAAGATACGGAATCAATACAAGTGCCCATCAACAGATGAATGAATATAACCAGTGGAGTATATAATGTGTATGTGACCAATGGGATATTATTCAGCCATGAAAAACAATGAAATCATCCATTTTGCAGCAACATGGATGAAAATGGAGGTCAATATGTTAAATGAAATAAGCCAGGCACAGAAAGGCAGGTACTATGTGTTCTTACTCATATATGGGAGCTAAAAGCTTGACCTCATGGACATAGAGAATAGAACAATAGATACCAAAGACTGGGAATTGGGGGTAGGGGGAGACAGTTTGGTTATGGGTCCAAACATAGAGTCAGAGAGAAGAAATAAGTTATAACATTTGATAGCAGACTAGGATGATTATACTTAGCAATGATACTATGTATATTTCAAAATAATTAGAAGAGAGAACGTGAAATAATACCAACACATAAAAATAATACCTACTCAAGGTAACATACACTCCAATTACTTGCACTTAATCATTACACATTCTTTGCAAGTAAACACTCACATATGTCCCATAATTATGTACATTATATATCAGTAAAAGAGAAAAAAAATACAAAAAAAACTAACTCTCTTATAAACAGAAAAAAAAAAAAGTATGTGATGTTCTAAAACCACAAAATAAAGGATCAAGCTTCTCTGGAAAGGCTTCCCTGAGGAAGTGACAACTGGTAGTCTGGGATCTAAGGTTAAGAATGTGTTACTTTCATGAAAGAGGAAGCAAAGGGCATTTTAGGCAGAGTTAGGAACAGTTTGTGCAAAGGCGGGGTAGCAAGAGATAGTATGTAGAATATAAGGGATTGACAGAAGACTGGTGATATAGTTTGGATATTTGTCCTTACCCAAATCTCACCTTGAAATGTAACCCCCGGTGTTGGAGGTGGGGCCTGGTGGGAGGTATATGGGTCATGGGGACAGATCCCTCATGGTTTGGTGCTATTCTGGCAATAGTGAGTGAGTGTTCACTAAATCTAGTTGTTAAGGTGTATAGCACCTTCCATCCCTACTCTCTCTTGCTCTGGCTCCCACCATGTGAAAACGCTGGCTTCACCCTTTGCCTTCTACTATGAATGAAGGCTTCTTGAGGCTTCACAAGAAGCCACACAGATGACATCAACATGATCTTGTACAGCCTGCAGAACCGTGAGCCAATTAAGCCTCTTTTCATTATAAATTATCCAGTCTCCGGTTTTTCTTTACAGCAATGCAACAACAGCCTCATATGCCTGGTGTAGCTTGGGCAATGAGATTAAAAAAGAGTATAGTAAGAGATGAAATTTAAAATACAGGCAGATTGGGACAAGTACTACTGATGTTATAATTTTTAAAATTCAAATTACTGATTCAAGTTTTGGAATATATAATACCTGCATGTAGCTCCAAAAGAACGCAACAGCAGGTTATAGCAAGGTGTACCATTAAAAGTCTTCTTCCCATCCCTGTATGCCCTTACTCACGTTTCTTTCTCTACCCCTGTTTTACTTAAGCAGTTTCCAGTTTCCTACCTGTCCTCCAAGGTTGTAGAACGGTTTCAAGCAGAGGAGTAACAGATTTGTTTTATTTGTTTTATTTTTATAATGCAGTAAGTTCTGGGGTACACGTACAGATCGTGCAGGATTGTTACAGAGGAATACACATACTATGGTGGTTTGCTGCATCCATCTTCCCCATCACCTACATTAGGTATTTCTCCTAATGTTATTCCTCTCCAATATCCCCACCCCCTGCTATCCCTCACCTAGCCCCCTCACCCCCCAAATGGCACCAGTGTGTGACGGTCCTCTCCCTGTGCCCATGTGTTCTCATTGTTCAACATCCACTTATGAGTGAGAACACGAAGTGTTTGGTTTTCCATTCTTGCATCAGTTTGCTGAGAATGATGGTTTCCAGCTTCATCCATGTCCCTGCAAAAGGACATGAACTCATCCTTTTTTAAGGCTGCATAGTATTCCATGGTGTATATGTGCCACATTTAACTTAACCAGTCTATCACTGATGGGCATTTGGGTTGGTTCCAAGTCTTTGCTATTGTAAACAGTGCCACAGTGAACATACATGTATACATGTCTTTATAATAGAAAGATTTATAATCCTTTGGATATACACCCACTAATGGGATTGCTGGGTCAAATGGAATTTCTATTTCTAGATCCTTGAGGAATCACCACACTGTCATCCACAACAGTTGAACTAATTTACACTCCCACCAACAGTGTATAAATGTCCCTATTTCTCCACATCATCTCCAGCATCTATTGTCTACAGATTTTTTAATGATCGCCATTCTAGCTTTCACAAAATAGTATCTGAATGCATTTCTCTAATGACCAATGATGATGATTATTTTTTCACATGTTTATTGGCTGCATGAATGCCTTCTTTTGAAAAGTGTCTGTTCATATCCTTTGCCCACTTTTTGATGGGGTTGTTTTTTTCTTGTAAATTTGTTTAAGTTCTTTGTAGGTTCTGGATATTAGCCCTTTGTCAGATGGGTAGATTGCAAAAATTTTTCCCATTCTGTTGGTTGCCGGTTCACTCTAATGATTGTTTTTTTGCTGTACAGAAGCTCTGGAGTTTAATTAGATCCCATTTGCCTATTTTGGCTTTTGTTGCCAATGCTTTCGGTGTTTTAGTCTTGAAGTCCTTACCTATGCCTGTGTCCTGAATGGTATTGCCTAGGTTTTCCTCTAGGGTTTTTATGGTGTTAGGTCTTATGTTTAAATCTTTAATCCATCTGGAGTTAATTTTTGTATAAAGTATAATAAAGGAGTCCACTTTCTGCTGTCTGCACGTGGCTAGCCAGTTTCACAAGCACCATTTATTAAACAGGGGATCTTTTCCCCATTGCTTGTTTTTCTCAGGCTTGTCAAAGATCAGATGGTTGCAGATATGTGGCATTGCCTCTGAGGCCTCTGTTCTGTTCCATTGGTCTGTATCTTTGTTTTGGTACCAGTACCATACTGTTTTGGTTACTGTAGCCTTGTAGTATAGTTTCAAATCAGGTAGCGTGATGTCTCCAGCTTTGTTCTGTTTGCTTAGGAATGTCTTGGCTATGTGGACTCTTTTTTGATTCCATATGAAGTTCAAGGTGTTTTTTTCCAGTTCTTTGAAGAAGGTTAATGGTAGCTTGATGGGGACAGCACTGAATCTATAAATTACTTTGGGTAGTATGGCCATTTTCACAATATTGATTCTTCCTAACTATGAGCATGGAATGATTTTCCAACTGTTTATGTCCTCTCTTATTTTCTTGAGCAGCAGTTTGTAGTTCTCCTTGAAGAGGTCCTTCACGTCCCTTGTTAGTTGTATTCCTAGGTATTTTATTTTCTTTGTAGCAATTGTGAATGGGAGTTCACTCATGATTTGGCTCTGTCTGTTATTGGTGTCTAGGAATGCTCGTGATTTTTGCACATTGATTTTGTATCCTGAGACTTTGCCCAAGTTGCTTATCATCTTAAGGAGATTTTGGACTCAGATGATGGGGTCTTCTAAATATACAATCACGTGATCTGCCAATAAAGACAATTTGACTTCCTCTTTTCCTAACTGAACACACTTTATTTCTTTTTCTTGCCTGATTGGTCTGGCTAGAACTTCCAATACCATGTTGAATAGAAGTGGTGAAAGCGGGCACCCTTGTCTACTGCCATTTTCAAAGGGAATGCTTCCAGTTTTTGCCCATTCAGTATAATATTGCTTGTGGGTTTGTCATAAATAGCTTTTATTTTGAGATAGGTTCCATTGATACTCAGTTTATTGTAAGTTTTTAGCATAAAGGGCTGCTGAATTTTGTCGAAGGCCTTCTCTGCATCTATTGAAATAATCATGTGGTTTTATATTTGGTTCTGTTTATGTGACAGATTATGTTTATAGATTTGCACGTCAAACCAGTCTTTCAAAACTGGGATGAAGCTAACTTGATCGTGATGGATCAAGTTTTTTGGTTGGCTTTTTGATGTGCTGTTGGATTCAGTTTGCCAGTATTTAATTGAAGATTTTTGCATCAATGTTCATCATGGATACTGGCCTGAAATTTTCTCTTTTAATTGTGTCTCTGCTGGGTTTTGATATCAGGATGATGTTGGGCTCATAAAATGAGTTAGGGAGGATTCCCTCCTTTTGCATTGTTTGGAATAGTTTCAGAAAGAATGGTACCAGCTCGTCTTTGCACCTCTGGTAGAAGTCAGCTGTTAACCCATCTGGTCCTGGACTTTTGTTGGTTGGTAGGCTATTAATTGCTTCCTCAACTTCAGACCTTGTATTGGTCTCTTCAGCAATTCAATTTCTTCCTCATCTATCTTGGGAGGGTGTAAGTGTCCTGGAATTTATCCATTTTTTCTAGATTTATTGGTTTATGTGCACAGCAATTTTTGTGGTAATCTCTGATACTAGTTTGTATTTCTTTGGAATCGGCGGTGATATCCCCTTTATCATTTTTATTGCATTTACTCAATTCTTCTTTCTTTTTTCGTAGTCTGGCTAGTGGTCTATTTTGTTGATCTTCAAAAATCCAGCTCCTAGATTCATTGCTTTATCAAGGCTGAATTCTGAACCATCTGCTCTCCATTCTGAACTTCTAGATTACCAAATATATGTCTATCTACAGCTTCAAAATTTCCTCCTACAGTGCAAACTTCTTCCCTGTGTTTGATCCCTCTCTGCATATTTTTAGCTAGAACCACTTCACTTCTTCTCTCTCTAGGCTACTTCAAAACTTCCTAATCACTATGTCTATTCCCTGTGTGCCCCTACCAGTCTGCTCTCCATACAGCAGTCAAAATGATTTTCTAAAAACAAATCTGTGATTTAACAGATTTGTTGAATTCCAGTTCAACAAATATGCAGAAAGGGATGGAGCACAGGGAAGAGGTCTGCACTCTAGGAGGAACCACTGAAGCTTTAGATATATATCTGATAATCCAGATGTTCAGAACGGAGTGCAGATGGTTCAGAATTGAGCCTTGAGGAATTCAAAGCTAGTATTCTGGTATCTCTATTCAAAATACAGATACCAGTGCAACCAGAATAGAGGAATCAGTGGAACAGAAAAGAGATACCAGGAATGAATCCTTACATAAATAATCAAATAATCTTCCACAAGGGTGCCAAGACTATTGCATGGAAAGAAAGAACAATCTTTTCAACAAATGATGCTGGGAATATTAGATATTCATATGCAAAAGAATGAAGTTGAACTTTACCTTACATAATAAATAAAATCTAACTTGCAAAAGAAGGCATGAGAGACTGTACTGGGAAGAATGGTGCACTCTGGCCGAGATACTGCACTTTTCCTACAGTCTTCACAACCAGCAGACCAGGAGATTCCCTCCAATGCCTACGCCACCAGGGCTCTGGGTTTCAAGAACAAAACTGGGCAGCCATTTGGGCAGACACTGAGCTAATGGAAAAAGCTTTTTATTTTTTATTTTTATTTTTTTTTCCATATCCCAGGAGCACCTGGAACGCCAGCAAGACAGACCTATTCACTAACCTGGAAAGGGGGCTGAAGCCAGGGAGACAAATGGTCTAGCTTGACAGGTCCCATACCCACAGAGTCCAGCAAGCTAAGATCCACTGTATTGAAATTCTTGCGGCCAGCACAGCAGTCTGAGGTTGACCTGGGACCTGGAGCTTGGTGCAGGGAGGGGTGTTCACAATAGCTGAGGCTTGAGTAGGTGATGTTACATTTACAGTGTAAACAAAGCCACTGGGAAGTTCAAACTGGGCACAGCCTACCACAGCTCAGTAAAGCTGCTGTGGCCAGACTGCCTCTCTAGATTCTTCCTCTCTGGACAGGGCATTTCTGAAAAAAAAGGCAGCAGCCCCAGTCAGGGACTTACAGATAAAACACCCATTTCCCTGGGTCAGAGCACCTAGGGGAAGGAGTGGCTGTGAGCACAGCTTCAACAGACTTAAATATCCCTGCCTGACAGCTCTGAAGGAAGATGCAGATGCTCAGACAGCCTTTGAGCTTTGAAAAGGGACAGACTGCCTCCTCAAGTGGATCCCTGACCCTTGTTGTAGCCTGACAGGAAGACACCTTCCAGTAGGGTCTGACAGACACCTCATATAGGTGAGCTCTGGCTGGTATCTGCCAGGTGACCCTCTGGGATAAAGCTCCCAGAGGAAGAAGCATGCAGCAATCTTTGCTGTTCTGCAGTCTCCACTGGTGATACTCAGGCAAACAGGGACTGGAGTGGACCTCCAGCAAACTCCAGCAGACCTGCAGCAGAGGGGCCTGTTAGAAGGAAAACTAACAAAGAGAAAGGAATAGTAACAACATCAACAAAAAGGACATCCACTCAGAGAAACCTCATCCGAAGGTCACTAACATCAAAGACAAAAGGTAGATAAATCCGCAAAGATGGGGAGACACCAGCACAAAAAGGCTGAAAATTCCAAAAACTAGAATTTATATTTTCCTCCAAAGGATCACAGCTCCCCATCAAGGGAACAAAACTGGATGAAAAATGAGTTAGACGAATTTACAGAAGTGGGCTTCCGAAGGTGGGTAATAAGAAACTCCTCTGAGCTAAAGGAGCATGTTCTAACCGAATGCAAGGAAGCTAAGAACTTTGAAAAAGAGGTTAGAGGATTTTCCAACTAGAATAGCCATTTTAGAGAAGAACACAAATGATCTGATGGACCTGAAAAACACAGCACAAGAATTTCATGAAGCATACACAAATATCAATAGCTGAATCAATCAAGCAGAAGAAAGGATAGCAGAGATTGAAGATCAACTCGATGAAATAAAGCAAGATGACAAGATTAGAAAAAAAGAGAGTGAAAAGAAACTCACAAACCTCCAAAAAATATGGGACTACCTGAAAAGACCAAATCTACGTTTCATTGGTGCACCTGAAAGTAATGGGGAGAATGGAACCAAGTTGAAAAACACTCTTCAGCATATTATCCAGGAGAATTTCCCCAGCCTAAGAAGACAGGCCAACATTCAAATTCAGGAAATACAGAGAATACCACAAAGATATTCCTTAACGAGCAAACCCAACACACATAATCGTCAGATTCAGCAAGGTTGAAATGAAGGAAAAAATGTTACGTGCTGCCAGAGAGAAAGGTCATGTTACTAATAAAGGGAAGCTCATCAGACAAACAGCAGATCTCTCAGCAGAAACTCAACAAGCCAGAAGACAGTGAGGCCCAATATTCAACATTCTTGAAGAAAAGAATTTTCAACCCAATATTTCATATCCAGCCAAACTAAGCTTCATAAGCAAAGAAGAAATAAAATCCTTTACAGACAAGCAAATGTTGAGAGATTTTGTCACCACCAGGCCTACCTTACAAGAACTCCTGAAGGAACCACTACACATGGAAAGGAACAATCTGTACCAGTCACTTCAAAAACATCCCAAATTGTAAAGACCATCAACACTATAAAGAAACTGCATCAACCAACCGGCAAAATAACCAGCCAGCATCATAATGAAAGGATCAAATTCACACATGACAATATTAACCTTAAATGTAAATAGACTAAATGCCCCAATTAAAAGACACAGATTGCCAAACTGGATCAAGAGTCAAGAACCATCGCTGTGCTGTATTCAGGAGACCCATCTCACATGCAAGGACACACATAGGTTCAAAATAAAATGAGGGAGAAATATGTATGAAGCAAATGGAAAGGAAAAAAAAAAGCAGGTGTTACAATCTTGCCCTCTGATAAAAGACACTTCAAAGCCACAAAGATCAAAAAAGACAAAGAAGGGCATTACCTAATGGTAAAGGGATCAATGCAACAAGAAGAGCTAACGATCCTAAATATATATGCACCCAATACAGGAGCACCCAGATTCATAAAGCAAATTCTTAGAGACCTACAAAGAGACTTAGACAACCACACAATAATAGTGGGAGAATTTAACACCCCACTGTCAATATTAGACACATCAACGAGACAGGAAATTAACAAGAATATTCAGGATTGAACTCAGCTCTGGACCAAGCAGACCTAACATACATCTAACAGACATTCATACATTCATTCATACATACATTCATCTAACAGACATTCATACATCTAACAAACCTAATATACATTCTTCTCAGCACCACATCCAACTTATTCTAAAACTGACCACATAATTGGAAGTAAAACACTCCCTGGCAAATGCAAAAGAACATAAATTGTAACAAACAGTATCTCAGACAACAGTGCAATCACATAAAAACTCAAAATTAAGAATAAAACTGCACAGCTACATAGAAACTGAACAACCTGCTTATGAATGAATACTGGGTAAATAATGACTTTAAGGCAGAAATAAGTAAGTTATTTGAAACCAATCAGAAGAAACACACAATGTGCCCAGACTCTGGGATGCAGGTAAAGGAGGATTTAGAGGAAAACTTACAGCGCTATATGCGCACACGCACAGGAGAAAGAAGAAAAGATCTAAAATCAACACCCTAACATCACAATTAAAAGAACTAGAGAAGCAAGAGCAAACAGATTCCAAGGCGATAGAAGACAAGAAATAACTAAGATCAGAGCAGAACTGAAGGAGATAGGGACATGAAAAGCTCTTCGAAACAATCAGTGAATCTAGGAGCTGGTTTTTTGAAAAGATCAACAAAATAGACTGCTAAACAGACTAGTGAAGAAAAGAGAGAAGACTCAAACACATGCAATTAAAAATGATAATGGGGATATCACCACCAATCCTACAGAAATACAAACTACCATCAGAAAATACTATAAACACCTCTACACAAATAAACTAGAAAATCTAGAAGACACTGATAAATTCCTGGACACATACACCCTCCCAAGTGAAACCAGGAAGAACTCAAATCCCTGAATAGACTAATAACAAGTTCTGAAATTGAGGCAATAATAGCCTACCAACCAAAAAAAGTCCAGGACCAGACGGATTCATAGCCAAAATCTACCAGAGGTAGAATGAGGAGCTGATACTATTCCTTCTGAAATGATTCCAAACAACAGAAAAAGAGGGAAGCATCCCTAACTCATTTATGAGGCCAGCATTATCCTGATACCAAAACCTGGCAGATACACAAGAAAGAAAAGAAAACTTCAGGCCAATATCCCTGATGAACACTGATATGAGAATCCTCAATAAAATCCTGGCAAACCAAATCCAGCAGCACATCTAAAAGCTTATCCACCACAATCAAGTCGGCTTAATTCCTGGGATGCAAAGCTGGTTCAACATACACAAATTAATAAATGTAATCCATCACATAAACAGAACCAATGACAAAAACCACATGATGCAGAAAAGGCCTTTGATAGAATTCAACACCCTGTCATGCTAAAAACTCTCAATAAACCAGGTTTTGATGGAACATATTTCAAAATAATAAGAGCTATTTATGACAAACCCACAGCCAATATCATACTGAATGGGCAAAAGGTGGAAGCATTCTCTCTGAAAACTGGCACAAGACAGCATTCCCTCTGAAAACCAGCACAAGACAAGACGCCCTCTCTCACCACTTCTACTCAACAGTGTATTGAAAGTTCTGTCCAAGGCAATCAAGCAACTGAAAGATATAAAGTGTATTCAATTAGGAAGAGACAAAGTCAAATTGTCTCTGTTTTCAGGTGGCATGATTATATATTTAAACTACCCCATCGACTCAGCCCAAAATTTCAAGCTGACAGGCAACTTCAGCAAATTCTCAGGATACAAAATCAATCTGCAAAAATCACAGGCATTCCTATAGACCAATAAACAGAGAACCAATTATGAGTGAACTCCCATTCACAACTGCTACAAAGAGAATAAAATAACTAGAAATACAATAAGGGATGTGAAGGACCTCTTCAAGAACTACAAACCACGTCTCAAGGAAATAAGAGAGGACACAAATAGCTCTTGCCTGCAGCCATGTAAGACGTAACCTGGCTCCTCATTTACCTTCCGCCATGATTATGAGGCCTTCCCCTGCCATGCGGAACTTACACTTAAATTCCTACTGCTGATATATAGGAAAAGAGATGGTAGCCAAGATGGCTGAATAGGAACAGCTCTGGAGTGCAGTTCCCAGCAAGAATACAGAGGGTGAGTGATCACCATATTTCCAAAAGAGTTTTTACTACCCACTGACCAGGAGATTCCCAGGCAGAAAAGCACCACAAATTTCCAGCACAGCTGTTTGAGCTGGCACAGCAGGTTTCTGCACAAAAAGTCATACAAATCTGGGTGGCCTTTTCAACTGGTGCTGGAATGCCTGGGAGAGAGTCACCCACTCAACTGAAAAAGGCGGCTGAAAGAGGGAGCCAGGTGATCTGGCTCTGCAGGTCCCACCCCTACAAAGACCAGCAATCTGAAATGCTCTGGATTGAGAGTTTCACAGCAAGCAGAACTGGACCTGAGACGGTCCAGCTCTGCGGGGGGAAGGGTGTGTGCCATTACCAAGGCAGTCCACCACTACCGAGGCAGTGCGCCATTACCGAGGCAGTGCACCATTACCGAACCAGTCCATCATTACCGAGGCAGTCCGCCATTACTGAGACAGTCCATTACACAGATAGTCGATCATTACTGAGGCAGACCACCATTACGGAGGCAGTTCTAATTATACCTCTACAAACAAAACCACAAGAAAGTTCACACAGCAGCTGGGCAAAGCCCATGGCAGGTCAGCAACACCTCTGCTGGCAGACTGTAACTAGGCTACCTTGTTGCTGGGCAGGGCATCTCTGAAAAAAGGCACCAGCACATCAGGAACTTATAAATAAAGCACCACCTTCCAAGGAGAGAGCACCTGGGGAAAAATGGCAGTTAGGAGTTCCACTGTAGCAGACTTAAACAAATACCTAACCAGCAGCTCTGAATGGAACATCGGAGCTCACAGCTCAGCACTTGAACTCCTATAATGGACAGACTGTCTCCTCAACAGCTCCCTGACCCCTGTATATCCAGAGACATCTCATAAAGGAGAGCTCAGGCTGACATCTGGCAGGCATCCTCCTGGAACAAAGATAACAGAAGAAGAAACTGGCAGCAACCCTTACTGTTCTGCAGCCAAAGCCAGTGATCCCCAGGCAAGCAGAGTCTGGAGTGGACCTTGAGCAGTCCTACAGCAAAGGGGCCTGACTGTTAAAAGGAAAAGTAAAAAACAGAAAGTAATAACTTCATCATCAACAAAAAGCACATCCACTCAGAGACCCCATCCGAAAGTCACCAACTACAAAGACCACAGGTAGATAAATCCACAAAGATGGGAAGTAACCAGTGCAAAAAGGATGAAAACACCCAAAACCAGAACGCCTCTCCTCCTCCAAGGGATCACAACTCCTCACCAGCAAGGAAACAAGGCTGGATGGAGAATGACTCTGATGAATTGACAGAAACGGGCTTCAGAAAGTAGGTAATAACAAACTTCTCTGACTTAAAAGAACATATTTTAACCAAATGCAAGGAAACTAAGAACCTTGAAAAAGGTATAAAGAAATGCTAACAATAATAAACCGCTTAGAGAGCAATACAAATGAAGTGATGAGGTGCAAAAACACAACACGAGAACTTCGGGAACCACACACAAGTTTCAACAGCCGAATTGACCAAGCAGAAGAAAGGATATCAGAGACTGAAGATCAACTCAAGGAAACAAAACAAGAAGGCAAGATTAAAGAAAAAAGAGTGAAAAGAAATGAACAAAGCCTCCAAGAAATATGGGATTATGTGAAAAGACCTAATCTATACTTGATTGGTATACCTGAATGTGACCGAGAGAACAAATCCAAGCTGCAAAACACTCTTCAGGATATTATCCAGGAGAATTTCCCCAACCTAGCAAGGCAGGCCAACATTCAAATCCAGGAAATACAGAGAACACCACAAAGATACTCCTAAAGAAGAGCAGCTTCTAGGAACATGATGATCAGGTTCACCAGGGTTGAAATGAGGGAAAAAATGCTAAGGGCAGCCACGGAGAAAGGTAGGGTTACCCACAAAGGGAAGTCCATCAGACTCACAGTGGATTTCTTGGCAGAAACCCTACAAGCCAGACGAGAGTGGGGACCAATATTCAACATCCTTAAAGAAAAGAACTTTCAAACTAAAATTTCATATCCAGCCAAACTAAGTTCCATAAGTGAAGGAGAAATAAAATCCTTTACGAACAAGCAATTGCTCAGAGATAACATAACCACCAGGCCTGCTTTACATAAACATAAGCACTAAACATAGAAAGGAACAACCAGTACCAGCCACTCCAAAAAAATACTAAATGGTAAAGAGCATCAACACAATGAAGAAACTGCATCAACTAACGGACAAAAAAACCATCTAGCATCAAAATTGCAGGATCAAATTCACATGTAACAATATTAACCTTAAATGCAAATGGGCTAAATGCCCCAATCAAAAGACACACACTGGAAAATTGGATAAAAAGTCAAAACCCATCAGTGTGCTGTATCCAGGAATCCCATCTCACGTGCAAAGACACACAAAGGCTCATAATAAAGGGATGGAGGAAGATTTACCAAGAAAATGGAGAGCAAAGAAAAGCAGGAGTTGCAATCCTACTCTCTGATAAAACAGACTTTAAACCAACAAAGATCAAAAGAGACAAAGAAGGGCATTACATAATGGTAAAAGGATCAATGTAACAAGAAGAGCTAACAATCCTAAATATATATGCACACAATAGAGGAGTACACATATACATAAAGCAAGTTCTTAACGGCTTACAAAGGGACTTAGACTCCCACACAATTATAGTGGGAGAATTTAACACTCCACTGTCAATAATACACAGATCAAAGAGACAGAAAATTAACAAGGATTTCCAGGACTTGAACTCAGATCTGGACCAAACAAACCTAATAGACATCTACAGAACTCTCCACCCCAAATCCACAAAATATACATTCTTCTAAGCACCACATCGCACTTACACTAAATTGACCTCAAAATTGGAAGTAAATCACTCCTCAGCAAATGCAAAAGAACAGAAATCATAACAGTCTCTCAGATCACAGTGCAATCAAATTCGAACTCAGGATTAAGAAACTAATTCAGAACCACACAACTCCATGGAAATTGAACAACTGGCTCTTGAATGTCGACTGGATAAACAATAAAATGAAGGCAAAAATAAAGATGTTCTTCAAAACCAACAAGAACGAAGATAAAACATACTAGATTCTCTAGGACACAATTAAAGCACTGTCTAGAGGAAAATTTATAGCAATAAATGCCCTCATGAGAAGCAAGGAAAAATCTAAAATTGACACCCTATCGTCAAAATTGAAAGAGCTAGAGGAGCAAGGTAAAAAAACTCTAAACTTAGCAGAAGACAAGAAATAACTAAGATCAGAACAGAACTGAAGGAGATACCTACACAAAAAAACCCTTTAAAAAAAATCAATAAATCCAGGAGCTTGTTTTTTGAAAAGATCAACAAAACAGACAGACCACTAGCCAGATTAATAAAAAAGAAAAGAGAAAATAATCAAATAGATGCAATAAAAAACGATAAAGGGGATATCACCACAGATTCCACAGAAATACAAAATGCCATCAGAGATTACCACAAACAACTCTATGGACATAAAACAGTAAATCTGGAAGAAATGGATAAATTCCTGGACACTTGCACCCTTCCAGTCCTAAACCAGGAAGAAGACGAAACCCTGAATAGGCCAATAACAAGGGCTGAAGTTGAAACAGCAATTAATAGTCTACCAACCAAAAAAAACCCAGGCCCAGATGGGATCACAGCCAAATTCTACCAGACATACAAAGAGGAGCTGTTACCACTCCTTCTGAAACTCTTCCAAACAATCCAAAAAGAGGGAATCCTTCCCAAACCATTTTATGAGACCAACATCATCCTGACCAAAACCTGGCAGAGACTCAACGAGAAAAGAAAACTTCAGGCCAATATCCAGGATGAACATAGATGCAAAAATCTCCAATAAAATACTGGCAAACCGAGTGAAACAGCACATCAAAAAGCTTATCCACCATGATCAAGTAGACTTCATCCTGGGGATGCAAGGCTGGTTCAAAATACACAAGTCTATAAACCTAATTCACCACATAAACAGAACCAAAGACAAAAACCACATGATTATCTCAATAGATGCAGAGAAGGCCTTTGACAAAATTCAACAGCTCTTTATACTAAAATATCTCAATAAACTAGGTATCAGTGGAACGTATCTCAAAATAATAAAAGCTACTTACGACAAACCCACAGCCAATATCATACTGAAGGCGCAAAAACTGGAAGCATTCCCTTTGAAATCTGGCACTAGACAAGGATACCCTCTCTCACCACTCTTATTCAATATAGTATTGGAAGTTCTAGCCAGAGCAATCAGGCAAGAAAAAGAAATAAAGGGTATTCAATTAGGAAAGGAGGAAGTCAAATTGTCTCTATTTGCAGACGCCATGACTGTATATTTAGAAGACCCCATCGTCTCAGCCCAATATCTCCTGAAACTGATAAGCAACTTCAGCAAAGTCTCAGGATACAAAATCAATGTGCAGAAATCACGAGCACTCCTACACACCAATAACAGACAAACAGAGATCCAAATGAAGAATGAACTGTCATTCACAATTGCCACAAAGAGAATAAAATACCTAGGAATACAACTAACAAAAGATGTAAAGGGCCTCTTCAAGGAGAACTACAAACCACTGCTCAAGGAAATAAGAGAGGACACAAACAGATGGAAAAACACTCCATGATCATGGTTAGGAAGAATCAATATCGTGAAAATGGTCATACTGCCCAAAATATTTTATAGATTCAGTGCCATCCCCATCAAGCTACCTATGACCCTCTTCACAGAACTGGAAAAAATCACCTTAGACTTCATATGGAACTAAAAGAGAACCCACATAGCCAAGTCAATTCTAAGCAAAAAGAACAAAGAAGGAGGCATCACACTACCTGACTTCAAACTATACCACAAGGCTACACTAATCAAAACAGCATGGTACTGGTACCAAAACAAGATCAAGGGAACAGAACAGAGTCCTTAGAGTCACGCCACACATCTACAACCATCTGATTTTTTACAAACCTGACAAAAACAAGCAATGGGGAAAGGAGTCCCTGTTTAATAAATGGTGTTGGGAAAACTGGATAGCCATGTGCAGAAAGCAGAAACTGGACCCCTACCTGACATCTTACACTAAAATTAACTCCACATGTATTAAAGACTTAAACATAAGACCTAACACCATAAAAACCCTAGAAGAACACCTAGGCAAAATCATTCAGGACACAGGCATAGGCAAGGACTTCATGACTAAAACACCAAAAGCATTGGTAACAAAAGCCAAAATAGATAAATGGGATCTAATTAAACTCAATAGCTTCTGCACAGCAAAAGAAACAATCATTAGAGTGGAACGGTAACCAACAGAATGAGAAAAAATTTTTGCAATCTGCCCATCTGACAAAGGGCTAATATCCAGAATTTACAACGAACTAAAACAGATTTACAAGAAAAAAACAAACCCATTCAAAA
>NW_016107338.1:10105674-10125031 GCF_001604975.1 Cebus imitator | reverse complement strand
ATGTGGCAATTCCTTAAGGACCTAGAAATAGAAATTCCATTTGACCCAGCAATCCCATTACTGGGTATATATCCAAAGGATTATAAATCATTCTATTATAAAGACACATGCACATGTATGTTCACTGCAGCACTGCTGACAATAGCAAAGACCTGGAACCAACCCAAATGCCCATCGATGATAGACTGGACAAGGAAAATATGGCACATATACACCATAGAATGCTACACAGCTATAATAAACAATGTGTTCATGCCCTTTCTAGGGACGTGGATGAATATGGAAACCATCGTTCTCAGCAAACTGACACAAGAACAGAAAATCAAACACTGCATGTTCTCACTCATAGGCAGGTGTAGAACAATGAGAACACATGGACACAGGGAGGGGAGCATCAGACACTGGGATCTGTTGGGGGGGACTAGCGGAGGGACAGCAGATGGTAGGGAGTTAGGGAGGGATAACATTTGGAGAAATGCCAGGTATAGATGACAGGGGGATGGAGGCAGCAAACCACATTGCCATGTATATACCCATGCAACAATCCTGAATGTTCTGCACATATGCCCCAGAATCTAAAGTGCAATATATATATATATATATATATATATATATATATATGAGAATTAATGCAATATAAAATATTTTTAAAAAAAGAGAAGACACAACTAATGGAAAAATATTTCATGCTCATGGATAGGAAGAATCATTATTGTGAAAATGGCCATACTGACCAAAGTAATTTATAAACTCAATGCTATTCCCATCAAGCTACCATTATCTTTATTCAAGAATTTGGAAAAAACTACTTTAAATTTCATACGGAACCAAAAAAGAGCCTATATAGCCAAGACAATCCTAAGCAAAAGGAACAAACCTGGAAGCATCGCTGCCTGACTTCAAACTACACTACAAGGCTACAGTAAGAAAAATGGTACTGGTACCAAAACAGATACATAGACCAATGGAACAGAACAGAGGCCTTAGAAATAACACCACACATCTACAACCATTTGATCTTTGACAAACCTGACAAAAACAAGCAATGGGGAAAGGATTCCCTACTTAATAAATGTTATTGGAATAACTGGCTAACCATATGCAGAAGGCTAAAACTGTATACCTTTCTTACACCTTATACAAAAATTAACACAAGATGGATTAAAGACTTAAACATAAGACCTAAAATCTTAAAAACCCTAGAAGAAAACCCAGGCAATTCCATTCAGAACATAGGAATGGACAGAGACTTCATGACTAAAACACCAAAAGCAATGGCAAGAAAAGCCAAAAATGACAAATGGGATCTAAATAAACTAAAGAGCTTCTGCACAGCAGAAGAAACTTGCATCAAACTGAACAGGCAACCTACAAAATGGGAGAAAATTTCTGCAATCTGTCCATCTGACAAAGGGCTAATATTCAGAATCCACAAAGAACTTAAACGAATTTACAAGAAAAAAAAGAACCCATCAAAAAGTGGCTGAAAGATACGAACAGACACTTTTCAAAAAAAAGACATTTATGCAGCCAACAAACATACTGAGATACCATCTCACGCCAGTTAGAATGGCAATCATTAAAATGTCAGAAAACAACAGATGCTGGAGAGGATGTGGATAAATAGGAATGCTTTTACACTGTTGGTGAGAGTGTAAATTAGTTCAGTCATTGTGGAAGACAGTGTGGCAATTCCTCAAGGATCTAGAACCAGAAATACCCATTTGACCCAAAAATCCCTATATTGAGTATATTCCCAAAGGATTATAAATCATTCTATTATAAAGACACATGCACATGTATGCACATTGCAGCACTGTTCACATAAACAAAGACTTGGAACCAACCCAAATGCCCATCAATGATAGACTGGATAAAGAAAATGTGGCACATATACACCATGGAATACTATGCAGCCATACAAAGGTGTGGGTTCATGTTCTCTGCAGGGACATGCATGAAGCTGGAAACCATCATTCTCAACAAACTATCTGAAGAACAGAAAACCAAACACCACATGTTATGACTCATAAGTGGGAGTTGAACAATGAGCACACATGGACACAGGGAGGAGAACATCACACACTGGGGCCTGTTGGGCGATGGGTGTCTAGGAGAGGAATAGCATTAGGAGAAGTACCTAACGTAGAAGACAGGTTGAGGGACACAGCAAACCACCATGGCATGTGTATACCTACATAACAAACCTGCAAGTTCTGCACATATACCCCAGAACTTAAAGTATAATTAAAAAAAGAAAAAATTAACTCAAAATGGATTAAAGACAGAAATGTAGAGAGAGAGCCCTGGAAGAGCGAAGTATCATGGACCCAATCTATAAAACTTCCAGAAGAAAACAGAGGAAAAGCTTCATGACACTGGGATGGGCTCATGGTTTCTTAAGTATGACACCTAAAACACATGCAATAAAAGCAAAAATAGACCAATGGGACATCAAACTTAAAAACCTTTGTGTATCAAAGGACACAATCAACAAAACGAAAAGGTAACCCACAGAATAGGAGAAAATATTTGCAAAACATATGAAAGAGTTAATCCTCAAATACATTTAAAAACGCCTGGAATTCAAAAAAAAATCAGATAACCCAACTTAAAAATGGGAAAAGACTTTAATAGACATTTCTCCAAAGGTAATATACAAATACCCAAAAAGCATATGAAAAGATACTCAACATTACTAATTATTTGATAAATTACAAATCAAAACCACAGTGAAATACTGTTTCATAGCTTGATAGTATAATGACTACTACCACAAAACAAACAAACAACAACAACAAATCAGAAAATAACTAGTGTTAACAAGAATCTGGAGAAATTAGAATCCTTGTGCACTGTTGGTGCGTTTGTAAATTGGTGCAACCACTATGAAAATCGGCATGGTGTTTCCTCAAAAAATTGAAAATAGAACTACCATATGATCTAGCTATCTTAATTCAGCTTATACATCCAACAGAATTGAAAGCAGGGTCTTGAAGAGATATGTGCACATTCACCTTCATAGCAGTACTATTCACAAAAGCTACAACGTGAAAGCAACCCAGATGTCAACTGATGGATGAATGGAGAAACAAAATGTAGATACCCATACAAGAAAAATATAAAAAAAAAAAAAAAGAAGGAAATCTTGTCACATGCTACAACATGGATGAACCCTGAGGACATTACGCTAAGTGAAATCAGTTCAGTAACAAAAAGATACACACTGTATGATTCCACTTAAATGGGGTATCTAAAGTTGTCAGGTTCATAGAAATACAAATGAGAATGATGGTTATCAGGGGTTGAGGGAAGAGGAAAAAGGGGCATTACTGTTTAATGGATATAGTTTCCATTTTACAAAATGAAAACTTTCTGAATAATGTGAATATACTTAACATTACTGAACTGTACACTTAAAGATGGACAATTTTATGTTTTTTATCACAATAAAAAAATTTTAAAGTTTTTACTGGAAAAAAAAAAAACAAAACACTGATTGGGAAGGGCAAAATGACAGGTTAAATTTATTTATTTAAAAAGCAGGTACCTGTGCCAGACACTGTGCTAAGTATTTCATATGTGTTAACTTACTGAGTTCTCTTAACAAACCTACAAGTTAGGTATTTTTTTCTTTGTTTGATAGCTAAATAAAAATTGGCACAGACAGATGAAGCAACTTTCCAAAGTCACATAGCTGGGAAAGCCAAAATTTAACACCAAGAAATAATGGAGCAGTCTGTGCTTTCCACTACAATGCTGCACATTAGAGAAGTGACAATCACATTAGGTTCTGAGAAGGCCAGATGGAATGGGATCCAAAGTAAGGGCCCAGGTTCTTATTATTTCTCAATTCACAGCACTGCTTGTGTCTCTGTAATTGTTTACAATGCCCCAGGCCAAAAGAAATATCAACAGTTCCATTTATTAAATAGATTAAAACAACTTAAGTATTTATGTCCTAATAATTTAATAGCCACTTAGAAATATAATACACAGAGATTGAAAGAAAATGATTTTTATTTAATTCCTAAATAACTACAATTACTTATTAGTAAGTTGTGTGCACTAACAGAAGTTGGGCACCACAAAACTCAGATTTTGAAATCAAATTGGACATCCTCACCCTGATTCCTGTTCTATGCTAATTATTATGTAGTAGTTCCTTTTTATTACAGCAAACCCTGAAAACCCAGCTTCAAATAGGTATGACAACCGGAAAAGGAATGTAGCATAAACTAACACTAAAACTTTGAACTATCTGGAGCTAACAGTTTGCATCTTCAACAGAAGTTTCTGTGTTTTCCTTGAGACTTTAAAAATATCCTGTAGCATGCCTGTAAATTCACTGTAGTACCCAAGGTGCCTCTGTGCATAGTTTGGGAACTTTGGGTCTAGGTGGAAGACTTGACTTCAGATAAAACAAAGGACTGTTCTGTCATGACACAAGGATGAACACAAAAATAAGACAATTTATGTGCTTAGTGGGGCCTCATAATTCCACCTAGGATTCTACTAAGACCAATGGGACTACCAAAGGACAGGTACTTCTTCACTGTGGAGAGACACTGTGAACATTTTATATACAATACTATTTTATGAGTAGTTACAACTGCTTTTCATTTCCCTGTCACTTGTTAAGTAGTTTATCTGCTAAGTTAATATTTTTATTTTAAAAAAACACTTTATTTAAAAAAAACTTAGAAGCATATAAATCACAATTTGGCAAAAGTACTTAATGTGTTTGCTCTATTAGTTACACTGACATATATATAACCTAATATTCTCAAATATCGTGCTGGGTTTTCACACTTAACCTTAGATGGTTAGTTTATACATACATTTATATCACATTCCAAATTGTGCATTTAATACAAAGTTATAAATTTAAAATAAATCGCTTTTCAAGTTTCTGTAAAACTGATAAAACTTGACTGAAAAATCAGTATTCAAATATAATGTATTAAAATTCTTCTCATTAGCTAACTATGGATGTACAACTTTACCCTCCCTTTAAAAACTAGATAAATATTTGGTTTGTGTTTATAAAAGACATGTGAAAATCAACAACAGAGGAGTTCGATTATTCAGATTATGAACTCATGTAGCTTGACACATACTTACTATTAACTATAACTGAATAAATAGGAGAGAAATTCATAGTCCTGAACTGGCTTCATTTACAGCAAAATACCTGGAAGTTTCCAAAACATTATTAGTCATGAATGCCAACAGTGGAGCCAGGAAATTAAGTGTTTCTTTAAAGGAATGTTTTAAAATGAAAACAATAAAAGCAAAAAAAGAACCATTTATGAAGAAAACAAGAAGGAAATTTTGATTGCTGATAGAAAGATATATTATTAAAAAGAAGACCAAGTATTTCTTTGTGTCCTAACCATGTTACAAAGTCGGGTAAATATTTTACTGTATTTTTAAGCATAAACAATGTATCAGTCAATTATCATAGGTCATTGAATTCTGGATTGAAGTAGCTAAGATACAATGTAAATTTTCTGTTTTTCTTGGAAAGAAATACAATTTTTGTCCAAGGCCTGGCAGTGGCTCATTGTAATTCCAGCACTTTGGGAGGCCAAAGCAAGCAGATCACCTGAGGTCAGGAGTTCGAGACCAGCCTGGCCAATACAGTAAAATAGTCTCTACTAAAAATACACAAATTAGCCGGGCGTGGTGGCACACACTTGCAATCCCAGCTGCTCCGGAGGCTGAGGTAGGAGAATCGCCTGGAGGTGGAGGTTGCAGTGAGCCAAGACTGCACTACAGCCTGGGCGACAGAAGGAAACTCCGCCTCCAAAAAAAAAAAAAAAAGGCCAGGTGTAGTGAATCACTAGGTCAGGAGTTCAATACCAACATAGCCAACATGGTGGAAACTCCATTTAACATAAAGACACGTACATACATATAATCATTGCAGCACTATTCACAATAGCAAAGACAAAGAATCAACATAGATGCCCATCAGTGTTAGACTGCATAAAGAAAATGTCACACATATACACCATGGAATATTATGCAGCCATAAAAAAGAATGAAATCATGTTTTTTCTAGGAACGTGGATGGTGCTGGAGGCCATTATCCTTAGCAAACTAATGCAGGAACAGAAAACCAAATATCATATGTGTTCTCACTTGTAAGTGGGAGCTAAATGATGAGAACACATGGACACAAAGAGGGGAACGACAGACATTGGGGCCTACCTAAGGATGGAGTGTGGGAGGTGGGAGAGGAGCAAAAGAAATTCACTAGTGGGTACTAGGCTTAGTACCAGGATGACAAAATAATCTGTACAACAAACCCCCATGACACAAGTCCACCTATATAACCAACCTGCACATGTAGTCTTGAACCTAAAATAAAAGATTTTTTAAAAATACTTTCCAATTAGGCTTCTACCATCACCTTCCATTGAAACTGCTTTTATCCAGATCATGAACGACCTGTATGCTCCTCCATGCAGTGGTCAATCGCCAGCATCTTGTTACAGGTATCTTGGTATACAGTAACACTCTATTCTTGAAACCTAGTTTCCAGGACATCACACTGCCTTCATTGTGCTCTACTTCTCTAGCTACTCCACTCTGTCTCCTTTCTTCATCTCCCCTTTCTCCATCTCTCCAATCTTAAAATGTTGGTGGAATCCAGGGAGCTCTTCAGCCTCCTCTATTTCTCTGTCTATACTCACTCCTTTGATGATCTCCACCAGCCTCTTGACTTTTAATGCCACTTGTGTGGTTGCCTCTCAAATTTATACATGTGGCCCAAATCTTTCCCTGAATTACAAATTCTAATAATCAACAATTGATTGTACTTCTCCAATTGGCTATCTAATGGGCATTTCAAACATAGCATGTCCAAAATTGAACTTCTGATATTTCCATCAAAAATGTCTCTCCTCAATCTTCCCCACACCAGTAAATGACAATTCCATTCTTCCAGTTCCTCAGAAATTTCCTCTATAGCCCACATTTGACTCATCAGCAAATTCTGATGCGTCAACACTCAAAATATACCCAGAATCTGGCCATTTTTCACCACTCTACTGCTATCATCCAATCAAAGCCATCATCACACCTTACCCTGGACTATGGCCAACACCCTTCTATCTTCCTGCTTTCTCACTCTCTTCAATCTATTCCCATCAATAGCTACAGTGATCCAAGTAAAATATAAACTGAATCATATTTCTACACTCAAAATTCTTCAAGAGCTTCTATTCTCATTCAGAGTACTAGCCAAGTGTTCTGGAAGCCCTAGAAGCCCCTATATAACTAGAGTCACATTTCCTTTCTGACCTCAATTCCTACTACTCTTCTTGTTCATTTCACCCCAGTCATATCAACTCCCTGCTATTCTTCAAACATGCCAGGTATACTCCCATCTCAGGGCCTTTGTATCTGCTGTTCCCTCTACCTGCAATGGTCTTCCCCAAATATCTTCCACGGCTTACTCCCTCACTTCCTTCATATCTTAATCTCTATCTGGGGACACTTCATTAAGGTCTTTCATGGCCCCCAAATCTGAGGCCCATACTGCCCTACCAACCCCCATCACACTTTCTTTCTTGATTTTTTTTCTCTAGTAGTTTCACTCTCTTACATACTATATATATTCCTTATTAATCTTTTCTTGACTATCTCCTCCTTTAGAACATAAGACACATGAGAACAGGGGTATTGTTCACTTTTGTCCCTTCTATTCACTGCTATCCCCAGCACCTAGAATACTATCTGGCATATTGTTGGTACTAAATAAACATGCATTGAGTGAATGGATGGTCACACGCTTCCCCTGCCCTTTCTGGATCATATCTCAGATTCAGACTTTTAAAAGAAGGCTCACAGCAGAAGCTGAGAAGTTATAACCCAATTCACCCTGGTCCCCTTTCATAAACTTTCTTGGAAGTCCCACCAGTGACCTCTGCTTAGCAAACCAAGAAGTGCTTCATATGGCCAACTCCAGCTTGACGGGGAATAGGAAAGCTAAGAATTTTTAATTGGTTTTATTGCCACTCTGAACATCAAGGTCAGTTCATAAGGAAAAATGGATGATGGATAAGCAAAGAGTAGTGTTCTCAATATATGTTATTTCTCGATTTAGTCATTACTTATTGACTTCTAATTATCATAAATGAGGATTTTTTATATCTCTTATCTGTTATCATTAATTATATTAAATGATCTGTCAGTTGCTTTCCATCTCTTCAACATCCTTCCTGGAACCTTCCATTCCCTGCCCCAATTTGGACTAGCTGCTCTCTGAGACTAAGGCACAGCCATTTTAAAACTTTGCTTCACCTATTTCCTATATGAAATTCACTGTTTCTTGATTCCTAAGAATCTTACTTACTCTGTGGCTTTAGGGCACTACATCTTTCAATAACTTCCTGAGAAAAGTTTTTGGCAGGTAAATTTTTTTGAGAGCTAAGTCTGAAAGTGTCCGGCTTAAATGACAATTTAGAATTTTAGGTACAGAATTCTAGGCTAAAAACTCACTTTCTTTCAGAATTTTGAAGGCCTTATTGTATTCTAACTCCTCATGTTGCTGTTGAGAAGTCTGATATAATCCTGATTCTTAATCTTTTGCATGCATCACGCTGTTTTTTCTTTTCTTTTTTTAAAACTCTAGAAGTTTTTTGGATCTTCTTTTTATCTTTGATTTCCTAAAATTAACAAAAATGCCTTTTCTAAAATTCACAAAATATGCCTATTAATCTTTTTTCCATCATTGGGTCCTTTCAAACTATTGATATGCAAACTCCAGTTCTGAGAAATTCTCTTTTATTATTTCTTTGATTCTTCCCTTCTGTTTTATTAGTTAGATATTAAGTCTTGTGGCCTAATACTCTAATTTTTTTCTCTCCTATCACATTTTGTTCATTATTATGTCCCTTTGTCATTTTGTTCCACATTACAGGTATATCTCAACTTTATCTTTCAAATTTATTAATTTTTCCATTTATGCTGTCATGTTCTTAACTTGCAAGAATTCCGTTCCCTTTTTCCTGACTACTCCTTTTTTTTTTGAGATGGAGTCTCTGTCTCCCAGGCTGGAGTGCGGTAGTACGATCTTGTCTCACTGCAACTTCCACCTGCTGGGTCCAAACGATTCTTCTACCTCAGTCTCCCATTAACTGGGAATACAGGTGTGTGCCACCACACCTGGCTAATTTTTGTACTTTTAGTAGAGACGAGTTTGACCATGTTGGCCAGTTGGTCTTCAACTCCTGACCTCAGATGATCTACCCGCCTCAGCCTCCCAAAGTCCTAGGATTACAGGTGTGAGCCACTGCGCCCAGAAGATTATTCCTTGTCAAAAACAGCATATCATTCTTCTCTTATTTCTCTGTGGATATTCATTTCAATTCTCTGACTTTAATTCTGTTTACAGCATTGTCCCTGGTTCTATTTTCTGAAGGCTTAGACTTACAGATCTCAGATTCACAGATGGAGAATTTCCTCAAAAGTATAGTGATCTCTAGCACTCTGGTTATATTTAAAGGTGATTAGAAGGTTGGTTTACATGGGTAGGCTTGTTAACTTGGACCTCATTGTAAGGAGATTAGTTGGCACAGCTACCTTTTCAGACAGAACTGCCAAATATCAATATGTATACATTTTACTCTGGGAAGAATAATCTATTATTTCAGAGAAGGATCTTCTAAGCAAGCAACATGGAGATATAGCTTAGCTGCTGGAGGAGGGAAGGAGTTGGGAAAAACCTTACTATTCCAGATACATACTTAGTTAATTACCTTATTTTCAGTCTAGCCACCTCATGTTTACTTTTTAATGTGCTTAGTGTTTTCAAGACCAGAAACCCTGTGGGTTGGTGTCTTCCAAAAATTATCCTATCTCATTTTCTTTTTATACAAACTTTCAATATATCCCCTTATTTTAAGTTCCATCTCCTAATGCACCTGGTCATTCCAGTACTTGTGCCTTTGTGGTGTTCTATAGCACAAAGCTTTTACTCTCCATTGGTATCTTTTTGCTGCAACCACTCATATTTCAGGAAAGCCTGTGGTCTGCAAAGTAAGGTACCACATAGCCATCTGGTTTACAACTTCTAAAAACTGTTACCTCCTATTATCACAGCCTTTTTATTCCCTTTATCCTTATGACTTTATATATTTTTCCATTCCTTTACTAAAATTTAATGAAGTTATAAGAGGAAGTGAGAATAATCGCACAGTTATTTATCCATGTTTAATGGGAAGACCTATGTGTGTTCTTTCTATATCTCATTGTGATTGACAGTATTTTTGAGTATTTTTTCTATAATTATGTTTTGCTGAAAAACAGTATGATATTTAGTGACTAAGGAAGAATAATAATAAGCAGATTCAACAATATTAGCAATAATCTAATTCATTAGTTCAGTGTTGGGTTCATGTGTTTATTTTATGAATGCATGAAAAAGAACATATGTAATATATTAATGTAAGTTCAAAAATTATGTATTAAAATATTTAGGCCATATGTAGAGTATATGTATATCAAGTATGCAATCTTTTAAGCAAATACTTGTAAGTAAATGTCTGCACAGTAAAAGGACAAATATCAAATGTTGACTAGTGGGTAATACTAAGTGGCTGAATTTGATGATTTATGTCCCTTTGGGCTTTTCTGTGTTTTCCAAATTTTCTGCCTTAAACATGTCTGTTATTTTTTTTTAAAGAAAACCACTAAATACTTTTTTTTGTTTGTTTGAGACGGAGTCTGGCTCTATGGCAGGCTAGAGTGCAGTGGTGGGATCCTGGCTCACTGCAACTTCCGTTTTCCGGTTTCAAGCAATTCTCCTGCCTCAGCCTCCCAAGTAGCTGGGACTACAGGCAAGCACCATCACACCCGGCTAAAATATTTTTGTATTTTTAGTAGAGATGGGGTTTCACCATGTTGGCCAGGATGGTCCCGATCTCTTGACTTCATGAGCCACCCATCTCGACCTCCCACAGTGCTGGGATTACAGGCATGAGGCATCGCGCCTGGCCTAAATACATTTTGTTTTTGTTTTTGTTTTTGAGACGGAGTTTCGCTCTTGTTACCCAGGCTGGAGTGCAATGGCGCGATCTCGGCTCATCGCAACCTCGGCCTCCTGGGTTCAAGCAATTCTCCTGCCTCAGCCTCCTGAGTAGCTGGGATTACAGGCATGCGCCACCATGCCCAGCTAATTTTTTGTATTTTTAGTAGAGACGGGGTTTCACCATGTTGACCAGGATGGTCTCGATCTCTTGACCTCATGATCCACCCGCCTCGGCCTCCCAAAGTGCTGGGATTACAGCTAAATACATTTTTTTAAGTGAGAAAATATAAAGTGCTAAGGTGCCATATGCTAGCTAACTTTCACTAGCCACTACACATTATTATTCAGCTGTTTATCATAATAGTGAAACTAGTCTAACCCTGCAACAAAATAGTTTTACAGTACGTCAAAAGAGATAATCATAAACACATCTATGGAGCAATCTTTTCAGACTACCCTTCTAGCCCTTACTTTGTACTTATCTAAAGATAGTTTTTCTTTGATGGTACATTTCCCCTGACTAGGAATGTTGTCCTTTCCCTTTCTATTAGCCTAAAGTATGTCCTTCTTTCAAAGTCCAGCTATGTCCAGTCTCCTTTATGAAATCTTAACCAACTACTTTAATCAACAACAATCTCTGAACTTAAGATACTATACTTTAGATATTAAACTTTAGTGTATCAACAAATATAACATTTAATATCAAATTATCCTTTACTTTTGTATATTAATTTTGTTTCCCAAATACATTTCAAACTTCCACCTAATATTTTCAATAGCCTCTAACATAAAGATGGGTTTCTTGTTGAGCCTCAACAAATGCCTGTTGATAGACAGCTAAATTATAACAATATTGAGACTTATAAGTAGTTAAATATTAAAAAAGGAATCAAAATATAAGTTAAGCCTTTTTCAGGCCCTCTGACTTCTAAACCCTCTAATTTTTAGGGAAATAAACTTCTCCACAGTTCCTTATTACTCTAATTGCTCTTTCTGTTTCTTCTGTTAGCTTAATTTTCCTCTCTTGTCCTCTGAGAAGATCCTTGGCTCTAGCTTTTCTCCCAAGATATTCACTTTCCCCTTCTAGAGGGCACACTCTTGGATGGTTTCAATATCAACTCTTAGGTGATTTGGGAGGCTGTCTCTTCCCAAATTTTCAACTCCAACCTCTCACTCAAGTTCCCTACTTCCAATAATATCATCATTTGATTATCTCTGGTCACTTCACATGTAACAGAGTCAAAACTAAATTTTTTACCTGTCATTCTAAATTTTCTGGCTTTCAAAACCCTCTGTACCTTACCCTCACTGTGCTTAACATTTGAAATTATTTCAGTGCCTCTGATTCTCATGTGTTATCCTACATCCCGCTGCCAGGCTAATCCTTCTATAAGTCAAATTTTAATATGCTATGCTCCTGATATAAAAGTGTTTATAGCATTACAGGACAATGTGTCAGTTCCTTAATATAACATTCAAAGTCCCTGACAAGGAAGTTCTAAGCTGCCTTTCTAGTCCTTTCATTCTTCAACATACTCCTAAATGACTCACCTTCTCACTACTATGTAGACACCCTGTTAAGGCTCAGTTAATATAATTCCCTTTTCTGGAATGCTTCCTTTCGGCTTAACCAAATTTTACACAATGTTTCATTCTAAGTAAAGTTATAAATTCTCCATAAAATTTTTCTTATTTTATGCTATGTTCTCTCTAAACTTGTACAATCTTTTCACTTAGTGTCATACAATTTAAAACTCATTTGTATTCTAGTGATTTCATGTGTCTATTTTCCTTGACTCGGTTATGCTGTAGACCCAGCCCATGCCTTACATTTCCTTAGTGACTCCCACAGTTCTTACCACAATGGTTGAAATCAAAAATACTGTGTGATGAGTTTTGTATGAATAATATGCTATTTGTTAATAGTTGTAACTTGAAAACATGGTTTGTCTATTATTATTTTATGAAAAAAGCAAATTGAGTTTCACACAATTTCCCAAAAAGAAAAATCAAGTTCTACAATTAAAGGAGTGGTGATCAAATAAGTTTCATAAGATCACAATTTACCCGTGATAGGTTTGGAAAATAATTTGTACTTTTACATAACCTGTCAAATAATTTACTACAGACATTTAAAAAGGAAACTATCTTTGGTTGGCCTTTTAAGATTGTGCCTGAAAATGCAAAATTGTTATGAATGGAAACCATGGTACAGCTGACTATGTTATATACTTTTATAGTTAAATTTACATGCACAATTCAAATAATTTAATACAAAATGGACATATATGAAGTTACGTCTATGCTTAATGATAATACTGTTTTAAACTAATTACATAACAATCCAAAAACATGAATGTGACTTAAGCCATAAAACTTTACTAAATTAAAAAATTCCACCAGACTGATGAACAATTTAATAGTATATTAATGTTAAAACTATTATTCTCTAGAACAGAGTTACAATGGTTTAAGAAATTCAAAGGAGAAAATTATTAAACACTTTAAGTGAAATGATTTTAGGAGACCAAAATAATAAAAATGAGAAATATATTGAATAGCTGGTAAAACTAAAACTGTGTATCTCATACCTTTCAATGTATCCCAACTAGGGATAAGCACTGTCTGAAAAAAAATCAACTTTAAAAGACAATTTTTATCCTGAACATGTGTATAAGTAAATCTTGATTTGAAAACCATTCTGGGAGGTAGGAGGAAAATGATGTATAGGAGGCAGGACTAAACTAAAGCTTTCACTCAGAAAGACAGGGCAGCATGTGGGGACTCACATCATGAACTTTTGCTCCAAAAACTACCACAGGAGCACACCAGGAAAGCCAAAAGAATCCACAGACCCTTTGAAGGAAGCAGATTGCTCCTGCAGGCCCTGGGAGACAGTCCCAAAACTGTAGTGCTTGAAGTCTGAAAGTGGGAAAGGGGTATGGTCATCTATCCCCAAACATACACCCTCACTGGGAAACCTGAAGGTCCCGATCACAGGAGGATGATCTGGCCTTACCTGGAACTGACACAATTTCAGAAAGACAAGCGAAACACAAGGGTAGAAGCAGCAGCAGGAACAGCTCTGTGGGCTCTCAGTCCCCAGGGAAGCCATTTCTGACATTTATCTTACAGAGGTCCTTGGGAAGGGATTCCTGGGAAAAGACCACAGGGAGAAGGAAACTTCCAGCTGAACTTTGTAACAATTTCAATCAAATGTGAATGTGAAGTTTGTTGATGAGAACTCAAGGGAGTGGGTGAATTGGGAGTGCAGACACAGCACAGAAGAGACAAAGAGTGACATTATTGAATGATAAAAGGACTTTGTTCAACAGGAAATTATCACAATCCTAAATATATATGCACTTAACACTGGAGCTCCCAAATTTATAAAAACAATTACTATAAGACCTAAGAAATGAGATGGACAGCAACACAATAATAGTGGGGGACTTCAGTACTCCATTGTCAGCACTAGACAGGTCATCAAGACCAGGTCAACAAAGAAACAATGGATTTAAGCTATACCCTAGAAAAAAATGGATTTAACAGATATTTACAAAACAATCCACCCAACAACTGCAGAATATATATTCTACTCATCAGCATATGGAACTTTCTCCAAGACAGACCATAGGACAGGCCACAAAACAAGTCTCAGTAAAAACTGAAATTGTATCAAGTACTCTCAGAGCACAGTAAAACACAACTGAAAATAAACTCTAAAAGGAACCCTCGAAACCATGCAAATGCATGGAAATTAAGGAACCTGCTCCTAAATAACTGTTGGGTCAACAATGAAATCAAGACAGAAATTTAAAAATTCTTTGAACTGAACAATAATAGTGACACAGCCTATCAAAACTGCTGGGATACAGCAAAGATGATGCTAAGAGGAAAGTTCATAGCCTTAAATGCGTACATCAAAAAGTCTGAAAGAGCACAGACAATCTAAGGTCACACCTTAAGGAACTAGAGAAACAAGAACAAACCAAGCCCAAATCCAGCAGAAGAAAAGAAATAACAAAGATGAAAGCAGAAGTAAATGAAATTGAAACAAATAATAACAACAACAAAAATACAAAAGATAAATGAAACAAAAAGCTGGTTCTCTGAAAAGATAAATAAAATTGATAGACCATTAGCAAGATTAACCAAGAAAAGAAGAGAGATGATAAAAATAAGTTCAAAATGGGAGATATTATAACCAACACCACAGAAATACAAAAGATAATTCAAGGCTACTATGAATAACTTTATGCCCATAAACTAGAAAACTTAGAGGAGATGGATAAATTCCTGCAAATAGATCAGTACTACTCTGAACAGATCAGTAACAGGCAGAAATACTGAGGTGGTAATTTAAAAATTGCCAACAAAAAAATCCAGGAACAGACAGATTCACAGCTGAATTCTATTAGACATTCAAAGAAGAATAAGTACCAATCCTACTGACACTACTCCACAAGATAAGGAGAAAATCCTCCATAAATCATTCTATGAAGCCAGTATCACCCTAATACCAAAACAAGGGAAGGACATAACAAAAAAAGAAAACTACAGACCAATATCCCTGATGAATAAAGATGCAAAAATCCTAGCTAACTATATCAAACAACATATCAGAAAGATAATCCACCATGATCAAGTGGGTTTCATGCCAGGGATACAGGCATAATTTAACATACTCAAGTTAATAAATGTGATACACCACATAAACAGAATTAAAAACAAAAATCACATGATCATCTCAGTAAATGCAGAAAAAGCATCTGACAAAACCCTCAGCAAAACTGGCATAGAAAGGACATACCTTAATGTAATAAAAGCCATCTATGACAAACCCACAGCCAACATAATACTGAATGGGGAAAAGCTGAAAGCATTTCCCCTGAGAACTGAAACAAGACAAGGATACTGTCTCTCAACGTTCCTTTTCAACATAGTATTGGAAGTTCTGGCCAGGGCAATCAGGCAAGAGTAAGAAATAAAGGGTACTCAAATAGAAAAAGAGAAAGTCAAACTGTCACTGTTTGCTGATAATACAATGACATACCTAGGAAACCCTAAAGACTTCTCTAAAAAGCTCCTAGAACTAATAAACGAATTCAGTAAAGCTTCAGGATACACAATTAATGTACATAGATCAGTAGCCTTGCTATACACCAACAGTGACCAAGCTGACGTTAAAATCAAGAACTCAACCCCTTTTACAATAGCTGCAAAAGAAAAAAAAAAACTCAGAAATATACCGAATTAAGGAGGTGAAAGATCTCTACAAGGAAAACCACAAAACATTGCTGAAAGAAATCACAGATCACAAAAACAAATGGCAATACACCCCATGCACATGGATGGGTAGAATCAATATTGTGAAAATGGCCATACTGCCAAAAGCAATCTGCAAAGTCAATGTAATTCCCATCAAATACCACCATCATTCTTCACTGCAAGAATGATGCCAAAGTAAGACTAAGCAAAAAGAACAAATCTAGGGGAATCACATTACCTGACTTCAAACTATAATACAAGGCCATAGTTACCAAAACAGCATAGTGCTAGTATAAAAATAGGCACAGAATAGAGAACCCAGAAATAAACCCAAACACATACAGCCAATTGATCTTTGACAAAGCAAACAAAAACATAACAGTGGGGAAATGACACCCTATTCAAATGGTGCTGGGATAATTGGCAAGCCACATGCAGAAGAATGAAACTGGATCCTCATCTCTCACCTTACACAAAAATAAACATAACATGTATTAAGGACTTAAATCCAAGACCTGAAACTTAAAATTTGTAGAAGATAACATTGGAAAAACCCCTCTAGACACTGGCTCAGGCAAGGATTTCATGACCAAAAACTCAAAAGCAAATGTAATAAAGATAAATAACTGGGACCTAATTAATCTAAAGAAGTTTTGCACAGCAAAATGAACAGTCAGCAGAGTAAACAGACAACCCACAGAGTGGGAGAAAAAAATCTTCACAATCTATACATCTGACAAAGGACTAATATCCAGAACCTACAATTAAACAAATCAGTAAGAAAAAAACAAACAATCCCATCAAAAAGTGGGCTAAGGACATAAATGGACAATTCTCAAAAGAAGATATACAAATGGCCAACAAACACTTGAAAAAATGCTCAACATCACTAATGATCAGGGAAATGCAAATTAAAACCATAATGCGATATACCACCTTACTCCTGCAAGAATGGCCATAATCAAAAAATTTAAAAAAATAATAATAGATTTGGCAGGGATGTGGTGAAAGGAAACACTTTTACACTGCTGGTGGAAATGTAAACTAGTATAACCACTATAGAAAACAGTGTGGAGGTTCCTTAAAGAACTAAAAGTAGAACTACCATTTGATCCAGCAGTCCCACTACTGGTATCTACCCAGATGAAAAGAAGTCATTAAACGAAAATGATACTTGCCCATGCATGTTTACAACAGCACAATTTGCAATTGCAAATATATGGAACCAGCCCAAATTCCCGTAAATCAGTAAGTGGATAAAGGAACTGTGGTAAATACATGCAATGGAATACTACTCAGCCGTAAAAAGGAATGAAATAATGGCATTCACAGCAATTTAGGTAGAACTGGAGACCATTATTCTAAGTGAAGTAATTCAGGAATGGAAAAACAGACACTGTATGTTCTCATTCATAAGTGGGAGTTTCCTATGAGGATGCAAAGGCATAAGAATGATACAATGGACTTTCAGGACTCAGAGGAAAGGGTAGGAGGGGAGTGAAGGATAAAAGACTGCAAATCGGATACAGTGAATACTGTATAAAAAAGGAAGAAAAATAAGTAAAGATCCAGAAATATAAAATACTATCCTATTAAAAAAAAAAAGAAAAGAAAAACCATTCTGAATTTATAGGTGAGGGAATTAGTTTTTAACTGATACAAGGTAAAGATCATTGGACTGACAACATGAACTAAGCTTTGGTAATGATGAAAACCTATAAATCCTCATCATCTGACACATAGAACAATCCAACCTCAGATTGGATCCTCTGAAATCTTTCATGTTGCTGTGGTTGCCTTGCTTACTTTTAAACAATTGGACTTTCCAAAGAAATACGGAGCCCTTAAAGAGATGACTACTAAAATAAATTCATAAATCCTAAATTTACCATTTCTTGGGAGAAAATGATGTACATTAGCAGCGGAGTAGCCAAGTTCAAAGACTGAGAGTCCAGATGTATTAGCATGAAGATACTGATGAACATTTTCACTCCTTTTCTAAGAGTTATAGAGCATTATGTTGTGGTCAGCAGACATGCTATCTTTGGAACCACCATACTGGATATGTGCACAAAAAGAGGTCCCTTGGGGAGCCTGTTGAGGTAGTTTACTTACTTTATAAGTAAGTAAAATTTAACAAAATTTAAGAAAAATTTAACAGAAAGGGTTAAGGGGGTCATTTCCTTAAGCTAAAAATGTGGCTTGGACATCAATATTTTAATTTATTGTGATATCAGAGATCTTTTGAAATAGAACATATACAGATTTTTAGAAGAACTAGCTAACAATCTTATCTAGAAACTGAAGAAGTGAATGGACAATGTTAGGAGGTCTCTCAAAGACTTTAACTATGTGAAGACTGGCCTGGACCTGTGGGCAGGGTGGAAATGAAGTTACCTTGTTAAAATATATCACACCAAGAATGTGCTGGAAGTATAAGGTCTATTTTAGAAGTATCTTTATAATCATAGAAATGAGGCACAGAATACAACAGAACAAAAAAAAAAAAGATAAGTCCTATTAAAAATGTTGAAAGCAGACTCATTGGTACACCAGCTTAATTAACCAATTAGATTACTGTAAATTACAAAATTTTACATACATTTTATCATTAAAATTCCCTTTCTGAATCGAATTAATGTAATAGTAAGAGATATCCTTCTCCAGACATCCCCTCATCAGACACACACACAAAATTACTATTAAATTAAAATTCACTAAAGTCTATCTAAAAAGGGTTGTCTATTGGGATGCTCCACTGCATATTTTAAGATGCCAAACATGTTCAAATTTACCCTGTGTGATGGGTAAGGCTGGAGGTCATGAGACATGCCTCTTACTACAGGTGGTAGGCTTGACCTCCAGTCAAATAATTCTAAGCCTTTTTTCTTTTTGAGACGGAGTCTCACAATGTCACCCCGGCTGGAGTGTAATGGCATGATCTTGGCTCACTGTAACCTCCATCTTCCGGGTTCACTAAATTCTACTGCCTCAGCCTCCTGAGTAGCTCGGATTACAGGCGCACACCACGACACCAGGCTAATT
>NW_016107338.1:10086930-10105574 GCF_001604975.1 Cebus imitator | reverse complement strand
TTTTTAAGTAGAGACAGGTTTTCACCGTGTTGGCCAGACTGGTCTCCAACTCCTGATCTTGTGATCTACCTGCCTCAGCATCCCGAAGTGCTGGGATTTCAGGCGTGATCCACCGTGCCCAGGCAATTCTGAGCCTATTTTTAACATGAGTAATGACATTAAAAACCACAAATTTGAGTTGTACTAAGTTTGAAACTTTCTGGAGCATATTTTGTATTCCAGTTTCAAAGTATGATTGAATTATAAAAATAAGCTATAATTTTCCATCCTTTTTAATAATATCCTAAGGCAAATATAAGTATTATGATTCTAAAAATGCTAACTCACCCTTGTAAACGACCTCTGAAAAATAAAAATGTATGCCAGTTGAGAAGGTAACTAAATAGTTGCCTCCATGAGCAAACACAGACTAGACAAAAAATGAGGAAAAACTAGAATCCACTAAAATGATAGTATGTATTCAAATGGTAGATTAAGATCTGTTTACACTTACTACAAATTTGATGTTGTAGCTTTATGAATAGAACCATGGGCCTAAACTACAAACAAGAATGATGACACAAAAGAATCACAAGCAGACCTAAAAGACATCTAGAAAACTTTCCACCTCAAATCAACATAATGTACATTCTTCTCGACACCACATCAAACTTATTCTAAAATTGACCACATAATTGGAAGTAAAACACTCCTCAGCAAATGCAAAAGAACATAAATCGTAACAAACATTCTCTCAGACCACAGTGCCAATCGAATAAGAACTCAAAATTAAGAAACTCTCAAAATTGCACAACTACATAGAAACTGAACAACCTGCTTATGAATGAACACTGCGTAAATAACAAGTTTAAGACAGAAATAAACAACTTCTTCGAAACCAATGAGAACAAAGACAATGTATCAGATTCTTGGATACAGCTAAAGGAGCAGTTAGAGGGAAATTTATAGCACTAAATGCCCACAGGAGAAAGTAGGAAAGATCCAAAATCGACATCCTAACATCACAATTAAAGAAAGTAGAGAAGCAAAGCAAACAAATTCAAAAGCTAGGAGACAACAAGAAATAACTAAGACCAGAGCAGAGCTCAATAAAATACTGGCCAAAAAAAATCCAGCAGCACATCAAAAAGCTTATCTAACATGATCAAGTCAGCTTCATCCCTGGGATGCAAGGCTGGTTCAACATACACAAATCAATAAATGTAATCCATCATATAAACAGAACCAGTGACAAAAACCACATGATCATCTTAATAGATGCAGAAAAGGTCTTAATAAAATTCAACACGCCGCCATGCTAAAAATGCTAAATAAGCTAGATACTGATTGAACATATCTCAAAATAGTAAGAGCTATTTATGACAAACCCACAGCCAAGATCATACTAACTGGGCAAAAGCTGGAAGCATTCCCCTTGAAACCTGGCACAAGACAAGGATGTGCACTCTCACCACTCCTATTCAACATAGTATTGAAAGTTCTGGGCAGGGTAATCAGGCAAGAGAAAGAAATAAAGGGTATCCAATTAGGAAGAGAGGAAGTCAAATTGTCTGTTTGCAGATGACATGATTGTATATTTAGAAGACCCCACTGTCTCAGCCCAAAATCTCCTTAAGCTGACATGCAACTGAAGCAAACAATGAGGATACAAAATCAATGTGCAAAAATCACAAGCATTCCTATACACCAATTATAGAGAAACAAAGAGCCAAATCATGAGTGAACTCCCATTCACAATTGCTACAAAGAGAATAAAATACCTAAGAATATAACTTACAAGGGATGTGAAGGACCTCTTCAAGGAGAACTACAAACCACTGCTCAAGGAAATAAGAGAAGACACAAATGAATGAAAAAACATATCCATGCTCATGGATAGGAAGAATCAATATCGTGAAAATGACCATACTACCCAAAGTAATTTATAGATTCAGTGCTTTCCTCAGCATGCTACCTTTGACTTTCTCCATAGAATTAGAAAAAACTACCTTAAATTTCATATGGAACTAAAAAAGAGCCCATATAGCCAAGACAATCCTAAGGAAAAAGAACAAAGCTGGAGGTATCATGCTACCTGACTTCAAACTATACTACAAAGCTACAGTAACCAAAACAGCATGGTACTGGTACCAAAACAGACCTATAGACCAAGGGAACAGAAAAGAGGCCTAAGAAAAACACCATACATCTACAACCATCTGATCTTTGGCAAACCTGACAAAAACAAGCAATGAAGAAATAAACAGTGCTGGGAAAACTGGCTAGCCATATGCAGAAAACTGAAACTGGACCCCTTCCTTACACCTTATACAAAAATTAACTCAAGATGGATTAAAGACTTAAACATAAGACCTAAAACCATAAAAACCCTAGAAGAAAACCTAGACAATACCATTCAGGATATAGGCATGGGCAAAGACTTCATGACTACAACACCAAAAGCAATGGCAACAAAAGCCAAAATTGACCAATGGGACCTAATTAAACTAAAGGGCTTCTGCACAGCAGAAAAAACTACCATTGGAATGAACAGGCAACCTACAAAATGGGAGAAAAATTTTGCAATCTATCCATCTGACAAAGGGCTAACATCCAAAATCTACAAAGAACTTAAAACAAACTTACAAAAAACAAACAACAACATCAAAAAGTGAGCAAAGGATATGTACAGACACTTCTCAAAATAAGACATTTATGAGGGCAATAAACATATGAAAAAAGCTGAAAGCTCATCATCACTGGTCATTAGAGAAACGCAAACCAAAACCACAATGAGATACCATCTCACACCAGTTAGAATGGTGATCATTAAAAAGTCAGGAAACAACAGATGCTGGAGAGGATGTGGAGAAACAGGAACACTTTTACACTGTTGGTAGGAGTGTAAATTAGTTCAACCATTGTGGAAGACACTGTGGTGATTCCTCAAGGATCTAGAACCAAAAATACCATTTGACCCAGCAATTCCATTACTGGGTATATACCCAAAGGATTATAAATCATTCTAGTATAAAGACATGTGCACACATATGTTTATTGCAGCACTGTTCACAATAGCAAAGACTTGGAACAAACCCTAATGACCATCAATGATAGACTGAGTAAAGAAAATGTGGTACATATACACCATGGAATACTATGCAGCCATAAAAAAAAGATGAGTTCATGTCTTTGCAGGGACAGGGATGAAGGTGGAAACCATCATTCTTGGCAAACTAACACAAGAACAGAAAACCAACCACCACATGTTCTCACTCATAAATTGGAGTTCAACAATGAGAACACATGGACACAGGTAGGGGAATATCACACACCAAGGCCTATCAGGAGGTGGGGGGGGTTTACAAGAGGGATAGCATTAGAAGAAATACCTAATGTCAATGGTTGATGGGTGCAGCAAACCACCATGCATACCTATGTAACAAACCTGTACATTATGCACATGTTACCATGGCACATGCATACCTATGTAACAAACCTGTACATTATGCACATGTATCCCAGATCTTAAAACATAATACATATATATAAAATTAAATCTATGCCAGCAAACATCTACTACAACATTGAGACCACTTCAAACAAAAATACAATATGAAAAGATTTTTATTAGTGTTTATCATATGTCAGTACAACTATACAACTATACTAATTAATACTGATTAATGAGCCTGTTGTCCTATGTCAATCTGTCTAATGTTAGCTCTAGAATGACTAGAATTCAAACTATGAAATATCCACTGCTAAAAAAAGTTTTTGTCCATTACCTATCATAACACAAGAATACCAATTACTACATAGTTTTCAGCTCCATTGGTTAAACACTGCAAAGGCTTGTCAAACCATTTTACCTGACAGACATATTTGTTCTTCCATTTGCTCAGCACACACTGACTGTTTTGCATCAGCTCCTGAAGTACAACAGAAAAAGAGAGAGTGCAGTTGGCTATACACATTATGATTATCAGTTAAACTGCCTCTGACTTGCAAGCAAAAAAAGATCAACATGCCACACAAAGACGCAACTGTTTTGGAACTCATCACTGGACAAAAGCAAAGCTATCATCACCATGAGAGTTGATCCTTTATGAAAATTAAAGCTGTTGAAAGATGTTTTAAAAACAGATTTGTTTGTTGCCATTTTTGAAACTTTTTGAAAGATACCTCCAACTCTTTGAGTGAGTCTCGGAGTTTTTCTGGGCGTCTGTTTTTGAGCGTCCAAGGATAATCTCGTGCTGGCAAATAAAACATGTACTACAGTTAGTTAAACAAGATTTTTTAAAAAGGAAATTCTGCTTAGCAGTGTGCCTTAGGAAGATTAAAATAAAACACCTCTATAATTGAGAGGAAGTAGGCTTCATTTCCATCATCAAATGACAGCCTTTTGAAAGGCTTTGTCATAGAAACAGGATTTTTACCACAAAACAATCTCCCTAATCATAATTTTACGATGACAACCAACAAGGCTTGGAGAATCCCTGGAAAAGTTTGCTAGGCTTGTGAATCTAGTAATTCATTGTAAATGATGTACTCTTTACCAAGAAAGTAACTTTTTCATGTAAATAATTAAATGTTCAATCCAAAAGAAATTCCAAATTCTCCAAGTAGCCTGTACTCAGACCTAAAAAAATTACCATGAGTAAATGAATATAATGAGCAAAGAAATGTAAATATGAAAAAAATTAAAAATAAAAATTTACATAAAAATATATGAAGTTAAGCATCAAAGCACAACATTTTAAAACTATGGAAAAATCTGAGGGAAATCCAAGTTTTAACAAATAAGGCCCTAACAGTGCTCTTTTTAATTAAGAACAGCTTTCTTTAAAGTATATACCATAATGGTAAGACTTTGTTTTGTTTTAAATAAATTTAATTGAAAGATAAAATTATTTAGTAGAGTCATGTTAGCCTAAAATAAATTAAAAATAGTTCTGTTTAAAATAATTTTAAAATGTTAAACTCATATCTATTTCATCAGAAAAATGAATTCATCTTTGGATTCTCCTCATTAATAATTCTAAATAACAGTTATAAGTATATTTGTGCATATGTATGTGTTGTATGTGCATATACATATATATAGTACACACAGATGCTTAAATTTGAGAGTAGAATTGCTATATATCTTATTTCAGCAAATGAATTTGGTCTATAAACAATTTTGATGTGTAGAATATAAGTGCAAATTTTTAAATCTGTGTTGCAGCTACTAACACAGTAGTTTTCAAAATTAAATGTCAGTTCAATCATTTAAAAAACAAGAAAAAAGCCAGGAGCGGTGGCTCACACCTGTAATCCCAGCACTTTAGGAGGCGGAGGCGGGCAGATCACCTGAGGTCAGGAGTTTGAGACCAGCCTGATCAAAATGGAGAAACCCTGCCACTACTAACAATACAAAATTAGCTGGGCGTGGTGGCACGTCTGTAATCCCAGCTACTGTAATCCCAGCAGGAGAATCACTTGAACCTGTGAAGCAGAGGTTGCAGTGAGCCAAGATTGCGCCATTGCACTCCAGCCTGGGCAACAAGAGCGAAACTCCCTCTCAAAAAAAAAAAAAAAACAAAACACCACACAAGAGAACAAATGGGATTTTCAGCTCTAGCTATACTCCATAAAAATCTTAATGTATGTTTAATTTTAAGTCATTAAAACCATATTACCTTGTAGCCATAATATACTTATATACACTTATATACTGGAGATCAGAGAAGACTAGAGTGAATAAAATGCTAATACTGATATTACAAATACTATTTTCTTAAAAATGGGTAAGAAATGTTAACAATGTTGGCCATGTATTAATAATTAAGTGTTTAAGTTTGGTACAATTATCTTAAACATACTAAATAACACATAGTTCATTAAGGAAGTTTATCTTTACATAAACGTACATTTTGTAAAGGCCTGACAAATACAATTGTTAGGCATATGTTTATATTCCTAAGCAATGAGAATTTGTAATTATAAGAAATTTGGAGGGAATAATGTTTCCTATTTGTTCCAGATGAATATTTTATAATACTGAACTTTTCAGTTTTATAGTTCCAAAAAAATATAAAGTAGGCTTACACTCTGCCAGCTTCTGCTTTTCTTCTAAGTTACCATGCTCTGTCGCAGATATTGAAGCAGAAAGGATAGAAAGAAAAAACAAAAGCAGAATTTATTTTTATTATAATGCTTTGTATTTTAATATGTACACATATATTAACATTACATGTATTACTGAAATTAATAAATTATGCTAAGGTTCTAAAAGAACAGTTGAAAAACATGCCATAATTTGGATGTTTTCATTTCATAGAGATATTTCCTATATCTGCAGTGAAAGGGCACAACAGGTGGACCAATATCCTAAGCTTCCACTCTCATCAGATAGGAAAGTGCAATGGAGCCCAGAACAGAAGCTGCTTCAGTCTGTCATCAGAACCGTGAAGTCAGCCTATTAACCACTAAGCTAAGCACACAGGATGCTCACACAGCCCACTTCAACAGAGACCAAAACAGGAAGTAACTTTAGCTAGAAAGACCTTTTGGCCCATCATAAAACTTCAGGGATTAACAGGATTAATCAGATAAGGAAAATTGATCATTCACTCAGAAATGCCTATTTCAGATATTAGGTGAGGATCCAGGAGGCCAGCATCAGTAGGACCTATGCATTAACAATGCCCTCTACTGGGATACTGATAAATACACGTGAATAGACTGCCCTGTTATCAGTCTGATCAAGAGTAAGATGAAAATTTTCATGTCCTTCTACAGCATTTTCTCGATATTACTTTATTTAATATAGAACAGATCAATATCAACCTCAGCATTTTTCTAAAGAACTGAAGGGACTTTTTTTAAAATTCTAGAATTTATCTAAAGCTCATAAGAAGAAGGTTTTTACTGGTCAGTACTTCATGGTTTAGAATATTTAGTTAATAAAAATTAATTGCACAGAATAGGTACTTTACCTGGTGGATCTTTCTTGTCATAATACTGGTAGATCCCAATGTCTCTATCTATAGAAAGGAAGAAATAACATTAAATTGTGGTTTAAAAGACCCAGAGAATAAAAAGCCAAGCCATACTATACTGGGGGAAGGGTAGGGAGAAAAGCAGAAAACAGTCTCCTTATGTTACCAGAAATAAAATGGCTCAAAAGCATCTGGAGATAAGTTCATATACTCTAGGGATATGCAGAAACTGTAAAGTTTATCAATCTAATGAGAAAAGATTTATACAAAACTAGAATGGCATGAGAAAAAGATTAGTAAAGAACTGAAATCAAGAAAAACCAAGTTTTCTATTTCACACTTCCTCTGATATTTTTCACAGGGCGCTACCGAAAGGAACTGCCACTAAGCAATGCCAAATGAAATCAGTGCATGGAAGAAAATGCCCTGTTGGATTCTGAGCTGTGGTTTTCTTTTCTCCAATTTAGCTCAAGAGTCTAGTTTCTATCCTATGGCATTTGGGAGAAATCTGCAGAAAAGAAAGGGAAGATTAGAGGAAGCTTTGGATAAATTATTATCTAAAACTTGTTTAAACTGGGAAAGCCCCTTCTAAACCTGCTCAAATTCAGACACTTTGCTGAGGCTACCTAAGAAGCAAAGCTAGGCTTCCCAGATGTCAGGATTCATTTAATCAAGAATGTATTGCAATTTAAATACAAAAGAATAAAATAATTTTGTCCATTTTCTTCATATCTATGAATAAAAAAGTATTTCTTTCATTGAAGGAACATTTGTTTTCTTCCATGCAAAATAATTCTCAGTTACTAACGTAAGGATAAGGAGTATATAACTGTTTGTAAAGAGGTGAAAGCAGTACAGGCTGCCCCCTAGTGACTGACTGCCCTAAACTTTCTCAAATTGAATGATAAAACCAAAAAAAAGTATTACTGCTACAATTAACTTTTCTAATATAGTCTTTCAAAATAGTCAATTGTGTGTACTAGTTGAAGCTCTATTTTATTCATCATGTCATTAGTAGAGGCATACAGTTTTAAAGAATGCAGTTCATGTCTCTAGACTGAATATATCTAATAAGGATTGACTAGGAAAAATCATGAGTAGAACTTCTTGGATACTGATATTTTGTTTGTTGTCCTGGGTGGTGATTTTATGGGTGTTTTCTCATTCTGATAGTTCACAACATAATCTTATGATGTCTACACTTTTCAGTACATACGCTATACTTCAGTAAAAGGCTTTTTAAATCTATTGATAATTGATAATATATAAGATATTTAAAGTGTGATGAGGAATGGGATATTTACATAATTTCAAGGTACTTCCCTACGAAATACTTAGTAATAACAAAGAAGAAATTAACTTTGCAGTGGAGAAGCCTAGCAGACACTGCCTTAATCAGGTAATCATGAGTATCATCAGGAAAGGGACAAACTGAAATTATGCAGCACCTGATAGGATGCATTGAGAATACAGCATCATTTGTGAGATATTTCCATCAAAAATGCATAACCTGAATCTAATTGTGAGGAAATTTCAATATAACCTAACTTAGGAACATCCTACACAAAAACTGGCCTAGTACCTTCAAAAATGTTAAGGTAATAAAACCTAAAAAAAGAAAAGGGATGAAGGATGACAAGAATGAAGGACACTAAAGAAACATGGTAATAATACAATGTGTTACTGTGAACAAAATCCTTTTCCAAAAAAAGAACAAAGGTGGGACAACTGGTGGACTGGTCCATTTAGACTGAAGTACATCATTGTTAATTTCCTGATATCGATGGCTATACAGTAATGCAGGACAAAATTCTTTTTGTAGGACATATACACGAATATATTTGGAGGTGATCAAGCAACAGGCTACAACTTACTCTCAAATGGTACAAGAAAAAAAGATTCTCTGTATTGGCAATTTTTCTGTAAGTTTGTGATTATATCAAACATTTTAAAAATAAACATCAAGCACAATGAAAGCACATTAATAGGGTTACTAATTTAGTACAGATAAGAGGAAAGCCTTCTCTAAGTGACTTAATAAAGCTGAGTCCTAAAGAAGTAGGATTCATAAAAGGTTAAACAGAAGAATGTCCCAATAGAGAGGCCCTGCAAAAATGCAGTTGGGGTTAAAGACTATTTCCATGGGGCTACCGTGCACCACTGTGTGATTCTTCTCTAAAACCATTCACTGCCTCAGAATAGAAGAAACAGGGATGGAAAACTTTAGGACTGATGGAAGGGCAGGAAAGGAGTTTGTTGGGCATGAACAGAAGATAAGGGGTAAAAGGGGATCAAGATGGAACAGCTCAGACTTCCAACCATGGGGTCCAAGCTGGGTAGGAAGATAAATTAAGAAGGCCCAATGGACTAGGAGAATATCAAGGGATTAAAAGATTAACGGTCTCAAAGAAGCATAAAACCTAGGTATATGAGAATAAGGGAATAAGATGAAAAATGGGCAATTATGATTAGAGAAGAAAATATTTCAATTAAAGATTTCCACCAGCAGTAAAATTTCTTTTTTCTATTTTCTGAGGAGATTTCTTTTACACTTTTGAGTTTTGAATTTTTTTTAACACATTTTTACTTTTCAAGAGATCTGTATACCTTCAAATATTTTCTGAAGCTTCTGTTTTTGTTTCTTTTTTCATGGATTTAGTATGTTTTCTTAGGTCTCTGTTGTACTTTTTTTCCCCCTTCCTACATTATCTCTATTTCTTCAGAAATCCATTCATCTATTCACTTTGTTTTCTTTCCTGTTGAAGATATTCCTCAAATATCTGGTGATCCTTCGTTCTCTGTATTTACAAGTAAGGCACTAAAAAGCTGAATGGAAGCCCTGTGTACACAAATAGAGCTTGCCAACTGGTGGGCTTCACTGATTGGCCAAGAACCGGAGCATTTCACCAAAGGACTCCCTCAAACGTCTATGTATATAAGCCTTCTTTCTAGGGTCATGCAGTTCTTCCAGAGAGGACTATCTCAAGCTCCTTCTTTCTTGGAAAGTATACAAATGGGTATGACATTCTCAGAACAAAGTGGGATTAAGAAGACCTTACCCATCAGTATGTAGGCTTCCTTCCATTTCATGCCTGTTTCCAGTTCAGCATGTCTTCTTTCACTGGCCCTGGTGTTCCCAACTTTAGAGCCTCCTTAATTTAATATTTCCACAGCATGAAAGGTATCTCACAACTTCTTTTGCAAACTTGCATCTCCCTTTATCTTTATCATCAGTCTCATGACACATGCCATCTTCTACAATATCTGGCTCCTCAAATTTCTGTATCTTTCCAGAATTTTGAGTCATAAATTGGCTGTCATTGGAACTCTCCTCTGCAGGCAATTTATATTCAGGTTTTTCAGCTCTACTAATTCCTCTTTGCCTCCCATCTTCCAAAATTTGTCCAATTTCAGTTGTCCCCTCTCTCGAAAGGGTTTATGCCTTCCTTATTTTTATTCCTTTATTTTCATTTTAGAAGAATTTTAACAGGAAGCAAATGAATGTTAAATCCACTTAGTTTAATTGAAATTTCATCTTTATACATTTTTAAATAGATAAACTTGATGAAAATATCACAGTTATGCTTAATTCTATATTTAATATGGAAAAATGGTATTTTGTAAGGTAAGCCATTTTCTTTGTAATGATGCTTAAGAAATATAAATAATTTTGTCCTCCTAAATACAAGTGTTACTTTGTATAATTAAAGATTTTTAAAAAGATATTTCCTATAAAATATATTATATCCTATGTTAATAAGCATTATTAAAACACACATATAATCCTCCCCCCAAAAAATGTGAAGAACATGAAAATAATTGTACATCTTAGCTATATGTTTGAAATGTTATTTTAAATCAAATAGAAATGCCTTTACCATTAGCTATCCTGTACATATTTATGAATATGTTATTATGAACAATCCCAGAAAAAAATTGAACATGTGTGTATCATAAGAGGGATCAAACATTAAGCCAATAAAATTAATTTTCAAAAATAAAAACCTAACTCAAGCTGTAAATATTAAGTTAGTAAGAGTAATTAAAAGGAATTATTTCCCATTAACCAATTTTTCATTAAGAATAGAGAAAGAATGCAATTCCAGCTGGAGAATTCAGGCTCTAACCTTTGCTAATACTTATTTATAATGGTGTAACATATTTGAAAAATATTGAAATTAATCCAGAGCTCATTTACCCGCAATGTGTAAGGTATTCTTCAAAGACCACAGGTGCAGTTCAGTCAAGCAGAAAGACATCTGATGGCAGAAGGAATCTCTGTTCTGTTTAAAAAATAATTAAAAAGAGATGCCAATTAATTATCTTATATTGTCAATAAAATCAAGATACCTTAGAAATAGTAAAAAAAATCATTTGCCACAACTGTTATTTGAAATATGGTCCATTAGAATAAACATGCTCTAGTGTATCCTTGGTTAACCATCCAGAAATAAACTCTAGAAAAAGGAAAAATACGCTTCTTTTCCTGGATTTAGTATGTCATCACATTGAGAAATGTGGTAAGAAGAATATATATAGTATTTAGGTTTTCAATAGCATATGTTTGGTTAAGACTCTGAGTATATTTAGAATTATTTAGTATTTAAGCATTTTTTAAGTTTTATTTTTAAGGAAAGGAAACATCTGTTAGGTAGTTATTAAGTACAAGCACATTTTGTGGGGCATTTTTGGTATGTAAAGCAAATATTTACAATATCACATATAAACAGGCTAATTAAAGTGGAATTTGCAAGGTAAATGGTATATAGTTACTATTATAAGAAATACAATTACTTAAAAATAACCTCTGAAACCACATTAGCATTCAGTTTAATTTGTTAATCTGCATGTCACAATGGATCCAGATTATTCTATTCTGTGGGGTTTTTTTTTTTTTTTTTTTTTTTTCCCCAAAAAAAAAGATAGTAATATTTTTTTTTTTTTTTTTTTTTTTTTTTTTTTTTTTTTTTTTCCCCAAAAAACAAGATAGTAATAATATACATCCTGTATTTCCTCTCATTTTAATGGCAAGGGCTAGGGATGGACACTATAACTTTTTTTCAAATCAAGTACTACCTCATCAATTTAGACTGATTGGGAGAAGGCCAGTCTGCATTAGAAAAAAGGTCAACATTTTACAAATGTTTGAAAGGAATTTATCTAATTTTCAAATGTTTTCTTTGAAATATATATAGTACTACACTGTATTTATGTTATATTAAATATTAGAAATACACACAATAATGTAAACTATGGACATTTTCTTCATAGAAATCATGAAAGAAATGTTCTTTCTAGTAAACTTCTGAATGAAGTTTGAAAAATATTTTAATGTTTTAATGGAGGAAAACTCGTTCAGTTCCTTTAACATTAGGAGTGACTAAAAATATTTCCCATAGTATCCATATGGGTGATAATCCAAAATAATTTCAGACATAGTACAAACTGCCTTGGCCCTTCCTTCATCCTTACATATGACCTCAATGCACTTACAATCAAGGAACAGATGCATGTTCAACTAATGAGATACAGTATGCTAAGGATTGGAATGGCAGAGTGAAAAATGTGGCAGTACAGAAGAGGGGCCCAATGCTGCCTTATCAGCTGGGCTATGAGAAAGCTCAGGGAAGTTGTGAAATGTTAGTGGGCCCTCAAAGAAGGATAGGATTTCACCAGTTGATGATGATGATGATGATGATGACGATGACGATGACAATGATGAGCAGGAAGGAGAAAAAGAAGAGGAAGAAAACGATGGTGATAACAACAGATAACACATACTTGTTCCAAACATTTTACATGTATTAACTCTGTTAATCCTCATAGCTATTCTTTGAGGTAGTATCAGTATTCCTATAATGAGGAAACTGAGACACAGTGTGGTCACATAGCTAGCAGGTGGTGGAGGTAGGCTTTGGGTCTACAAAGACTAGTTCCAGAGTCTGTTTGCAATCACAGTACTCTATTGTACTGGGGTAGACAGAGTTGTGGGAGAGAGTATATACAGTTGTTTGAGTAAAAAGATGGCATGACCCAAGGTTGACAGTAGATTAAAATGCACAGTGGATAGTGACAGAAAGGTGAAGTTGGAAAGGGTAAGGAGGAAACAGGCTATAATAGTAAATTTGGAGTTGATCTGAATTTACTTTATTCCTTATATTAAATGCCTTTAAAGGTAAGAGATGAAATAAGGAACCCATCAATCCCCAGATCTGCCGTACTGTACCTAGATGCTGGCTTCCATTACATACAGGCATGGAGTTAGAAAGCTAGTGGACTGCATTACTTAGAGAAAGACTGCAGTTCATTACCAGCAAGCAGTAGAGAAAAAGGGATATTAAACTAGTTACTAATTCTGCAGTTCAACTGAGTATTACCTTTCAGAGTTATCACTTTGGAAGTGACTCTAGTGAGCCTACTATTACTCAAAATGTTTCCAAAGCAGTGTTCTTTGGAATTGCTTCCAGTTAGTTTTATGAGGCTTATTTTACAATTGTCATCTTACAGTTAACCTTTTCCTAACTAAAATACTTACTGTATTACAATAAGTAAATTGCAGCCTTCTCATTTGGAAATGTGAAGACTGGAATGTTTGTTTTAAAATATCAGTTAATGTATTAAATATTTATTTTGCATCTATTTAGCTTAATGTGTGGATTCTAGAATCTGCCTGCCTGTTTTCTTATTCTAATTTCTCAGCTTAGTAGCTAACTTAAACAAATTATCTAACTTCTCTATTTCTTTCCCCCAGCTATAAAATGGGTATAATAAAGTACCTACATCAGGACTGCTTTCAGGATACATTTACTCAATTATCTTAACACTGCAGTTGCTGCTTGCTGTTACCAGTGTATCTATCACTATACAAATTTCTATGGAAAAAAAATAAAATAATAAATATGATCTCTGACCATATTTGGCAATCTCACAGTATGAAATAAATAAGTACCAAGCACAATAGGTGGTTTATGAAGGAAAAACATTCAGATGTGGAGAAGTTACTACATAAGAGAAGGTATTCAAATTAGGACATGCAAATGGGTTAATATTTCACTGCAAGAAAAAAAGAAAAGATATGGTAAAGCAGGTACATACTTCCTTCGACACTGAGCATCAAAAGTTACCAACGTCTAGACTATACTAGAAAAATAAAAATCATATTCCTCAATTTAGTTTTTATTCAGATACCAGTAATACTAGTTTATAATTGCATAAGACAAGGCTGAAGTTTAACTGTTTGTTGCTATATAAAAATGTCTTATCATGTAAATTAAATATAGATGAAATTTTACAGATGAAACCAAAAGACTGCACCTTTACCTACATATCAAAAGAAGACAACACTTGAAATTCTGTATTTCAGTTTGAGTCAATTTTATAATAATTTTCAAAACTTTCTCCTGATAACAGAAATGGAGAGTGGAGTATAGTGTTCATTATAATCTACGCTGGCTATTTCTTTTTTTTTTTTTTTTTTTTTTTTTTGTGGGGCTGCCCCAAAGGGCAGACAGTTTTACGCTGGCTATTTCTAAGAGGCAGAAAAACACTTTTTACTTGAAAAACTGATAGGTCCACTCCCCCATATCTTCACTAAGTTTGAAAGTACTAAATTAATTTTTAAAAATTATACTGTTTCAAGGAGAATAAGTAAAATGAGCTCTGTGAAGAGCTTCAAAGCCAGTATTCAAGCCATTAATTCTCTGTGTTTTGACACAGGGTAAATTCTGAACATAGTACAGTATAGAGTCTATGACCTGGACTTCTCTTCCAGCTCCGTACCTAATGATCCATTTCTAGGTCCAATGGTGGTGGGAGGACTGAGAAAAATGTACAAGGTATTTCTCAAAATGCTCTGATGTACAAACAACACTGCTCTAGTTTCCCACTAAAAAGTAGAGAACAAAAGAAAAAGGCATTCTCCTCCTACTTTATAAAGGACCCCTTTGTGGCCCCACAGGGAACCGATCCCATAAGAATGGGGAACTAGGCCAGGCAGGTGGCTCACATCTGTTATCCCAGCACTTCAAGAGGCAGAGGTGGGCGGATCACTTGAGGCCAGGAGTTCGAGACCAGCATGGCCAACATGGCAAAACCCTATCTCTACTAAAAATACAAAAATTAGCTGGGCATGGTGGCACATGCCTGTAATCTCAGCTACTTGGGAGGCGGGGGCAGAAGTTGCAGTGAGTCAAGATCATGCCACTGTACTCCAACCTGGGCGACAGAGTAAGACTCCATTTCAAAAAAAAAAAAGGAGAAGTGGTGTGCAGCAGATAAGCAGGAATGGTAAAAGTGGTGGTATCCAGACAAAGCAGGATCTGTATCCAGCAAAAGCAGACATGCAGTCAAGGAGTGGCCTGCATCATCTGAAGAAATAGCAGCAATAATTAGCAAGTAATGGGTACAGCAATGAGAAGAAAATGGCCAGTGTCCTTTAGTAGAGGACTGAACTGGTTTATTAACAAAATGTCACAACTATTGTGGATTAAGGAGGGGGCTTTGCAAGTGGTCATGCATTAGCTCAGGGGGAAAAGGTAGTCAAATGTAGGTTATTCATCCTTTTTTTTCTTAACTTCAAATATTTGCCAGGAAGACCATGTAAAACAAAAGAAAATTAATGGAGTAAATAAAACAAGTTTGTAGAAATCTATAATAATAACTAGTTGGGCAAGGTGGGAGAGGACCATATCAATATCCTTGTTAGTCTTAAAGCTTTATACGTCATGCAGGTTTTTTGAAAGACACAAGTTTTTTAAAGACCTCTAAACATCTTGAATCTCATTCAACTGTGCCACCAGTTAAAAAGAATGCTGGTAATTTCCTGATTTGAAAAATCTGCCTGGAGGAAGTAGTCAAGACTGAACTTGTATTATTCAAATATTGTATTTGTGTATAAATAGTTGTTTTGAAGGAGAGAAGAAAAGAATTTCAGAAGAATGCTGGGTTCTGCATTTTCAGAACAGGGTGTGGGCAGGGGCACCTATCAAAGTAAGCTAAGCAATGCTGCCCCACTCGGTGTCCTTGTACATTTCTCTGAGCAGTAAAACCCAATGCACATGGCATAGAACTGTAATAAAAGTAGCTGTACAGGGAGAAATGAAAGAACAAATGAATAAAATATACAGCAAATTATCCGACTATTAAATATTGAATCAGAAAAAGAATTATCCAAATGAAAAGAACAGTAGAATGAAAAACAAACAAAAAAGTCACCCGTAATGTAACTTCATTTATTTTTAAACACCTTTTTAACTTTTACAGTTTTCTCTTTAATTATACAAGGCAGTTGATGACAGTCTCAGAAGGCCATTTTGAATCCAAGCTTCCTACATGAGACAATAAACAGCATGATTTAAATTGAGCTTCACACAAATTTAGAATGACTGCTCTATTTATAGAGGACAATATATGATTGCCCACATTTTAAGGACAGAGATGTGAGAATCCTAGAAAGTCCCTTTTTACTTTCTCCTTACATCCTTAAAAAGTTTTTTCAATGTTTAATATCTTCACTACAATTTGGGTTACATTAGAGTAAATTAATATTTATTTGTCTTAATAATTTTACCATATAGACTAAACTTTGAGAAAGTAACATGCAAAATAGAGATAGTTTCACTACTGTACTGTTGATAATCTCCTTTTGAAAAAAATGTTTTAGAAGTAGAGATTACTTGCCACTGAATAAATCTGCAAAATACATGTACCCTGCCAGGGTAAATTATGTAATTCCCTGGTTTCTGAAGTCAGCTATTTGGGCAGCCATGGGAAGGACAGGAAGCTTGAGGGCAAATAAAACCCAAATGTGAAACATGACAGCAAAGAAAGAATTAAGAAATAGAAGACATTGCTGTAGTTATAACAAGGATAAATGCTGGCATGGCATCAATAAGATATTTTAAATGGCTGTGTATTAGCAGAAGACTGTGGATAGAACAAATGGCTCATTTGTACCTCACAGAGCATTATGAGATCTAAATATCGATTAAGTATCACAACACTTTGAACACTTTACGCATATGTTTACTGAGTCATGGATACACAGATTTATAGAATGGGCCTCTACTATCAAATATCATATAATCAGAGTAGCAGATAAATTAATCACAAAAACAATATGAAGTATGTGGTAAATGCTAATTTAGTAACATAAACAAAGGGCTGGAGGGGTTCAAAGGGCACTTGAGGATTGTCAGATTTTGCTAGAGGGAGACAGAGAGAAAGGAAGGAACACTATCCAAAAGTGTAAATTAGAAAAATGCAAGGCTTATTTGAGGAATAATAAGCAATCTGTTTTGCTGCGCAGGTAGAATACATAAATCTGGGCCATAATAAGGAAGTCTTCACCAAGCTCAGGGATTAGGACTTTATATTTGCTAGGTAGCTAATTAGGAATAACAAAGTTTCTGATCTGGGAAGGAATTTTTATAAAGAATAATCAATAGATCAGAATTGTTGGAAGATTAACTGGTGGGTAGAATACTGGAGGAGTGAAGAAAGGTTTGATATGAGTCAACTGTTAGAAAAGTTAAAACAGACAACACTAATATTCGACCTGAATTGGGATGTAGCAGTTGAAATATAAAGAAAGAAAGGTATGTAATTGATCTTTTGAAGAAAGAATCAGCAGCATATGGGCACTGATGATTTGTAAGAGACAGTGTGAGGGAGTGAGAGAGAAGAATCTGGAATGACCACCAACGGATGGGGATCTGGTTACTGCCCATATAGTGACCATTGCCTTAACCATGCCTTTACTGAACAGGCATGCCTGCATCATCATGTGCCCAGTAAATGGGTACCAGTGCATTCCATCTGTTCAGAATGACTGCCTCAACCACTCAACCCACACACCTCAATGTTCCTAGTTACTAACCTGGCTACTTGGTCTCCTGTTTTACTTCTGCCTTGCCCCTCAGTTTGTAGCTCTGGCTCTTCTTAAACTATGATTCAACTTCTTCATCCTGTTAAAGGACCCATGAATACTATTTTTCTTGGCCACACCTAGTTCGCAGGAACCCCTTACCCAGACTTGTTCCCATCTAGTTGATCTGAGTTTCAAGGCCAGGACTTGGATTGAAACACACATAGAAACAGGTTAGTCCAGAAGAAGAGCAAATTTTCTTAATGTTAGCAAGTCGAATTTTACACTCAGTGGGACATTAAGGTACAAGGAAATGCTCTGGTTAGACATGTCTAGTTGGTAGCTAGAAATACAGAAGAGGGGCTTGAACTACATAAAAACTACTTTGGAATTTTCTAAATGGAGAATAGAGTTAAAGCCAATGAATAAGATCATAGAAGAAAAATAAAGTCAAGGATAGTCTGGTAATTCTCCAATAAAGAGTCAACTTAAAAGACAAAGATAATATATTGTTAAGAAAGCCTTGAGCCAGGCACAGTGGCTCACACCTGTAATCCCAGCACCTTGGGAGGCTGAGGCGAGTGGATCACCTGAGGTCAGGAGTTCAAAACCAGCCTGACCAACATGGTGAAAGCCCGTCTCCACTAAAAATACAAAAATTAGCAGGGCATGGTGGTAGGTGCCTGTAATCCCAGCTCCTCGGGAGGCTGAGGCAGAAGAATTGCTTGAACTCGGGAGGCCAAGGTTGCAGTGAGCTGTGATCGCACCACTGCACTGTGGCCTGGGTGACAGAGCAAGGCACCATCTCAAAAAAA
>NW_016107338.1:10072612-10085610 GCF_001604975.1 Cebus imitator | reverse complement strand
CTTGATAGGGAGTTTCACTCTTGTCACCCAGGGTGGAGTGCAGCAGCGTAATCTCAGCTCACTGCAACTTCTGCCTCCCAGATTCAACCAATTCTCCTGCCTCAGCCCCCAAGTAGCTGGAATTAAAGGTGTGAGCCACCACATCAGGTTAATTTTGTATTTTTAACAGAGAGAGGGTTTCACCATGTTGGGCAGGTTGGTCTCGAACTCTTGACCTCAGGTAATTGGCCTGCCTCAGCCTCCCAAAGTCCTGGGCTTACAGATGTGAGCCACAGTGCTGGGTTGGTCTTTTGTTTCTTCTCAGGTTTTAAAATTATAATAGTAACACATACTTATTGTTCTTTTAAAAATGCAAACATATAGAAATATTTTATATAAAAATTAATGTGTTCTTCTCCCAGCTGCCCTCCTCACTCTGAATGGAACCACTGCACAGGGTGGCATCATGGGTACTCCGTTAGCACAAACAGATAGATCTACCTAATTTTTTAATAGCCACAATATGTTCCATTGAAAAGTGACCATAATTGACTTATCCATTCTCTTAATAAACAATAATCTATTTCTAATTTTTGCCTCACAAATAATATAACCATGAAAATATACATTCACACTTTATATTTTCATAGGTACTGCCAAGTCAGTTTCCAAAATGATTGGTAAATTTACATTTCCACCCATAACATGACTGCACTTTTTCCTATATCCTCAACAGCATGCATTATCCAATTTTTAAGTTGTTGCTAACCTGATAGGTGAAAATTTATCTTATAATGTTAAGTTTCATTTTTCCATTCATTAATAAGACCAAACATCTTTTCACAGATTTTTAAAACAATTTGTTCCCTCTATAAATTACCTGTTCCTGTATTTTGCCCATGTTTCTATTAAGTTCTTTATCCCTATGTGTGTATGAATGATATTAATCTATTGTTATATACTTTGGGCATGTTTAGTCATTTAAAATTTTTGTCACTAACATTACATATGAAAAAAATAAAAGAATGTAGAAAAAAAAAAAAAAAAAAAAAAAAAAACTGGGCATAACATAAAAAGTTCTTTACACTCAATTAAACTATTGCTGTGCAAAGTGCCAAAGAGATTTAGACTCCAGCCAGACTGTGGTACTTCACAGCTGCTAACCACGGGTCATATGATGCTATTTCAACATGAAGCAAAAGGTGACAGATTTCTATGTTCCAAGAATATCTGTGCATCATTCTTACTAAAAGAGGTTAAAACAAATTCTATGCCTAGAAAGAAAAGTAGGAATCTCTTCACTTTCTTCAAATAAATTGTGGCAAAAATCTTTTAAAAATCTCCTGTTAAATTTGGCAAATATTTCTCTAGGGAACGTTCAAATGGTTTAATTCACTTAATTAAATAGATCTTGTCAATTTAACATTTTCCATATTATAAGCAGTTTTGACATTTAGACAATTTATCAATAGCTTCTTCATTGTGGTCTGTTTCCTCTTCTTTCTACTCATTACATGCAACAAATTAAATTTCACTAATATTTAAAGATTGGTCCTGACCTTTGCATACTCATTTTCTAGGTTCCTATTAATACAAACATCTTGTTTGCTAATGCTCATTTTAAATATTTTGCTGCACACAATTTTCCATTATTCCATAGAGACTTCTATCTAGTTGAAGTGCATTTTTTCCATGACCTCAAAAAATAACTCCAATAGTTTATATCAGGCACTGGGGGGAAGTATGCTTGCACAAGCAAATAGTAATAATAATCAATCTCATCATCTCTTACCACCTCCACTCAACACAGACACCTACTTTTCTGATCTTCAAAAATATGATCTTAATTCTTCTTTTTAGGGTATACCTCAACCACAACAATGAAAGGACAAGGAAAATAGAAATGTTAGCAATGTAATAATGATAATCAATTCTAGACTAAAACTCGATAATTTTATGCTACACTTGGATAGAAAAAAATGTAACTTTGAAGAGAAAATAAATTAAATTTCAGGAATAACTCCTACAACAGCTAAAATAAAGGCAAGAGAACACTGAAATGCTCTTATCTAAACCAATGCTTAAATACCAAAATAACTTCTCCATTTAGGATTATTGTTTTGAAAAGCATATAAATCAAAGACTGTTATGAAGTGAGCAAGAATTAAAAAAAAAAAAGAAAAGAAAGAAATCCTTTCTTTACAAATAGAAAAGGCAGTGGAAAATTTTGGAGTGGCCTGCAGCTATACCACCTCTACCTTGTCAGATTTCACTTGTCAACACTCTGATGACAGATTGCTACCCCCTCCTCTGAAAAACAAACTCTAGTAACTGCTGAAAGAAATGGCTTCTTATAAAAAGTGAAATATCTCATGCAATTTGATAGTTGTATACTTTTAAATCTTTCTTTTCCAAAAAAGACCTGAAAAACTTTTTTCTATGGCTTCTAGAAAAACTTAGAAGCTAAAGAACCCTCCTAACATGGGGAAGAGAAAGATGGGTAACATTTTAAAATACCTACTAAATGTACTTTATATTCACTATTTCATTTAATCCTCACAAAAGCCTTCTGAAATTGTGTACTAAGGTGGGGGGTGTGGGGTGTGTGTGTCATATTTTGTTCGTGTATGCATAAAAACATTTTTCTGGGCAGGGAATAACAGTTTCTCGAAAGAGTCCATGTGCCTCCTCTGGCACAAATCAACTCTGACAGGCCCTAAACCCCCTTAATTTACAAATATGGAAATTGAAATCTACGGGGTAATTTGCACGGATTCAATCATCTTGTTAGAGGAACAATTAGGACTAAAATCTCTGTCCACAGATTATCTGTGCAGTGGTCTTTCAACTCTATCTCCCTCTGCCTAAATGCCGTGCTAAATGGAGCCTTTTGACCCCTGAGACAAATGTCAGTTTAGACTTGTATAATTAATCCATGGAAAGGGTTATCTATGGAAACTATATTCTGACCAACTTTTACTTCAATTTACTTTGCTTAGAAAGCTCTTGGAGAAAGTAAACTGAATGACTAAGGAGTATTTTAAATTAGTATAACAATATAAGTAAATTGATGTATATAAAATATCTGATTAAATTTGGAACTTATGCACTAAAGAATCTTCTCACTACTGCTTAACAAACTTTATTGATGATATAAAAGCTCTGATACGAATTATTAACATTTATGGCTGACTGGTAAATAAATTAATGTCTTCCTGTTAAGTTATTGTGTTATATCACAGAAGCTTTACTTCTATTTTGACTACCCTTATGTGGTAGTGATACCCTTTAAGTTTTCAGCCCCTCAACCTTTATGACAAGTTCTTAATGAAATGTAAACAAGCTCTAAATAGTCACAGTTTATAAGAGTTCTGCAGCAAAGTCTTTAATATTGTTATTGGATCTTCCTTCATAATCTTTCTTCCCTGATTGTTTTCAACTTTACTAATGGTTTGTCACAGAGTTATTACTTATATAAAATTTTTAGTATTTTGTTTCAATGGTTGAATAGAGAACCGAAGTAGATAACTTAGGAAAGAACAGCCTTTTCTTACTGAAATGAAAGCCTGTGAATAATCACCAAGGTCCTTTGAGAAGGGATCGATTTCACTGCAATATATTTAACACAAGCATACATCATCACAGCTTAAAATGTTAATTCCCTAATATGTAGGAAATTATTACCTGATATTTAAAAATTAGAATAATGAATATTCTAGATTATGATCATGTTTTGCCCTAAAGCCCAAACAAGTTTCAGATTAATAAAAAAATGTTTCCTATGCTTTTAATTTTTTATTCTATATTAAGATATAGAAGAAAAACACAATTGAAAATTTGTAGCAAATGATAATTGTTCAATAAATGTGTTTCTCTTTCATGAATATTCAATATCCTTAAAATAATAAGTCTGATTTCAAAAATAACTAAACAAAAAAAGGAGTTTCACTGGATATCATTTTATCTTCTAATTATTTTTAGTATGGTTCAACCTACATTTACATAGCATCTGCTTAGTGCAACCACTGAGCAGCACCATGCTAGGCATTCACAATATGATGTTAAGAAACCGAAGAACTTGTTCTTGAGGAGATCAAAACTTAGTGGGGAGTGTAGGGATGCAGAAGAAAAATAATGAACACAATTACATCAGAGTATGGCAAATAAAATAGAACCATGTCCAGGAATTTAGTACAAATAAGAGAGTTATAACTTCTAGCATCTAACACAATCTCAATCACAACAAAAATAGAACTCATATATTCATTTTCAAAACCTGAAACTTCTTTAAAGAAAATGAACAGCAAGCATGTGATCCACACAAATTTACTAATTCTAAAGTCACTGTAATTCACACTTGATGGTTTCTGAAATTTTACGTATCTTATAATCAATGTGTACATTTAATATGTATGCTTTCTATCATCAAATTTGCATCTAAATAAACAATACCTTACAAACAATGGTAAATTAGTAGCAAGGAAACACAGTATATGCCAATGCTTGATTTCCTTTGGCAGTAAGACCAGCTCCAAATGACTTGGCAACATATACAAAGTCCTACATAGAGGACCATCCCCAAAAAGATAGGGGATTGTACATATACTTATTTTCATTCCCTTACAAACTCTCGTGAAAATGATAAAGCAGTTTAAAAAAAAACACACACACACACACAAAAACCGCAGAAGGCAAAAGAATTAGTGGCAAGGTAACAACAAAATAGATGGCATCCAAATTTTGGAGGGTAAAAAGCAGATGGGCAAGAGGTAATTGACAATAGATCTGAGAAAGCAGAAAGGAAGTACCAATGGCAGAGTGGATGAAGTGAAAAAGCACATGTACTGGAACCCTAGAAAAGCTCAGAAACTGGAAGCACTAAGTATTTCTGAAGAAACAGCTGTGGTTAGAACTGAAAACAAAACAACTGTTTGAAAGTCTGTGGATATAATACTTAGAATTCTAGGTGCTCCTTACTGCCAACACAGTTGGGCAATAATCTCTCCCTACCATAGAAGAAAAGTGAAAATGGACTACTGAGAGATTATATCAGAGCAACATCTTAAGAAATAAAACATTACTGAGAGTGGGAAGGCTATGCTGAAAAGAGGGAGAAAAGAACTCCTAGAAATAAAAATATGAGAGCCAAAACAAAAACAAAAAAAGAAGACTTGAAAGATACTTTTAAGGAACATTCCCAGAAGAAAAACACACAAAGAAAGAGAGATGAGGTTGGGTGATCAGTCGGAGTGATTCTCAGTCATACATTAGACTAAGACAAATACGTAACAGAGATAATGGAAGGGAAGAAATTATGAAGAATTATTACAAGAAAATTTCCCAGAACTGAAGTACATGACTTTCTCTGTTCAAAGAAATCACTAAGTACCCAGTACGATGTATTACAACAGAAATAATCCCTATGCATATTATTGTGAAATATCAAAATAGTGGAGATAAACAAAATACACTAAAAGTTTGCGGAGAAGGGAAAAAAAGATTACATAAAAAGGATCAGGGCATCAGACCTTCTGAATCACAACACTGGGAGTTATTAGAAGAAAAAGGAGTTTTGCTTTCAATTTCTAAAGGAAATTATTTCCTACCTATAGTTTTATATCTAGCCAAATTTTCACTTGAGCGTGAGGTCAAAAAAAGAGACATTCAAGGGGCAAAGTCTCAAAAATTAACTATCATGCATCGTCATTAAGGAAGTTACTCATCAAAAGATGAAATAAACCCAAGAAGGAGAATGATATGGAATCCAGGAAGGGAACAAAACTGGACAGAGAATTTGTTTGACAAACTAACAGAAGTAGGCTTCAGAAGGTAGGTACTAACAAACTCCTCCAAGCTAAAGGAGCATGTTCTAACCCAATGCAACGAAGCTGAGAACCTTGGTAAAAAGTGAGAGGAATTGCAAATTAGAATAACCAGTTTAGAGAAGAACATAAAAGACTCGATGAAGCTGAAAACAAAGCACAAGAACTTTGTTAAACATACACTAGTATCAATAGCTGAATCGATCAAGCAGAAGAAAGGATATGAGACTGAAGATCAACATAATGAAATAAAGTGTGAAGACAAGATTAGAGAAAAAAGAATGAAAAGAAACAAAGCCTCCAAGGAATATGAGACTATGTGAAAAGACCAAACCTATGATTAATTGCTGTATCTGAAAGTAACAGGGAGATTGGAACCAACTTGGAAAATGCACTTCAGGATATTATCCCCGAGAACTTCCCCAACCTAGCAGGGCAGGCCAACATTCAAATTCGGGAAACAGAGAACACCATAAAGATACTCCTCAAGAAGAGCAACTCCAAGACATATAATCGTCAGATTCACCAAGGTTGAAATGAAGGGAAAAATGTTAAGGGCAGCCAGAAAAAAAGGTTGGGTTACCCACAAAGGAAAGCGCATCAGACTAACAGTGGATCTCTCTGAAGGAACCCTACAAACCAGAAGAGAGTGGAGGCCAATCAATATTCGACAATCTTAAAGAAAAGAATTTTCAACCCAATATTTCATATCTAGCCAAACTAAGCTTCATAAGTAAAGGAGAAAATAAAATCCTTTACAGAAAAGCAAACGCTGAGAGATTCTGTCAACGCCAGGCCTGCCTTACAAGAGCTCCTGGTGGAAGCACTGAGTATGGAAAGGAAAAACCAGTACCAGCAACTGCAAAAACAAACCAAAATGTAAAGACCATCGACAATATGAAGAAACTGCAACAACTAAAGGGGAAACTAACCAGCTAGCATCATAATGACAGGATCAAATTCACACATAACAATATTAACCTTAAATGTAAACTGGATAAATGCCCGAATTAAAAGGCACAGACTGGCAAATTGGATAGTCAAGACCCATTGCTGTGGTGTATTCAGGAGATGCATCTCATGTGCAAAGACATACATGGGCTCAAAATAAAGGGATGAAGAAATATTTACCAACCAAACGGGAACCAAAAAAAAAAAGTAGGGTTTGCAATCCTAGTCTCTGACAAAACAGATTTTAACCCAACAAAGATCAAAAAAGACAAAGAAGGGCGTTACGTAATGATAAAGGGATCAATGCAACAAGAAGAGCTAACTGTCCTACATATATATCCACCCAATTCAGGAGCACCCAGCTTCAAAAGAAAGTTCTTAGAGACCTACAAAGAGACTTAGACTCCCACAAAATAATAGTGGGAGGCTGTAACACCCCACTGCCAATATTAGACAGATCAACGAGACAGAAAACAAACAAGGATATTCAGGACTTGACCTCACCTCTGGACCAAGCAGACCTAATAGACATCTACAAAACTCTCCACCCCAAATCAACAGAATACACGTTCTTCTCAGCACCACATAGCACTTATTCTAAATTCGACCACATAATCGGAAGTAAAACAATCCTCAGCAAATGCAAAAGAATGGAAATCATAACAAACAATCTCTCAGTCCACAATGCAATCAAAATAGAACTCAGGATTAAGAAACTAACTCAAAACCATACAACTTCATGGAAACTGAACAACTGGCTCCTGAATGTCTACTGCATAAACAATGAAATGAAAGGAGAAATAAAGATGTTCTTCCAAACCAACGAGAATGAGGACACAATGTACCAGAATCTCAGGGACACATTCAAAGTAGTGTCTAAAGGGAAATTTATATAAATGCCCACATGAGAAGTGAGGAAAGATCGAAAATCGACACCCTATCATCAAAATTGAAAGAGCTAGAGAAACAAGATAAAAAAAACTCAAAAGCTAGCAGAAGACAAGAAACAACTAAGATCAGAGCAGAACTGAAGGAGACAGACACAAAAACCCTTCAAAATATCAATAAATACAGGAGCTGGTTTTTTGAAAAGATCAACAAAATAGACCACTAGCCAAATTAATACAAAAGAAAAGAGAAGAATCATATAGATGCAATGAAAAATGATAAAGGGGATAACAACACCGATTCCACAGAAATACAAACTACCATCAGAGATTACTACAAACAACTCTATGCACATAACCCAGTAAAATTGGAAGAAATAGATAAATTCCTTGACACATGCACCCACCCAAGACTATACCAGGAAGAATTTGAAACCATGAATAGACCAATAACAAGGGCTGAAGTTGAGGCAGCAATTCATAGCCTACCAAACACAAAAACCCCAGGTTCAGATGGGTTCACAGCCAAATTCTACCAGATATACAAAGAGGAGCTGGTACTATTCCTTCTGAAACTCTTCCAAACAATACAAAAGAAGGGACTCCTCCCTAAGTCATTTTACGAGACCAACATCATCCTGATACCAAAACCAGGCAGAGAATGAAAAAAAAAAAAGAAAACTTCAAGCCAGTCTCTATGATGAACACTGATGCGAAAATCTTCAATAACATAATGGCAAGCCGATTACAACAGCACATCAAAATGCTTATCCATCACGATCAAGTAGGCTTCATCCCGAGGATGCAAGACTAGTTCAACATACACAAGTCTATAAATGTAATCCATCACATAAATAGAACCAAAAACAAAAACCACATGATTATCACAATAGATGCAGAGAAGGCCTTTGACAAAATTCAACAGCCCTTTATGCTAAAAAATCTCAATAAACTAGGTATCAATGGAATGTATCTCAAAATAATAAAAGATATTTACGACAAACCCACAGCCAATATCATACTGAACGTGCAAAAACTGGAAGCATTCCCTTTGAAATCTGGCACTAGACAAGGATGCCCTCTCTCACCACTCCTATTCAATATATTATTGGAAGTTCTAGCCAGAGCAATCAGGCAAGAAAAAGAAATAAAGGGTATTCGATTAGGAAAGGAGGAAGTCAAATTGTCTCTATTTGCAGATGACATGACTGTATATTTAGAAGACCCCATCGTCTCAGCCCAAAATCACCTGAAACTGATAAGCAAGTTCAGCAAAGTCTCAGGATACAAAATCAATGCGCAAAAATCACAAGCATTCCTATACACCAATAACAGACTAAAAGAGAGCCAAATCAAAAGGGAACTGCCATTCACAATTGCTACAAAGAGAATAAAATACCTAGGAATACAACTCACAAAGGATGTAAAGGACCTCTTCAAGGAAAACTACAAACCACTGCTCAAGGAAATAAGAGAGGACACAAACAGATAGAAAAACATTCCATGCTCATGGTTAGGAAGAATCAATATAATGAAAATGGCCATACTACCCAAAGTAATTTATAGATTCAGCACTCTCCCCATCAAGCTACCAATGACCTTCTTCACAGAACTGGAAAAAAACCACTTTAAACTTCATATGGAACCAAATGAGAGCCTGCATAGCCAAGACAATCCTGAGCAAAAAGAACAAAGCTGGAGGCATCACGCTGCCTACCAACCAAGAAAAGCCCAGGACCAGATGGATTCACAGCCGAATTCTACCAGAGGTACAAAGAGTAAGAGCTATTTATGACAAACCCACAGCTAATATCATATTGAATGGGCAAAAGTTAGATGCATTCCCTTTGAAAACCAGAACAAAACAAGGATGTCCTCTCTCACCACTCCTAATCAACATGTATTGGAAGTTCTGGCCAGGGCAATCAAGCAAGAGAAAGAATAAAGGGTATTCAAATAGGAATAGAGGAAGTAAAATCATTTCTGTTAGCAGATGGTATGATTGTATATTTAGAAAACCCCATCATCTGGCCAGTACGGAGGCTTACGCCTGTAATCCCAGCACTATGGAAGCCCAAGGTGGGCAGATCACAAGGTCAGGCATTCAAGACCAGCCTGCTAAATATGGTGAAACCCTGTCTTTACTAAAAATACAAAAAAATTAGCCAGGCATGGTGGCAGATGCATGTAGTCCCAGCTACTTGGGAGGCTGAGGTAGAATTGCTTGAAGCCAGGAGGCAGAGGTTATAGTGAGCAAGATCACACCATTGCACTCCAGCCTGGGTAACAGAGCGAGTCTCTGCCTCAAGAAAAAAAGAAAAGAAAACACCATTGTCTCAGCTCAAAATCTCCTTAAGCTGATAAGCAACTTCAGCAAGTCTCAGGATATAAAATCAATGTGCAAAAATCACAAGCATTCTTATACATCAATAATAGACAAACAGCCAAATCATGAGCAAACTCTCATTTACAATTGCTACAAAGAGAATAATATACCTAGGAATACAACTTACAAGGAATGTAAAGGACCTCTTCAAGGAGAACTACAAACCACTGCTCAAGGAAATAAGAGAGGACACAAACAAATGGAAAAACATTCCAGGCTCATGGACAGGAAGAATCAATATCATGAAAATACAAAACTGATGGGCTGCCACAGTTAGCATTAATTATTTAGGAGTTACATGCTCTGTAGTACCAAAGTAATTTACAGATTCAATGCTATTCCCATCAAGCTACCATTGACTTTCTTCACACAATTAGAAGAAAACTACTTTAAATTTCATATAAAATAAAAAAAAAAGAGCCCACATAGCCAAGATACTCCTAAGCAAAAAGAACAAAGCTGGAAGCATCTTGCTACCTGACTTCAAACTATACTACAAGGCTACAGTAACAAAAACAGCATAGTACTGGTACCAAAACAGATATATAGTCCAATGGAACAGAACAGAGGCCATGGAAATAACCCCACAAATCTACAACCATCTGATACTGATAAATCTGACAAAAACAAGCAATGAGGAAAGGATTCCCTATTTAATAAACGGGGTTGGGAAAACTGGCTAGCCTTATGCAGAAAACTGAAACTGGACCCCTTCCTTACACCTTATACAAAAATTAACTCAAGATGGATTAAAAATTTAAACATAGACCTAAAACCATAAAAACTCTAGAAGAAAACCTAGGCAATACCATTCAGGACATAGGCATGGGCAAAGACTTCATGACTAAAACACCAAAAGCAATGGCAACAAAAGCCAAAATTGACAAATGTGATCTTACTAAACAAAAGAGCTTTTGCACAGCTAAAGAAACTAGCATCAGAGTGAACAGGCAACCTACAGAATGGGAGAAAATTTTTGCAATCTATCCATCTGACAAAGGGCTAATACTCAGAATCAACAAAGAACTTAAACAAATTTATAGGAAAAAAAAAAAAAAACCCATCCAAAAGTGGGTGAAGGATATGAACAAACATTTCTTCAAAGAAGATATGTATGCAGCCAAAAAATATTTTAAAAAGCTCATCATCACTGGTCAATAGAGAAATGCAAATCAAAACCACATTGAGATACCATCTCATGCCAGTTAGAATGGTGATCATTAAAAAGTCAGGAAACAACAAACGCTAGAGAGGATGTGGAGAAATAGGAACGCTTTTACACTGTTGGTGGGAATGTAAATTAGTTCAACCATTGTGGCAGACAGTGTGGCAATTCTTCCAGGATCTAGAACCAGAAATACCATTTGACCCAGCAAGCCCATTACTGAGTACATACCCAAAGAATTATATATCATTCTACCATAAAGACATCTATTCACGTATATTTATCGTGGCACTATTCACAACAGCAAATACTTGGAACCAACCCAAACGTCCATTAATATTAGACTAGCTAAAGAAAACGTGGCACATATACACCACAGAATACTATGCAGCCATAAATAAGAATGAGTTCATGTCCTTTGCAGGTACACAAATCTGGAAACCATAATTGTCAGCAAACTGACACAAGAACAGAAAACCAAACACCGCATGTTCTCACTCAAGTGGGAGTTGAACAATGGGAACATACAGGCATAGGGAGGGGAACATCATACACTGTTGCCTGTCATCAGGTGGGGGAAAGGGGAGGGACAGCATTAGGAGAAATACCTAGTGTCGATGACGAATTGATGATTGCAGCAAACCACCGTGGCACATGTATACCTATGTAACAAACCTGCACATTCTGCACATGTAACTCAGAACTTAAAGTATGATTAAAAAATTAAAAAAGAAAGAATCCAGGAAATAAGGGATTCAACACAAGAACAAAGAAAAAAGAATTTACAGAATAATGATGAAAGGAAATCCTACATCTGCATCTCATGAGGAAGACAGCAAATTCAGGTTTAAGCAGGAGAGCAAAGAACTTTCAGAGAGGTAGTTTCAAGAAAAAATAAAATGTACACAGTAATAGAAGCCTGAAGCTTCTGAACTTACATAAAGAAGACATACTTCTGGGGAAGTTGGGAATGAAGAAATAATAGGTCTATATTAAAAAGCATATTTAAAAAGTAAAAGCAATTATTTACTGCAGAGAAAACAAAAAGTTGTACAAAAATATAATTATAGTATGCTACATGATCACATGAGCTTTGAATATTTACATCGTTAGAAAAACGTAAACATACAATATTGATTAACCAAAAATGGTGGTGTAATCATGTTGGAGGGGAGAAAGGAGATATGTGTGGGAGAGGATGAGTGCTGAAGTAGGGGTTGTTGGGGCTCAGATCACTAGACCCCAGAGTCTGGCACTCTGGCATGCTGAGCACTTTGAAGGAGATTTGAAGGCCTCTGAAGCAAAGTATTGCAGATGTTCTACTGCTCTTCTGTCTCCCTCTTTTCCCCAAAAAATGATTCACAGAAACCAGAATTCCTCTTCTCCAAGTGTCATAGACACTAGAACTCCTCTAACTCAAAGCAAGCCGTAAAACCTAGAAAGGTTACTCTCTCCTTTCTCTCTTGAAGACCCTCATTCCACACTGGTCCTGCCCCATATCTCTGAGGAAAAAATGCTACATAGAGAGGCCAAGATGAATCTGAACAGACAAGGCTTGCTGGGTTTCCCCCATCAGTCTATTACCATTATTCCCCGCCATGTCCAGTCACATTTCTATAAACTGTCCACTTCATTGAACCTAGGCATAAAAATAGTTTTCCCTGGATCTTTAGGTCTTCATTTCTTTTTTTTTTCCCATTTATTTATTTTATTGCATTTTAGGTTTTGGGGTACATGTGAAGAACATGCAAAATTGTTGCATAGGAACACACGTGGCAGTGTGATTTGCTGCCTTCCTCCCCATCACC
>NW_016107338.1:10042290-10067101 GCF_001604975.1 Cebus imitator | reverse complement strand
CCCTGGAATCTACTGTCCTGGTTCTCTGCTCAGTCCCCTTTTTGAACCGGGGTATGGGCGACTTCCCGTGGCTCCAATCGCCAGCCAAAAGGGCCCCCGGACCAGTGTATTTTGTACGGAGAACCACAGCTCCGGGGCGCCGACAAAGCAGCCGCGCGGGGCAAAGCAGCGGCGCTGGCCGGCACAGCCACGCTGGCGACCGTGGAGCACCTCCGCCTGGGAATTTCCTAGTCTGTGGGCAATAAAAACGCGGCGTCCACTCACCCTCTGCGCTTTCACGGGGCGCTGCAATCCTGAGCTGTTCCTAAACGGCCATCTTGGATCGTCGGGTTCATTTCTGAAGTCTCTTGTGTCACATAAGACTTTTGTTAAATAAATTTACTATGCTTTTCTCTTGTTAACCTATCCTTTGTTAAAGGTGTGTTGGCTGTAACTCTTACGATAGGTGAGGAAAAGTATCACCCCTTGCATTTAAAGATGCTCAATAAAAGGTTTAATACTGTTACAGAGAAATGATCAATTCCTACAAAGTCAAATTCTTTTTTCAAAGTAAGAATAGATGAAAAATTAAAAATTTTTAAATGATGAAATAAGTACATGCACATTGTTTATAAACATGGAAGCAAATACCAGAAGAAATAACTAAAAAATTGAAATGGGTTGCCTCTGGAGAGATCTGGGAAAGATGAATGCTGTTGCTAGTTATGAGCCTTATAAAACTCTGACTTTTTATATTATATATGTGGGCTATTTTTTAAAGTGACCCACCTCCTACCAAGTTCACTCAGAACACATCTGCAGATAAGAATAGCAGTAAACACTGAGTAAATGCCTCATCCTAGGTGCTTTGCCCTCTCCTGTGCTAATACCTTTGATGTCTTGGTAAGCATCCTTTTTTCTTACTTCAAATTGATAGTCTGTTTAACTACACGGTTTGCACCATTGATACAGCTAATCATATTACCCTGACAGGCACTTTCAATGAACGAATATTTTCTATTAGAAGTGCAACTAGGATTTTTTCCAGGATAATTCTGCACTTTGGTTTTGCAACATTGCGTGATGTCACCTGGCGTTTAAAAATAGATATAAAACTTCTGGGCTGTTCATAGTTAGCATTTATTATTTAGCAGTTACATGCTCTGTAGAACGGCAAGCTAAGTTATAGCTCTTGATAGACGTTAAACACCTAAATACAGATACAGAGTTCAGGAGTTTGATCTGGAATGAAAATATGGGTTTAGGAGCCAACCCTGCAATTGAAGCCACAGATGTGGAGAGAGAGAATGGAAGCTAGAGGATTCTCAACACAAAGGGAGGATTTATATTTTAAGACAGAATAGACATGAACTATCAATTATTCTTACCCCTCATGTATTTGCAACCTCTCTTCCCATATCCGCCTTTCAAGAGAAATTAGACAGGGCCAGGGCTGCAAATAACACAGCATCATAATTGGTTTTGGTGCCAATACAGACTGCAGTTGTGTGTCTGTAAATTGTCACAGTTGGTGCCAGCCAACAAGAAGGTGCCTAGGTATTCAAAGAAGGGTTTGCTATTTTTTCAACAGATAATAAATACTGTATGTCAGTTATTTTCTAATGAAAATTAGATGTACATATTTTAACTACAAAATATTTTAATATATTTATACATCAAAAGCTTTATAGTAAGCTATACCAGAGGAATATTAATTTCTTCTGGTACAGCTTAATACATATGAATGTGTGGTAGATGTGGCACAAGCACTGATAACCATACATTCATTCTCTGTTGACGAACATTCCAATTTATACTTATATAAAGTACGTAATTTACAAAATTGATATCTGAACATCATTTAGTTATTTCAAATATAAACTTTGTGGTGTGACTTGACATTATCCAATATGTGGCACACTCACAAGTACTTTCCATTAAAGATGCTCAATAAAAGGTTTAATACTGTTACAGATAAATGGTCAATTCCTAAAATGAAAACTAGATTTGTGTGAGGTGTTGCTAACCTCCTAGTTATAATTTAAATAACTGATTATGCTAGGAAAAGTGCAACTTGCCTTTAGAGATTGCATTTATTTGTTTCTAAACATTGGCAAATTTGGAAAATCTCCAAAAGTTTTAATGTTACTCATTTTCTGCTTGATCAAGAAGAAACTTCTCTTCAGTTATTTATAGAGTGCCTACTACATGCTGAGTGCTTTATGTGCACTTTCTCACTTAGATTTTATCATCACTGCTGGGCACAGTGGCTCACGCCTATAATCCCAGCACTTTGGGAGGCCAAGGCATGTGGATCACTTGAGACCAGGAGTTCAAGACCAGCCTGGTCTACATGATGACACTTCATCTATACCAAAAATACAAAAATTAGCTGGGCAGGGTGGCACACGCCTGTAATCCCAGTTTTGAGAGGCTGAGGCAGGAGACTGGCGTGAACCCTGGAGGCGGAAGTTGCAGTGGGCCAAGATCATGCTATTGCACTCCAGCCTAGGTGACAAAGCCAGACTCCATCTCAAAAAAAAAAGTTTTATAATCGCCATATGAGGTAGTATTTCCTTACTTTATAAAGTAGAAAAGTGATGGAGCTATATTTTTAACACAAATCTGTCTAATTCCAAAGCCCATTATTTTGTCACTACATTCTTCCTTTAATGTAAGGTACTTAGAATAATTTTTTTATTGATACATAATAGACATATTTTGGGTTACATGTGACATTTCAATATATTCATTAATGTGTAATAATCAAGTCAGGGTAGTAAATGGAATACCCAGCACCCTCAAAATTTATCTTTTCTTTATGCTGAGAACACTCAAATTATTCTCTACTAGCTATTTTGAAATATACAATAGATTATTGTTTAGTCATACTACTGATTTATTAAATATGAGTCTTATTTCTTCTACCTACTTTTATTTTTAAAGTTCTGACTGCTTTGCCTCAATATGTAGCTGCTACAGCCCTCTGTGATGCTCAGAGCCTTCATTCACAGATGCCTATCACCTCTGACCAGAGTGACACGGGTAGCCAGCCACTGCATTGTAAAGGCACTCAAACAGCCCGTGTGGAAGCCTATGCGAAGAGGAGCAGATGCTGGACTCTTTCCAGTGACCACCACATCTTTGTCAGCCATGTGAATGAGCCACATTGGGTGGAAATCCACTAACTCCAGGTAAGCCTTCAGATGACTGCCACCTCATAAGAAATCTTGAGCCACAATGGCCTACCTGGTCCATTCTCAAATATCTTACACACAGAGACTGTGAGGATAATACTTGTTTTTTTTTCCAAGTTCTGATATTTTTTTAAAATATGAGTAATGCATTTTAAATGTGAGCCACCTTCCCACTCACAAACTTTTTCCTTTCCCAGCAACATGGAGTACATGCCAACTATATACAAATGCTCACTCTTTAATTAAGGGGGATGGGGACAGGGAGATAAACAGAGAGGTAGGGAAGAAGGTGGAAGGAAGAAGAGAAAGAGAAAAAAAGAAAAATAAAAACCCTTTCAAGTCCATCTCAATATTTGTCATGTCCTCTTTTCCCTTATTGGCTCTTCTTCTCTAAAATACACCATCCTAAATCTATTTTTTCATCTCTACTATTACCACTCTAGTTTATGCCCTCATCTTATCTTGCCTAGAGCACTTCAGTGGCTTTCTGACTAGACTTCCATTTTGACTTCTGAGTCCCTATAACCCATTTCCCATAAAAATATAATACTATTTTTAAATGTTCATATATTATGTATAATATTTAAAAATATATTTTAAATATATGAATTAGATCATTTTGTTTGTCTAAGCCCCTAGAAAAGATTCTCATTGCCTGTGTCTCAAAGTTCTTATACTGGCTTACATACCCATGTGAGATTGCCTCTGTCTCTTCTACATAACCTCTCTTTATTCCCCCAAGAAAGGCAGATTGGGGTGAAATTATAAAGAACCTAGGATAAAATGCAGTAAGTCTAAAATGTATCCCATAGACTAATAGTTTTCAAGCTCTTTTTTCTGGCAGAACACTTTTTCCTATAATAAAACATTATATATGACTCCAATATATAAAACTTGTACAAGTAGACACTGGTTGAAGCAAGGTCCAGGGCCCCATTCCAACCACTAACACAAATTGTTCCCTAAAGCCAGAGGTTAGATGCATGGAGCCATCCTTTATTTCTTAATTTCTAGTTGTATTGCATATATAGGATGTACCTTCTATGTCTCAACTTCCCTGTCACATTTTGTCTTTTAGCTTTAAATCTGTAAATATTTGATTTTTATGTCATATTACTATTTTAGTCGGTAGCTAGATCTGTTACATTGTTTTGCTCTATCTCTATGTACACACATACAGAGAGAGCATTATTTTTGGTTTTTTTCTTTTCTTTGGGTTAGAGCCTCACTCTGTCTTATCCAGGCTGGGATAAAGTGGTGCAATCTCAGCTTACTGCAGCCTCCACCTCCTGAGTTCAAGGGATTATCCTGTCTCAGCCTCCTGAGTTAACTGGGACTACAGGCGTGTGCCACCGCACCCAGCTAATTTTATATTTTTAGTAGAGACGGGGTTTTATTATGTTGGCCAAGCTGTTCTCGAACTCCTGACCTCAGATGATTTACCCACCTCAGCCTCCCAAAGTGCTGGGATACAGGTATGAGCCACCACTATTTTTAATTTCAAAGACCTCTTTCTGATGTTCAGAGGGAAGGCACTGGGAGTGGACAGAAAGCAGGCACAAATCCTGGGCTGAAGGGGAAGGAAGCTGGGAACACTGCACAGGGCTACCAACACCAGGACTTGTTCTTGGTTCCCAATGACTCCTGGAGATGGGGTGAGTTGAGCAGGTGAGAAGCCATCTGCTCTCACCAGTAACCTCTGGAATTTTGGTAGCAGGAGGCCCCACCACCCCCACAGACACTTGAGCTGGCAGGGAGAGCTGCTTAGGGGAGTGGCAGGGGCAGAACTAAAGCCAGTGGGGAGCCCACAGGGTTTGGTGTGGGGAGCATCTGTAGTGGAACATAGCCACAGATGCCCAAAACCCCAATGCTCACCAGGAACCCCTAGGAGACTTTAGCCTTAAGAAAACTGTCAGACCTGAACAGTGCAGGACAGTCTGGCTCATGAGACAGGGCTAGTCCAATCTGAGTACTCCCTTCACCTGGCCTCTCCTGGGGCCCCAACCTTACCATGCCTGCTTGCAGTGCAGCCTCAGATGTCCAGCCAGGGTACCACATGGGGTCACATCATAGCTCTTGCAGGGGTGAACTGGATCTGACCATTAGAGCACTCCAGCAGAGCAGCCCACACAAATGCACACCAACCTGCCCATGGCCACCTCCCACCACAGACTCTCCTTTGCCCATGGCCACCCCCATATCACTTTGCTGGTGCATGTGCATATGGGCAAACCTCATCTCCCACTCACCGCCAGTGCATGGTGCACATGCACCCCACTATACCACTGCTATCAGCATGTGCACATCCTGCTACCCACCTCCATGCTGGTATTGGCCAACCTGAAGACACACCAGGAGACTAGTGGCCCCAGTCCCCAAACTGCACCATCACTGCACCAGCATGTTCATGCACAAAGAGACCACCAGCCTTTTTTCCAATAGCACCCTGCCCCTATACCAACAGGACCATTACTGTAAACCTACACACAGAGACCAGTAACCCTGCCCTCCACCCTGCAGAGCCACCGCAACCCACATGTGCATAGGCATGGAGAGCACCAGCCCCACACCTACCAGTGCCCCACCCCTGTGCCAATACCACCACTGTTGCAAATGCCCACAGCAAGGCTGGCACTCTTGCACCTGCCAGTGCCCTGCCATAGCCTATAAGAGTATACTCTGCCATGTGGCCAGCAAATGCAAACAAGCATGGATCCCACTGCCACTGCCCAATGAAGAGCTTTGGCTGGCATCACCATTAGCCCCTCCTCAGTGCCTCCAGCACAAAACACCTCAGCCCCTCCAGCACAGAAGTTTCCTAACTTTTCTCAAGGGGTGAGAGAACAAAGCTGGGAGCCTGATACCAGCTCCCCAGAGTTAGAGCATGCAGCCCAGGGGTCAGGAGCTAAGCCTTGGGCCCCTAAAATTATCCAGAAGTCAACTGAACCCAACTTAAACAAGACAAATCCCCAAGGACATTAAGGAGGATTAAAAGAAAAAAAAACATCAAAAAAGCCACAACTTCAAAGACTGAAAAAACATCAGCCCACAAAGATGAGAAAGAATCAGCACAAAAACTCTGGCAACTCAAAAAAAAATCAGTGTCTTCTTATCTCCAAATCACTGTACTAGTTACCCAGCAATGGTTCTTAACCAAGCTGAACTGTCTAAAATGACAGATACAGGATTCAGAGTATGAATAGGAACAAAAATCACCAACATTCAGGAGAAAGTCAAAACCCAATCCAAGGAATATAAAGATTACAATAAAACAATACAGGAGCTGATGGGTGAAATCGCCATTGTAAGAAAGACCAAACTGATCTGCTAGAGCTGAAAAATACACTATAGGAATTTCATAATTAACTCACAAATATTAACACAAGAATCAACCAAGCTGAGGAAGGAATCTCAGAGCTTAAAGACTGGTTCTCCAAAATAACTGCATCAGACAAAAATAAAGAAAAAAGCAATTAAAAAGAATGAACAAAACCTCCAAGAAATATGGGATTATGTAGAGAGACCAAATCTACAACTCACTGGCATCTCTGAAAGGGAGAAAGAGAAACCTAGCAACTTGGTAAACATGTATCAGGATATCATCCACGAAAATTTCCCCAAAATGTCTGGAGAGGCCAATAATCAAATTCAAGAAATGCACTACACAAGAAGATCATCCCCAAGACAAGTAATAATCAGGTCCTCTAAGGTCAAAATGAAAGAAAAAAATGTTTAAGGCAGCTAGAGAGAAGGAACAGGTCACCTAGAAAGGGAACCGATTCAGGCTAACTGCAGATCTGTCAGCAAAGGCCCTACAAGCCAGAAGAGACTGGATGCCTACATTAAGCATTTTTAAAGAAAAGAATTTTCAGCCAGGTGTGGTAGCTCATGCCTGTAATCCCAGCACTTTGAGAGGCCAAGGTGGGTGGATCGCTTTAGAACAGGCTTTTGCTACCGGCCTGGGCGACATGGCAAAATCCTATCTATACAAAAAAACACAACAATTAGATAGGTATGGTGGCCTGGCGCGGTGGCTCAAGCCTGTAATCCCAGCACTTTGGGAGGCCGAGGCGGGTGGATCACGAGGTCAAGAGATCGAGACCATCCTGGTCAACATGGTGAAACCCCGTCTCTACTAAAAATACAAAAACATTAGCTGGGCATGGTGGCGCGTGCCTGTAATCCCAGCTACTGAGGAGGCTGAGGCAGGAGAATTGCCTGAACCCAGGAGGCGGAGGTTGTGGTGAGCCAAGCCGAGATCACGCCATTGCACTCCAGCCTGGGTAACAAGAGTGAAACTCCGTCTCAAAAAAAAAAAAAAGATAGGTATGGTAGTAGCTGTCCAGCTACTCAGAAGGCTGAGGTGGGAGGATCACATGAGCCCAGGGAGGTCAAGGCTGCATGTGATCCTGCATGATTGTACCACTGCACTACAGCCTGGGCAATAAAGTGAGATCCTATTTCAAAAAAAAAAAGAAAGAATTTTCAATCAAGGATTTTATATCCAGCCAAACTAAGTTTCATACTCAAGGGACAAATAAGATCCTTTTCAGACAAGCAAATGCTAAGGGATTTTAAAATTTGTTATACCCAGACCTGCCTTACAAGAGATCCTGAAGGGAATGCTAAATATAGAAAGGAAAGACTGTCACCAGCCACAACAAAATCACATTTGAGCACATAGACCAGTGATACTATTAGGCAACCACACAAACACATCTGCATAATAATCAGCTAACAACATGACAGAATCAAATTTATATATCTATACCAACCTTGAATGTAAACATGCTAAATGCCCTAATGAAAAGGTACAGAGTGGCAGATTGGATAAAGAAGCAAAACCCAATGATATGCTGCTGTCTTCAAGAGTCTTGTCTCACATACAATGAGACCCACAGGCTCAAAGTAAAGGGATGGAGAAAAAGCTACCAAGCAAATGCACAACTGAAGAAAGTAGGTGGTTGCTATTCTAATTTCAGACAAAACAAACTTTAAACCAACAAAAATCAAAAAGGACAAAGAAGGGCATTAATAATCATAAAAGGCTAAATACACACCCCATACAGGAGCACCAGATTCATAAAGCAAGTTCTTAGAGATCTACAAAGAGACTTAGATACTCACACAATAATATTGGGATACTTCAACACCCCACTGACAGATCATCAAGGCAGAAAGCTAACAAAGATATTTAGGACCTGAACTCAACACTGTACCAAATGGACCTAATAGACATCTACAGAACTCTCCCCCCCAAACCAACAGAATATACACTCCTCTCATCTGCACAGAGCACATACTCTGAAACTGACCACCCAACTGGGCATAAAACAATCCTCAGTAAATTCAAAAACACCAAAATTATAGCAACCACACTCTTGGGCCACAATGCAATTAAAAAGAAATTATTGCTAAGAAAATCACTCAAAACCACACAATTACATGGAAATTAAACAACCTGTTCCTGAATGACTTCTTAGTAAACAGTGAAATTAAGGCAGAAACGAGGGCAGTCTTTTAAACTAATGAGAACAAAGATACAACACACCAAAATCTTGGGGGCACAGCCAAAGCATTTTTTTTAATTATACTTTAAGTTTTGGGACACATGTGCAGAATATGCAAGTTTGTTACATACGTATACATGTGCCATGGTGGTTTGCTGCACCCATCAACCCGTCATTTACATTAGATATTTCTCCTAATGCTATCCCTCCCCTAGTCCCCCAACTCCCTGACAGGCCCCAGTATGTGATGTTCCCCTCCCTGTGTCCATGTGTTCTCATTGTTAAACTTCCACCTATGAGTGAGAATATGCTAAATGGTAAGTTTATAGAACTAAACACCCACATCGAAAAGTTTAAAAGCTCTCAAATTAACAACCTAACATCACACCCAGAGGAACTGGAGAAACAAGAGCAAACAAACCCCAAAGCTAGCAGAAGACAAGAAATAACCAAAATCAGAGCTGAACTAAAGGAAATTCACACACACACACACACACACACACAGACACAGACACAGACACACACACACACACGATCAATGAATCCAGGAGCTGGTTCCTTGAAAAAATTAATAAGATACATAGTCCACTAGCTAGACTAATAAAGAAAAAGAGAGAAGATCTAAATAAACACAATAATGAAAGACAAAGGGGATGTTACCACTTGCCCCAAAGAAATATCAAAAACCCTCAGAGACTGTTATGAACACAGGTAGGAAGCCTACAAGAAATGAGTAAATTATTGGGAACATACAACCTCCCAAAGCTGAACCAGGAAGAAACTGAATCCCTGAAAAGACCATTAAGAATTTCCAAAATTGAATAAGTGAAAAAAATGCCGACCTACCAGAAGAGACCCTAGACCACACAGATTCACTGCTAAATTTCACTAGATGTACAAAGAAGGGATAGTACCATTCCTACTGAAATTTCTCCAAAAACTGAGAAGGGATTCTTCCCTAACTCATTCTATGAGGTCAGCATCATCCTGATACCAACACCTGGCAAAGATACACACAAAAAAGGAAACTTCAGGCCAATATCCTTGATGAACATAGACACAAAAATCCTCGACAAAATACTAGCAAACAAAATCAAGCAGCACATCATAAAGCTAATCCACCACAATCAAGTAGGCATCGTCCCTGGGATGCAAGGTTGGTTCAACATATGTAAATCACTAAATGTGATTCATCACATAAATAGCTAACAACGGAAACCACATGATGATCTCAATAGATGCAGAAAATGCTTTCCATAAAATTCAACATAACTTCATGTTAAAAACCCTTAACAAACCAGACATTGAAAGAACATACCTCACAATAAAAAGAGTCATTTATGACAAACCCACAGCCAGCATCATAGTGATTGGGCAAAAGCTGGAAGCATTCTCCTTAAAACCAGAGGGAGACAAGGATGCCCTCTCTCGCCACTCCTGTTAAACATAGTAATGAAAGTCACAGCCAGAAAAATCACACAAGAGAAAGAAATAAAATGCAACCAAATAGGAAGAGAGGAAGTGAAACTATTCCTGTTGGCATATGATATACCTAGAAAACTACATGGCCTCTGCCCAAAAGCTCCTTGATTTGATAAACAACTTGGGCAAGTTTCAGGATACAAAAGCAATGTACAAAAATCAGTAGCAGTCCCATATTCTAACAATATCCAACCTAAGAGCCAAATCAAAAATGCAATCCCATTCACAATAGCCACAAAAAGAATAAAATATCTAGGAATAAAGCTAACCAGAGAGGTGGAAAATCTTCACAGTGAGAATTGCAAAACACTTCTCAAAGAAATCAGAGATGACATAAACAAATGAAAAAACATTCCATGCTCACGGATAGGAAATATTGTTAAAATGGCCATACTGCCCATAAGCAATGTACAGATTCAGTGCTATTCCTATCAAACTACCAATGAAATTTTTTTTAACAGAACTAGGAAAAGCTATTCTAAAATTCATATGGAACCAAAAAAGAATAGCCAAGGAACTCCTAAGCAAACAGAAAAAAACCAGAAGCACTGCACTACCTGAACTCCAACTATAATACAAGGTGACAATAACCAAAACAGCATGGTACTAGTACAAAAACAGAGAGACCAACGGAACAGAACAGAGAACCCAGAAATAAAGCCACACACCCACAACTCCTGGTCTTTGACAAGGTAAACAAAAACAAGCAGTGAGGGAAGGACTCCATATTGAATAAATGGTGTTGGGATAACTGGCTGGCCATGTGCAGAAGACTGAAACTTGGCCCCTTCCATTCACCACACACAAAAATCAACTCAAGTTGTATTAAAGATTTAAATGTAAAACCTAAAACTATGAAAACCATGGAAGATAACCTAGGAAATACCATTCTGGACACAGGATTTTGCAAAGATTTCATGATGAAGATGCCAAAAGTAATGCAATAAAAGCAAAAGTTAACAAGTGGGATCTAATTCAACTAATGAACTTCTGCACAGCAACATAAACTAACAACATAATAAACAGACAACCTACACAATAGGAGATAATGATTTCTCAAAGACCTTAGAACAGAATTATCATTAAACCTAGCAATCCCAAAATTGGGTATATACCCAGAGGAATATAAGTTATTCTACCACAAAGACACCTGTATGCATATGTCCATCACAGCATTATTCACAATAGTAAAGACAAAGAATCACCCTAAAAGTTTATCAGCAATATAGTGGATAAAGAAAATGTGGCATAGATACACAGTGGAATACTGCTCAGCCCTAAAAAATAATAAGGTTATGTCCTTTGCAGCAACATGAATGGAGCTGGGGGTCGTTAACCTAAGCAAACTAACATAGGAAAAGAAAACCAAATACCACATATTCTTGCTTATGAGTGGGAGCTAAACACTGAGTACATATGGACACAAAGAAGGGAACAACAGACCCAGGACCTACTTGAGGGTAAAGGGTGGGAGAAGGGTGAGGACAGAAAAACTATCTGTTGGGTACTATACTTATTTCCTGGCTGACAAAATAACCTGTACACCAAACCCCTGTGACATGCAATTTACCTATATAACAAACCTGCACATGTACTATTGAACCTAAAATAAAATTTTTAAAACTAAAAACTAAAAGTCTCTCTTATTGCTTCTTTTGGATAGTGATCTGTTCTTACTTTATTAGCCTATGGAATTATTAAAATATATTTTATGTACTCTTCTTTAAATTCAATGTTTCACCCAAACCTGTTGTCCATCTTGGCTCTTCTTTTTCCAGCTACTGGTTTTCATAAGTATCTGATGACCCTGGCCTCTCAATCATATTTATAAATGAAGATCTAAGTTGATGAGTACACACAGTTTCCTCCATCTGGTCTCTTTCCTAAAGAAAAGGGCTGACTGCCATTATGTTAGTTGCTGTGGCCACATTAAGCTGTGTGGGCCCAGGGAGGTAAGTTGAGGGCACCCTAACTGGCAAAAAAAAGAGCTTTCCACTGGTAAAGTACAGTGGAATACTTTAATGTATTCTCCTCCTAGGCAGGGCTGCCTTTCCTTTTCATTTTTTCCTCCCATCTATGTCTGCAACAAAGGGAAGTCCCAAGTTACTTCAGGTTCTGCTCTTTCCTCAGGCAGCAACAGCCACATCGGAAGCCTTTCCCAGGTAAGTGGCTTATCTGGGAAAGCACAGCATTTGAATTTCAAGAAAGGGCAAATACTTCTGTTGCTTGCTGTTGCTACTCTGTGTGTGTGTGTGTGTGTGTGTGTGTGTACGCACAAACATACATGTGCTCTCTCATGCATGCACATATCTTGAGAAGAGAGGAGGAATTGGGGGAAAAAACCATACCAGACTTTCTATTTAAGGCACAGATCCCTACAACAAAGACTTCAAGTTTTTGAGGCTCTACTTTCATGCACAGTTGTTTTTTCTCGTTTGTCATTTTGAGTATGTACTTGTTTTCCAGCCTTCTGCTTCTGTCTCTAAGGAATTCCTCACAATTTTTGATGGCATTATTTCTTGTTGTCCAACACTATTATGTTTATCTTTTCACTCTCTTCTATTTTAAAGTATTTGGAGAAAAAAGGAGAAGGAGTGGCAACTGTTTGAAAAGGAATTGTTTAAAGGGAAAAGGCCTAAAATATTTGTAAATTAAGAGGAAAGATACAGAGGAGTAACAAAGGTTAAAGATATCAGAATAAAATTCAAACTTCTTGCCATGACCTACCTTTCCAAACTCATCTTTCACCATTTTCCCCCTTAGCTGACGATCCTTCAGAAACTTGTGTTTTCTATTCCTCAAAAAATATCAAGCTGATTCCCATTTCAGGGCCTTTGTATTTGATGTTCTTTTATGTAGAAATGTCTTCCCTGTGGTTTTTACATGGCTGGCTGCTTCTCACGAGTCTGATCTCCATGCAAATGTTATTTCTTCCTAAAAGTCTTCTCCAATAACCTCCATACTTCCATCCTAGTTTTTTGTCACATCATTCTGTTTTGGTTTTAACATTATTGAGCTTATCCTAGTCTAGGATTATCTTGATTATTTCTTTGCTTACACATCTGAGTACCTGAACTAGAATGAATAACATAAATTTGCTCTATAATATTTCCCAATGTATCAAAGTATTCAGTAAATATTCAATGAATGGAGATTAGGTAAGAGAACACACAGTCAATGAAACAAGGTTTCCACAGCAACTTGTGTCACCTATTAAAAGAAATAATTTTTATTTTTTAGAATATGAGTGAAATAAGGATAAAAATTATGTTGCAGGTACTGGACAATAGTTCTCTAGAGGTCTCTCACATTTCTGCAAGCAACATACTGCTTTGTTCTTGACTATTTGTTCAAAGATAGCAAGCAGCCTTAGAAAATCAAGCTAGTGTCTCTAATGGAGCAAAGGGCAGGTATGCCTTATATTCAGTATAGAAAACTTGTGTTTCTTAAGCTTGTAGTTCCTTTCCTATAATGCAACCCACTATATGTACATGTGTCATCTGGCCCTCTTCATGTCACCCTAAGGATATTAAAGTTCAGAGAGCCAGTGCAAAAATGTTGATACCTCAGCTACTCTGTTACCATGAGTAATAAACTGTCCTTCATCTCTGACCCAAGGTCATGTTTTCTAACAGGATCCATGCAACTGATAGGCCAACTTGTTAGTCTGAAAACATGGTAAAATCTCAGATTGTTCATGCTTTTTTTTTTTTTTTAAATAGAATTTTGCTCTGTTGCCCAGCCTAGAGTGCCATGGCGTGATCTTGGCTCACTGCAACCTTTTCCTCCTGAGTTCAAATGATTCTTGTGCCTCAAACTCCCGAGTTCAAATGATTCTTGTGCCTCAACCTCCCGAGTAGCTGGGACTACAGGCATGCACCACCACACCCAGCTAATTTTTTTGTATTTTTAATGGAGACGGGTTTCGCCATGTTGGCCAGGCTGGTCTCAAACTCAGCCTCAAGCAATCCGCCCACCTTAACCTCTCATAATGCTGGAATTATGAGCCTGAGCCACCGAGCCCGGCCCACCATTTCTAAAGCTGAATTCACATTTTTTGCTTTCAGACTCCTTCCGTGGTTCCTTACAATCACATTGAATGGAAGCACCAACCACCTAGTTATCTTTGCCAAAAACTTGTGCCACTTTCACTACTGTTTCTTCCACAAATCTCCACATCTAGTAAATCAACTCTGTTGCTATTACTAGTTAAATATTTCACAAATTCATCTAGTTTTCTTCATCCCTACTGCTACTATCACAGTTTATGCTGCTATTGCCTCTCAAGTAATAACTCAGAAAGTTCTCATTTTGTATCCCTACCTCTAATTTGGGTCTTTTCAATCCATTCTCCACATTGTTGCCAGAGAAATTTTTCCAAAAAACAATTATATCACTTCTCTGAAAAGCCTTAATGACTACTTATTGCACCAAGGATGAAATTCTGGTTCATGATGATACACAAGACCATGCATGAAATGATCCTTCCTCACAGTTGTAGCCTCACCTCTGAACACTAAAGTCTTAGGGTCCTATGAGTCATACCATGTTCCCTAGCCTTTTTACATATCGTTTCATCTGAAATTACACTTACCTATCCCTACTTCGTTCTCACTTCCAACCCTTCACCTGACTTAATGATTATACATGCTAGGCCTCAGATTAGCCAAAACTTTTCTCCAGGGAGCTTTCCCCAACATCAGGCTCCACAAGGATTCAATTAAATGGTCAAACCCAATTTGACCATAGGTACTTTCAGAGTACCTTGTGCTTTCCTCAATCATAACATGATCTTACACACTTAGATTTTAACTACATATTTACTTGTTTGTCTCCTCCACAAAACTGTAAGCAAGTTGAACCATAACAGGTAACTTACTATTTTATACACAGGTTCTTGAACATAGCCAATGTTCTATAAATATCTGTTGTCTGATGAATGAATAAATGAATGAATGAATGAACGCCATCTCTGCTGAATAAGAACATACGTCCCCCATGGCAAAATCCAAATCAGATAAATTTGCAATCATCATATAATATGTTCTAAAAAACAAAGTTTTGAGGGTTTTTTTTTTTTAATTTCGGATAGGTCAAAATAAATCTTAAACTTCAAAGAACATGATGTACAATAGAAAAGTGTATTCATAATGCTGAGAAAGGGATCTCAAGAGTAAATAAGTCAAATCCCTGCCTTTAAACAAATAAAAAATAATCAATCCCTCAACTGTATATAATCAAGTATTTATAAATTACTATCAGCAATATTAAAAATATGTAAAATTACACAATTAGATGTACAGAATCCCAAGATATTAAAAATTGACTTACTATACATGAATTCATTAATATGTTAGTGTATAAAAAAGAGAAACACTGAGAAATGTGAATATCCCACAGAATTAGAATACTGAAATCCACTTGAGTTTAGTGCTTTCATAATTTCAAAATATTTGAAGCCATCACTTTATAATAGAAAATTTGCCTTTGACAAATTGTTTCGTGCATTCTATGGGAGGGAAATTTATACAAGTACAGTTGCCCAGCTATAAAGATGATTTCCATATCCTAACAATTTTAGCATATCCTAACATAAATCTGCTTTAAATATATCGCATTGCCCTGTGTATTTTCTTTACAGCTTAATATCAACCACCTAAATCACTAGTGTCAACAACTCCTTTAAAAACAGTCATTCACGTATCATTCAAGGAAAATATTTTTAAAGAATATATATTTTCAAACTGACAAGAGCTCAGCAGTTATAAAGATTTATATTTTTCAAAGTAATAAAGTAGCATACAAGATAAAATCAGCCTGAATTTCATTGTATAATAGCTCTGAGAGTCAGAATCCTATCAATAGAAATCAGTCACTTTTATTCTCTTCTGAAAAATCATGTAAGGTGACTTGCAAAATAACTCTGTGGTTAGTGAAAATGTTTTCAAAACAATATAATACCAGTCATTAAAATTCACAGCTGGTGTCTATTTCTCAGACTTTTCTCAATTTTCTCCTTTGCAATTCTTGAACCCAAGTCTCCCAGACCTTTAACATATCATTAAAGAATGTTCAAATATTTGTTGCTAAAATATTTATAGGAAACATATTTTATCAAAAATAGTTTGATGAAAAGTGAAACTTTCCCCAAATAATCAATTAGTTTTTAAAAACTTGTATTTTCTAAAACAGTTAACCCATAATTTACATTTATGTGAAAAACTGCATTATCTCATCGCAATCCGGCTTTTTATATCTAAAGCCTCTTTTTCATTTGAAGTAAAAATTGTACAGATATTACAAGGTGAAAGCAGACAGAAATTATTTTGAATTGCCAATGCTTCTGTAACAAGTAGTTAGACTAAACTGACTGCACTGAATAAGGTCTATATCACAAATGACAGTTTAAAAAAAAAAAAAAATCAGCTTATGCCTGTGATCCCAGCACTTTGGGAGGCCAAAGCAGGTAGATTACTTGAGGCCAGGAGTTTGAAAACTGCCTGGCTAATGTAACCCTGTCTCTAGTAAAAATACAAAACTTAGCTAGGCATGGTGGCGCATGCCTGTAATCCCAGCTACTTGGGAGGCTGAGGCACGAGAAGTGTTTTAACTTGGGAGGAGGAAGTTGCAGTGAGCTCAGATCGTACCACTGCACTCCAGTGTGGGTGATATAGCAAGACTCTATCTCAAATATATATATATATAATTTTTAAAAACTCAGGTAAAACTTTATGTATTAAATTAATTTTTTACTAGTGTATTTCTTTCCAGTAAACTATTCTATTATCTACAGATAATCAGAAAATGTGAACCAGTAATTCTATTAAATATTGCCATTTATTTATAGATAGATGGATGAGTAAATAATAATTAGTCATTTCTTGAGTTATTCAGGACATGTTTTGCATTCTTTAGTACTTAATTTAATAATTTCACCATTCTCATTGGAATGTTAAATAAAAGCAGGATATTCTATTAAAAGGTTATGTTATAAGAGCTATGTAATGAATAGTCTCTTGAGAATTAAATTTTAAAATAATACCTACATAGAAACTTTTCTGTTATCACTAAAGGTGACTTAAAGATGGTATGCATAAGTATATTCAAGATAAAAACAAGTTTTCCATATTAGAAATAGTATTTAATTTACTATTTTTATAAACAATAGACATTTATTTGACCTCAATATTCCTTTAAAACATCAGAATATTTCCCTTTTATTTTTATTATTAAAATCCTATAAAGTCAGAGGATAAACAATTAGTACAAACACAATTATTTGAATGAATTAAGAGTTACAGAATTCTGAAAATTCATTACACAAAATGTTCACCATCAGAGTAGATAATTACGTACACACTGTTCAAATAGAGAAGCCTGTTTGTATAAAGACCTCCTTATTGTGGGATAAGGAGAGTAACGAGAGCAGCTTGTTGACATAGAATACCCCCCTTATGGTTGTCTAAGGAATAGACTCTATGTTCACCAAAAAGCACCCTAAACTTTAAAACATAAGGAAATACTAATGATGGGCCGGAAAATATGAGATTGTTTTATAGCATATTTGCTTATAATCATGTCTCTGTATGTAACTGCTTATGTTAAATATGAAATGCAAAAAGTAGCAAACTAGAACTATGTTGTATATTTTCCTAATTAAAACATGATTAAATTCTATATTTCAGTTTTTAATTGGACTCATTTTGATTTAATGTTTTTTGTTTTGTTTTATGAGAGTCTTACTCTGTTGCCCAGGCTGAAGTACAATGGGGAGATCTTGGTTCACTGAAGCCACAACCAGTCGGACTCAAGTGATCCTCCCTCCTCAGCCTCCTAGGGACCTGGGACTACAGGTACACACCACCATACCTGGCTAATTTTTTTTGGTAGAGATGGGGTTTTGACATGTTTCCCAGGTTGGTGTTTTGTTTGTTTGTTTGTTTTTGAGGCAGAATCTCCCTCCGTGGCCCAGGCTGAGGTGCAGAAGCATGATCTTGGCTCACTACACACTTGCCTCCCGGGTTCACGTGATTCTCGTGCCTCGGCCTGTCAAGTAGCTGGCCTCTCACCTAGCTAATTTTTGTGTTTTCAGTAGAGATGGAGTTTGCCATGTTGGTCAGGCTAGTCTCAAACTCCTGACCTCAAGTGATCTAACCACTTTGGCCTCCCAAAGTGCTGAGATTACAGGTTTGAGCCACCATGCCCAGCCTAATAAGCATTTTAAGCCAAATGGGTTTCAGTATACTTTGTAGTTTTTCAAAACTGCATGCAAACAAATAATTTGTTACTATCAAGAGTTATAATGCAATAATGTATAATAAAAGTTACAATCATACATGGTTTTTCATTTCACATTATTCTTAATTGTGTTATGCTGAAAAAGTATATTTCAGATTATTCTCATAAATACTGGTTTCTCGACCATAACATTCTTTGTTTTCTCAAAACCATTTATTGTTATAAAAGTAGAATAGCAAATATTAAAATATATAGCAAATGTTTCAATTTTGTCCCTGTTTGTTATTAAACCAGCAAATGCTGGGTTTCTGCCCTTATTTCTCCCTTCTCTGATCAATAAATGCATTACTTAATGTTAAAGGTAAAGATATGAGTCATATAAGCCAGTGGCATACCGACTAGTGAGTAACATCAAACTAATGAGACCACAGACCAACTTGCTTTTTTGACATCACTTCCAAATCTCTTTGAGCTAAATTTTCAGTCAGCATGTGGGAATTAGTCATAGCAATCCCAATACTTTAATGAGTATTCTATGTGTAACTCTATGCACCAAACATAAAACTTCACAGTTTATACATGGTTTATCTTTCAAATATCAAAATAATTTGCACATGTATAAAAACTCCAAATTCTTTATAAGGCCTAAACATATTTAAATAATGCATATATACACATATACATATTTATATACTAATTTGTACATACACACACACACTCTATCAGTTCTCTACATAGCTAAGAAGTTGAGTTATAGTCATTAAAAGGATTATCCAAAATAAGTGACTGCATAGCAATATCTTGGACGGGGTTTGAGTGAGCTATATATTTAACAGAGCGTGTCAAATGTGAGGACTCTCATTCTTGAGACTATATGTATTACCTAAATGAAACTATTTGAAGCCTGAATACTGCATTCAATAATATAGGCCTGGGAAGGAAGCATTTTTTTCTTCTTCCTGAAGTGAATTTGATGCTTCTGAAAGACTGACAGATTTGGAAGAGAAAGTATAGCTCTAAACTAAATTAAGTATTCACAGAACAAACACTGCAGCTGCAAGAGCAATTCAAATTTCCTATCACCAATGTTTCAATCCTCTTTCAAAAGAACAATTTCTGAGGTCAGAGGTTACTCCCATTTTCATGGCTATTCAGCCCCCTGGCTAATGTAGCTACATGGGTGCCATTAAATGGTGGCAATTGCGATAATGGATATATTTGCAAAGCAGCAAGTCACTTTATAAAGGCTGCCAACTACTATAAAAATAGTGATTTTTCAATTCCACAAATGATTTCTCTAACATTTTGTCTAAAACTGGCTTGCATTACTCAAATACTAAATATGTATTTTTAAAATAAAATATTAATTACATGTTTCATTCCAAAAGTTTCAAAGTAGACTTAAAATAAATTTTAAATGAAAATATATATCATCAAATAAGCCATGAGCAATAGCCCAGCTGCCTGGACTTAGAGTAATCCCAAACAGTCTCTGATGCATATGTGTGTCCGTGAGTCTGTGCACATATACATCTGTTTCACAAACAGAAGGAAAACAACTCTTCCCTTCAAACCTCCTCTGCTAATTACTAGTAAAAATGTAATTAGTCTGATATAAGGAAACTTGAACATATTTTGAAATAAATGTGTAATAATTTATTCATAGCAATGAAATGATATCACCTCAAAATAAAAATATCAAATATTCAAAAGAAAAATACTGAAGGTGGTAGTCTTGAAGTAGTATAACATTATAGGGAAAACATTTCATAAAATGTTAATCTAGATTTCCAAAAATGATATAATTTTTGTATGGTTTTTTGTAAATGGAAGATGTTTTAAAAGAAACTAATTTATATCCTATATTGTTTCACATTAGTGAAACATAAAAATCAGTTTTGTACGACTGTATTTGAGCGAGCATTATCCTATTCACAGAAAAATAACATACGCAAATACACATATAGTTTGTGTAATTGTCAGTTATAATAGCCTACTGAAGTACTTAAATTGATCCCGATTTTCCGTGATTACCACTGAATGCTTTGAAATGGTAAGACAGCCTCATATTGTACTTCAAAAATATTGAAAAATATTTAAATACAAATTTAACAGAAATATTATTCACAAAATCATGGGAACACATAGATGACTTTTCTTTTTAATTCCCAAAAAGTATTTTATCTCAAAACTGGAAAAAAAAAAAAAGGAAAATGAAACCTCTCAGAATTAAGACTCAAGGCTTTAAATTATTATCCATATAATTTTTTTAACTCAACATATAAATGAAACAATAATTCTTTTTCATCTCAGAAACTGACTCTTCAATTTAATAATTTAATGACTCGAACTCGCATAGGAATGCAAGGGTTTTTTTAGTGAATAGAAGAAGACACATATGCCAAAAGGAAAGCTACTTTTGAAGTTTCAACTGATCAACAATTACTCGATGAGATATAATATTACAGAAAAGTACTCAAATCCTAGGGCATTTTAGAATAATTTGAAATAGTAGAAGGTAAACCTCTTTAATTGTAGTCAGAGAGCAAGTCAATATTTCAATTTTACAGAAAACCAAATTGGATCGGTTTTTTTGTCATCATATTTTCTTTTATATGTTATGTACTTTATTTGTACGTTGAGGAGGGTGGTGTGGTTAGTTGAGCTTAAAATGCAATACAAACAACATACCAACAGCTTGAGACCTCTAGTGTAAATTACAAGATAGGTCCCCATTTAAATCCCGGACCAATTAATAGCAAAGCAAGGTTAATTCATTCTATTTTAGTATTTTGAGAATTCTTGTTTCCAAAGAGTTTATTCGAACCATAATTTCATCCTAACACCTTTTTTCAAAAAATGCATACTTCATTATATGGTCCTTGCACAATTGCACCACCTAGTGTTTACTCAATAATTCCACAAATTTAATAAAGATTTTTCAGCACTTAAAACAAAAACCCATACCATCACCACCATGATACTGCCACACTACATCAATCATCTAAACTTTGTTATCTTTAACTTATAAAAGTTTAACTTTGTTTGACTTATAAAGGATTTATAAACTATTAAGTTTGGAATATATTAAAATTATAGATTTTAATTGTAATCTATTTAAAATATTCTAAATGTACACTGAAATACTCATTTCAAATGTGTTCAAACTAATTCTGTTATTTCAAAAAGACTAACTTTTAAATATCTAGAATGTATTTCAATGTCAAAATTAACAGACAAAAATGAAAATGGCAGGTGGCCTCTTCATGGCCAAAAGCAATAATAGTGGATCTTCCCTTCCCTCTACTCCTCTGGCTTCCTGAGAAAAACAGAGTAGCAGACAGTAGGCTCTTTTTCCTGTTCTTCTCCCAGAATCATATTTTAAAAGCTGTGTATACAGAAAGGTATGCTTCTATAGTTTCCTCAATAAACAGTTACTAGATTTTTTAAATTAATGTTCCTGTAACAGTGTTGAGCAATAACTTCTTTAAATGTACATCTGTGAATTATAAATTACCATATTATATTAAATTTAAAATATTAACTTGACCCTTATTTAATAATGTACCTGATGATTACAAGTCATTATTGCAATTCTACATGGTAATCAGGCATAAGTAACACACTATTCACGTGAATTACTGGTGTCAACATTGACTTTACATAGTTAAAACTAAGAATTCATAAAGTAAGCTGGACGGAGAAAAAGAGAAACTCAGGCAGAACAGAAAAGTACTCTAAGGCGTTTCCAAAGACTTTATGATCCATTATCTACACTTGGGAGAGCCAATCCTATTCCTTTTCTAGCAGCAGGGTGCCATGGCCATGGATTACAGAATTCCCTGGCGGGTAAGTATACCAGTTCTCCAACTTGCCAACCTCCAGTGTTGAAAGCCAGGAGAGAGCCAAATACAATTTGGCTTAGAGTAGCAGTCCTAAGTGTTAAAGTGTGTGAGTACAGTGAGTGAGTGAGTGAGTGTGTGTGTGTGTGTGTATGTGAGAGAGAGAGAGAGAGAGAGAGAGAGAGAGAGGAGGGAGAGAAAGAGAAAGAAACAAAGAGAGAGATACATGAAAATGGAGGGCTTCCATCCAAATTGAAACCTAGTCCAGGCTCCCCATTTAAACTGCAAAGGTATGTAATCAAATCTTCTTTGGATAGTGTCTATTATCCTTTGTCCTACAGCGTCAGGCTTATATTATGATGCATTTTCTTATCCACCCTGTGATAATCTACCTGAACATTTTATTTTTCACCTTCTCTCTAGTTGAGATGATTTATATAATTTGTTTCTCTATAGGATTTTAAAAAAATCCAAGTGACTTCCTTGGTGCCATGATGTCAAGTAGAGCTCAGATCCACCTAGAAACATTCAAGTATTCATGGACCACGGTGTATTCTCTAGAGGCTGAAGGTACACAAGAATATGACACCTCCTTGGCAAAAAACGGAACAATGGTCTACAAAGTCTTGCTCTTCCAGCCCCTCTAGTTTTTTATGACAGGTTCCTATTACTCATCCTGAGAGCTGGGTTTTATAGTGATATAAAGAGCTCAGATTTTTTTTAAAAAGTATTGTGAAATGTGCCTGTGAATTGAAAGCTTTTCCTGACGTACATAAAACTTACTAAAAACTTTCCCTTTGCTAGACTGATGCAGGTTCTTGCTCCCATGATCCTCGAGGCCAACTGTAACAATACAATCTCCTAAAATCTGACAGCCATGCTTCTCAGCATCCTACGTCTAACCCAGCTCACCAAGAAACCATACCTACAAAAACATCGTGGGATACTATATTCACTGAAGCAGAAAGATGAGAGCCATGCTTGGCAGAGCCTTAGCCTTAAATTAGCTCCTCTGATCAGCAAAATGGATAAAGGGGGGTGACATTCATTCCTGTTCCTTCTAACAAATAAAATGTAAGTGAAAAATGGTAAAAGGAGATATTTTATGCATGAGGTATGTGGAAATAGATAACTCAGAAACTTTAATATGAACTCAGTGCAAAACAGTAATGTAGCTTTTAAATTCAAGAGGAAAGAAGACAAACTCCAGCCCTGCCCAAGGTAGGGGATCTAATAGACAATCCATCTTTACAAACAAGTTTGAATTTTCAACATAAAAGAGAAAGAAAATAAACTCACCCAATCTTTCCTACCTCTAGAGAACTCAAACAAAAGTTGCCCTGGCACTGAAAGGAGGCCAAGGTACCTGAGAAAACGTAGACTGAAGCAAGCCATCGCATAGAGTTACAGTCCAAATTCTCTTGACTGGGGTGTTTAAAGCATTTTAAATCTTGATTTAGTCCAAAGTGGTCGCAGTCTTGTAAGTGACCTTGAATGTACAGCAAAAGCAAACAAAGTTCCTCTTGGAAGAATAATTACATGATTGTTCCAGAACCCAAAGGCTTATTTAATTTTTCAAATTTAAAAAATGACATACTAAAACAAGGTATCATGAAAAAGAACCAATAAAAACATTAGAAAGCAGGAACAACTCAAAAACTTAGTATATTGGAATTATCAGGCACAGATAATAAACTATATTTATATCTAAAGACATAAAATAAGGTTAGAAATACTGCAGAGAATAGAAAACTTTAAAAAAAGACAAAAGATTTCAGAGAAAGTAAATAAACTAGAAATGGAAAAACATAATTCTTGAAATCAGAAACTCAATAGAAAGAATTAATTCCAGATTAGAGAGCTGGGAAACATGAAAGACTGCGGTTGTTTCAAAGACAGTTTAACAAATAATCCTATTAAAAAGTAGGCAAACGAAAAAACATATCTCAAAGGAGACATACAAATGACCAAGAAATATATTTAAAATGCTGAACGCTAATCATCAATGAAATATAAATCAAAACCACAGAGACATCACCTTACCCAGTTAGAATGGCTATTATCAAAAAGACCAAGAAAACAACAGATGCTGGTGAGGATGTAGAGAAAAAGGAGAGTAGGCTCAACTATTAAATACTGTTGGAAGGAATGTAAATCAATGCAGCCATTATGAAACAGAGTATGGAGATTTCTCAAAAACTAAAAATAGAACTACCATAAGATCCAGCAATTCCACTACTGTGTATATATATGAAAGAAAGGAAATCAATATATCAAAGTGATATTTGCCTTCCCATTTTATTGCAGCACTATTCACAATAGCTAAAGGATGGAAAAAACCCAAGTGCCCATCAATAAACAAACATACACATACACACAAACACACTGAAATATTATTCAGCCATTATAAAAAATGACATTCTGTCATTTGCAGCAACATTGATGGAAATGGAGGTCATCATGTTAAGTGAAGTAAGCCAAGTAGAGAAAGACAAATATCACATGTTCTCACTCATATGCGGAAGGTTAAAAGGTTGAACTCATAGAAGCAGAGAGTAGAATA
>NW_016107338.1:10030946-10042275 GCF_001604975.1 Cebus imitator | reverse complement strand
AAAAAAAAAAAAAAAAAAGGTGGCTGTCATGAAGATAAAGAGTAGACTTGCGGGTACCAGAGGCTTGGAAGGTAGGGTGGGGGATGATGAAGAGCAGTTTATTAATAGATATGAATGGTGTTTGACAGATCAGTAGAATGACTGTACTTAACAGTAATCTATTATACATTTCAAAATAGCTAGAAGAGAATAATTCAAATATTTCTACCATAAAGATAAATACTTAAGGTGACAGATATTCTAATTACCCTGATTTGATATATGAATGTATCAAAATTATCACATATACTCTGAAAATATGTACATTATGTATTAATAAAAAAATTATTAATTAAAAACAAGACATATAACTCAAAACAAAAATAACTACTAGCGGCAATCTCAAATTTTTTTTAAAAAAAGCGAACATACGTAAGCATTACATAATACTTACAAGAGACACATCTAAAATATAAGGATACACAAAGATTGAAAGAGGAAGGTAAAAATGATTTTTCATTAAAATACTAACAAAAAGATACGTGGTGCAGTTATATTAATATCAAGCAAAAAAAGAATTTAAGAATTATCACTAAAGAGTCAGTTTATAATGACAGAGGTTCAACTCACCATGAAAAAACAATTTATAATTAACACGCATCTGATAACACACCTTCAAAATATATAAAATAAAAGCTAACATAACTTAATCTACTCTTAGTTTCCTGAATGGCAATTAGAAAAAAAAAAAATCAGAACAGATATAGATTTTAGAACACCATTAACAAATCTGTCGCAATGGGCACATAGAGAACACTACACTCAAAAGCTACAGAATATATACTCTTTTAAAACTCAATTTGGACATAAAAAAATCAAATGGGTCATAATACCCTAAGTCCTGACAAATCTTAAGGTACTTTCATCATAAAAAATACATTTTCTTTCCTTTTTTTTTTTTAAGAAACCGGGATCTCACCATGTTTCCCAGGCTTATTTCAAACTCCTGGCCTCAAGCGATCATCCAGCCTCAGCCTCCTGAATAACTAGGATTATAGGCATGAGCCATCATACTCAGCAAAACACATTTTCTAACTAATTCAGCTGGAACTCAAGAAAAAAAAAATTAAAATAAATGTCCATATGTTAAGGATCAGGAAACACATTTCTAAACAACCATGGGTGAAAAAAAAAATATCAACAGAAAAAGTTTTAAGTATGCACGTTAAAAACAGTGATGAAAGTATCATTTGTTGTCCAGGCATGTTGGCTCACACCTGTAATCCCTGCATTTTGGGAGGCCAAGGCTGGTGGATCACCTGAGGTCAAGAGTTCAAGACCAGCCCGGTCAATATGGTGAAACCTGGTCTCTACTAAAAATACAAAAATTAGCTGGGCATGATGACAGATGCCTGTAATGCCAGCTACTTTGGAGGATGAGGCAGGGAGAATCGCTTGAACCTGGGAGGCAGAGGTTGCAGTGAGCCAGGATCATGCCATTGCACTCCAGCCTGGGCGACAGAGTGAGACTTCTTCTCAAAATATATATATATATAATTTGTGCTAAGCATCTACCTAAAAAAATTAAAAATAAAAAGCTGCAAAGGAAATTCAAAGTAATTAAAAGGAAATAATAAAATTAGCAGAATTAATGGATTCAGAAACAAAAACACCATCGTCAAGAAAGTATTTTATACTTTAATGAAAACTAGAAAAAAAATTACCAGTTCATTAGAATAAAAGATATTTGAAAACTATTTTCATAAACAGGAATTAGGAAGACAGACATAAGAACACACCCACAGCGGTAGCTACTTCCACTCAAGGTTCTGATCTTGTTGTTTCAAATAGTAAGAAAGAAAGATCTGAAATTTAGTTTTTTATGCAGTAAAAATGTGCTCCCTCCCTCTCTTTCCTATGCCATCTCCCACTGCTTTCCTCCACACCAGACCTTTCTGTAATACCCTCTGAACTCCCTCCCACTCTGTCTTAAACATCGTCAAATGCATCAACCAACGCTTTCTCTCTTTCTCCTTGTCTTCTGTAAAACTTGGTTCTGCCATAATTATACTGCCTTCTCCTATGTCCTCATGTGCAGAGTCTTTATCTCACACATTCTCAATAGCATTAACTATATTTAAGTGTCTCCCATCTTAGGAAACACACACACACCCCTTCCTCTAATCCCAATTACCACCATTCTACTTGGTTTAAAAACCAACTCTTGAAGGAATTTTTCTTCATATATTCACAATCCCTGAACTATGGTTTCTATTTTCACCACCCAAAGAAACTGCTTTCGCTAAGATCACCAATGATCTCCTTGTTACTAAAGCTAATGGACGTTTCTCAGGCCTTATATCACTTGAGGTTTCTCCTATTATTTGATGCTGTTAACATCTCCACTTTCTAGTAACATTTTCTTCTCTTTGCTTCCCAAACTAGTTTATTTCCTATCTTTCCAACCATTCTTCCTTAAGTACCATTTTTCTGCTTGTGTCTAATATTCCTCAATATTCTGTCCTAGGTCCTCTTCTCACTCTATGTGCTACCCTTGGGTGATCATATCTGCTTTCACAGCTTCAATTTCCATCTAAAAAATTAAGTATCAAGCATACACACACATACACACACACACACACACACACACACACACACACCCATAGGAAGGTATGCTGTTTCCCTTTCACCTACCCCCAACTCCTGAAATAAGAATTCCTTCATATAATGTTACTTACCAAGGACCAAAATTATCTTCTCTTCATCAAGCAAACCTATCTATTTTCCTGTCAATCCAGTTTTAGTAAATAATACTATCATTCAATTGCTCAAGGCAGAAACTTACATATAGTTCTTTTCTCAGCCTTCTCCCTTACCACTCCCATCCAATCAACCACTATCCACTAAAGTCTACCTTACAAATGTCTTTCAAAATGATCTAAACCTCTTCTCTGAAATATCAGCATTTATTCTCAGATTTCAAAAACTAAGACCCTCAAATTCAACATTTCTTATGTACAATATAAACTTTGCTAATACATAAGAAAAATTGGCTTAGCTTTCATTTATAAATAAATACATTCATCCATATACACATTACTATATTCAAGTGTCTCATATTTTTTAAAAAGGAAATAAAACAACAAAAACCTTTCCCTCTACTCTCAGCTACTTCCTTCTACTCCCAATTGAATGAATTCATTATTCATTCAAGATCTCTTAGTAATCTTGTATATTCCAGCCACTGTGCTAGGAAGAAGAGACGGGATCTCTACCCTAAAGACTTTGCTGCATACACTCACCCGTAATTTTTCAGAGATTTTTGGCATAGGAAAGATAAATCCAATAAATCTCACTCCTTCAAAAGAGGGCTCTGAGATGTCAGACATTAAGGGTGTCCGTAATACATTGCAAGTCAAGGGGCAACATGTGATTGCACAATAAAAATAGTCCTACCATGGCATTCCAGCCTGAGTGACAGAGTGAGACCTCATCTCTAAAAAATAAATAAATTTTAAAACATAGTCATAGATAATGATAGCAGTTAGGGGGAATTCAATATGCTTCATGACTGGAACCTAAATCCCTGCGGGATCTACAGGCTTAAGCCATAGAACCAAACTTTCCAGGATAAACACATGAAATCAGGATCATTGGTTCAGCCCTACTGATAGCATCAGCAGAACTATCACCTATGGACTCTCAAACCCTTTTCTGCCATTTTATATTTTCCTCTGAGAAAGCTCTATAATTTAGAAATACCTGGTTCTGAAGGTTATGATTTCATATTTTAGTTATCTTCCGTTTCAGAAGGGCCCTATTCAAATAAAGGCCCATCTGTACCTCAGCTAGTCAGCCTAAGCAATCAAGTGACCTACAAGCGGCACGCCTCTTATCTACCTAAGAGGCAACTTAGTCACCATGCCTCCCACAAGGTGTTCTAACAACTAGAGTGATTCTCCACTGCAGAGGTCAGGAAGGATGCAGATTCACCAAAGGAGCTTTGTTAACTCTATTCACTAAACTGCAGTACAAAATAGGCATTTACTCTTAGACCTACAAATTCTAAGAATGTCAAAACACAAAGATAAAAATCCAATGCAATTCACTGCAGCACTATGTGTAAGAGCAAAAGAACAGAAACAACCCAAATATCCATCAAGAGGGAAATGGCTGAATAAGCATAGTACATCTACACAATGTGGTTCTCTGCAGCTGTTAAAAAAAAAAAAGAGAGAAATATCTCTATGCAGTCCTATGGCATGATCTTCAGAATAAAGTGGTATGTGAAAAAAATCAGAGGATACAGTATCTTACAGTATCTAAGAAGGAGATATACACATATACTTTTTCAAAAGAAGGCTAAACTAAAAAGTAAAAAAAAAATACAGAAAGAGAGAGAGATGGAGGGAGAGACCAAGGTGGAGTGAAAAGGAATGAAATCTAAGCTTCTCTCAATGCCTTGTTTTGTAGATTTGATTTGGGAACCACATAATAGTTTACAAATTTTTAATATTTTGTGAAGTTAAATAAGGAGGGAAAAGCCATTTTAAAAACCAAAAACGAAATTAAATTCAACCATACCAAGAACTATTTCAAGTGACTTTAAATTACAGCAATTTTCTGTTCATCCCTAATGGAATATCCTATGGAGGAGAGGAGACTGTAAAGAGACAGAGAAATGCCAAGAAATTACTAGTTTGGGTAACCATATGCTAGTAATGATATTGATACTGTTATTTTAAAACTATATTTGCTTTAGTGTAATAAGTGTAAATATTTGTTATTTAGAAATAACATTTTCAGCATAAGAAATCAGATACAAAAGGTAAAATCAAGGAAGTAAAAACCCTGCATTAAAAAATTCAAATCATAAATATCAGTAAAAACTCATGACATTTTCTGTTTTGAAAAAATACTGTTTTCCAGCTCAGACCACTATGAAGGCCTAGAAACAATGACCAAACCAATAATGTGCAAGTTGTGGCCTAATTGTGGCCTCTACATATATTTCTCAAAGAACCAGGGCTCTTTGAAGAAATAGCTGATTCCAAGTCTGAAATAGAAAATGTACAAGATAAACCTCAAACACCTTGTTCTGGGACTATGTCAAAAGGACTCAGGAGCCAACTTGAAGAGATTAACATAATCTTCTAAAACTGAACACTCATACACCATATGACCCAGCATTTCTACTTACAGGTATGTGTTCCCCAAAAACCTGCATAGGTACAAGAAAAGAATGTATGTGTCTTCAGAATATCAAACATCTGGGCCAGGCACAGTGGTTCATGCCTATAATTCCAGTGTTTGAGAGGCTAACACAGAAGGATCACTTGAGGTTAAGAGTTAAAAACCAACACAGGCAACAGAGCAAGATCCCAACTCTACAAAAAAACAAAAAACAAAATTATAAAAAATAGAAAAACAAAAATCTAGGAAAAAGACCCAAATGAACAGAAGAGTAAATGACTAAACCATGAGCTATTCAAGCAGAGTACTATACAGCAGACAAGAAAATGAATCACATTAATGTGCAATAATATGGATGAACCTTAGCAATATAATATTATAAAGAAAAAATGTGGGTTATTGCCAAAGTCATTGCTTTTTTTCAAAAGTGTAAGTTTAATAGGAAAATTTTAACAGAAATGTCTATTAAATTTCCAAAAATAATTACTAGCTAAAAGAAAAAAGGAAGCTCTAATACTAAAACATCTGTATATTTTAAAAATCTGCTATAGGCTGGGCATGGTGGCTCAGGCCTGTAATCCCAGCACTTTGGAAGGCCAAGGCAGGTGAATCACAAGGTCAGGAGTTCAGGACGAGCCTGGCCAATATGGTGGAACCCCATCTAACATAAAGACACATGGATGCATATATTCACTGCAGCACTATTGACAATAGCAAAGCTATGGAATTAAACTAGATGCTCATCAGTGGTAGGCTGGATAAAGAAAATGTGGTACATATACACTATGGAATATTATTCAGCCATAAAAAAGAATGAGATCCTGTTCTTTCCAGGAACATGGATGGCACTGGAGGCCATTATCAAGACCATTCTAACACAGTGAAACCCCATCTCTACTAAAAATATAAAAATTAGCAGGGCATGGTGGCACGAATCTGTGATCTTGGCTACTTGGGAGGCTGAGGCAGGGGAATCACTTGAACCCGGAGATGGAGGCTACAGTGAGCCGAGATAAGTCACTGCACCCCAGCCTAGGCAACAGAGTGATACTCCATCTCAAAAACTCTGCTAGCAAAAAAAAAATGACTGTAATATAGTTTGGATGTGTGTCCCTTTCAAATCTCAAGTTGAAATGTAATCCCCAGTGTTGGAGATGGGGCCTGGTGAGAGGTGTTTGGATCACGGGGGCAGATCTCTCATGAATGCCTTGGTGTCCTCTTCATGATAGTGAGTTCTCACTCTTTGAGTTCAAGCGAGATGTGGTTAATTAAAGGTCTGGAACCTCCCCCTCTCACCATGTGATACAATAACAATGACTCCTTTGCCTTCCACCATGACTGAAAGATTCCTGAGGCCTCATCAGGAGCAGGTGCCAGCGCCATGTTTCCTGTACAGCTTGCAGAACCTGAGCCAAAATAACAACTCTTTTCTTTATAAATTACCCAGCCTCAGATACTTCTTTATAGCAATGTAAATGGACTAATACAGACTCCTATAATGGCAAGAGCATGTTGGATACACTGATCTTGGATAACATTAAAGCAATTAAGACTTAAAATATGTTAAAAGCAAAATGCTGGCATAATGCTTTTGTTCTCTAAAACCAAAGACTCACATGTGAATTATTTGTTAAATAAAAGGTACCCATTTGAGAAGGATGATATTTTTTATAATGTGCTAGATTTCTCATTACCGTTTTTTAACCTATCCCCATCACAGTCTTTCCTACTTAAATCTTATCCTACTATAAACCTAAATATGAATATTCTATTTTGCTTTCTTTCTTCTTTTAAGAGATAGGGTCTCACTATGTTGCCCAGCCTAGTCTCAACTCCCGGGCTCAAGTAATCCTCCTGCCTCAGCTTCCCAAAATGCTGGGGTTACAGGTGTGAGCCACCATACTTGGCCCTGCTTTCCTTAAAATAATATTTTATATTCTATATTCTATTTAAAATCCAAGTACTTTATTATAGTACCCCAAAAACGTTGCGATAAGTTATTCCACTAGTATCAATATTGAATCTGTATTTGGGCACTGTTAAATTGAGCAGAACAAAGACTTACAAAAAATAAATTTTCTCTATTCTCTTTTATGTTGTTTATTCCAATTATTCCCAGAGAAAAATATATACACCTATTCTAATGCATAAAAATTAATTTTAAATAGATTCCACAAAACAATAAAATGCCAATTTTTAAAGATTTATTCCCATACTAGGCAACAAGTGTTTAAAAGCACCTGCATTTTAGAAAGTAATAAAAAGGTAATTCAATTTAAAAAATAGACACTGTTAGGAAGATTGTAAGGTATAAACATAGTATCGCCTCTTTTCTTATTCGACTTTTAAATGCAGGAGGTACATGTGTGGGTTTGTTATACAGGTATTCGCATGATGCTGAATATCTTTTTAAAATTTACAAATCAGTTGAGAAAACAAAGAATACAAACACAAACAACAAAACAAAAATACAGGAAATGTAACAGGAAATATGTGACTAAATGCCAAATAAAAGGCACTAACAAGAAAGCTATAAATTACTAAACACAGGGAAAATGTGGCATATATACACTATGGAATACTATGCAGCCATAAAAAACTATGAGTTCATGTCCTTTGTAGGGACATGGATGAACCTGGAAACCATCATTCTCAGCAAAGTGACACAAGAACAGAAAATCAAACACCACATGTTCTCACTCATAGGCAGGTGTTCAACAATGAGAACACATCTACACAGGGAGGGGAGCATCACAAACTGAGGTCTGTGGGGGGAACTAGGGAAGGGACAATGGGGACTGGGGAGTTGGGGAGGGATAACATGGGGAGAAATGCCAGATTTAGGTGATGCGGAGGAAGGCAGCAAACCACGTTGCCATGTATGTACCTATGCAACAATCCTGCATGTTCTTCACATGTACCCCAAAACCTAAAACAATAAATTTTTTAAAAATACTATTTATTGTGGAAAATATATCTCTCACATAAAAACTGTGATTTAAAGAAAAAAAAAGCCGGGCGCGGTGGCTCAAGCCTGTAATCCCAGCACTTTGGGAGGCTGAGGCGGGTGGATCACGAGGTCAAGAGATCGAGACCATCCTGGTCAACACGGTGAAACCCCATCTCTACTAAAAATACAAAACATTAGCTGGGCATGGTGGCATGTGCCTGTAATCCCAGCTACTCAGGAGGTTGAGGCAGGAGAATTGCCTGAACCCAGGAGGCGGAGGTTGCGGTGAGCTGAGATAGCGCCATTGCACTCCAGCCTGGGTAACAAGAGTGAAACTCCGTCTCAAAAAAAAAAAAAGAAAAAAAATAGGTTATCAGTTAACTATAGAAGGCCTTGCATGCCAAACTAAAATTATCAAATTAAATTTAACCTCTTGGGGCCTGATGGCACTGAAAGAAAAGCATTCATCAGACTCACTGGCACTTGGAGAAAGCAATAGTATTTTTTAAGTGTTTAGTTCTCCCCACACCACTGTAAGGGGAACAGAGGAAGAATGGACAGAAAAATAAGCTTGATTTATTTTACAAAGATTTGCCAAGTAATAATAAATTTACAAATGAGTAATGTGAACTCTTCAACTGTTAAATTCCATTTATGAAATATGATGCAATTTTTCTTTTATTCAAAGAACTAATATTTATTTCAAAGTTGTGGGAAGTACTTCCCACCCATCCCCGATCTTGGTACATGTCAGAGCCAGTTACTTTGGCAGCTTTGAAGTTGCTTCAAGATCTGTTATTTGGTTAGGTCCGGGGTTGAATGCCTGAGGTGTTTTGTGTTCCAGGATGCTATTTTTCCTCAATTCATCTCTATTTGGAAATGATTTATGCATTCTGGAGTGTAGGGTATTTTTTAAAATATTTAAAATATCAACAAGTCCCATGTTGACCTCGTCATATTCAAGACATAATTTTCCATTCTTCTATTTTGTGTAAATATTTAACCTCACCTTTACATCAATCTGTTGCTTTAAAAACAAAAAACTTCTTTCTTGGTAGGTAGGGCATTCAATGTGAATTGAGTCATAGGGATATACAATTTTAGAAGAAAACAGGACTGTTTTTCTAGCTTTGCTGTGAAATAATTTCAAGTTAATGGAAGAGTTGCAAGAATCATTTTTTTAAAAAATCCTATGTACCCTTGACCCAGATTCCCCAAATAACATTTACCTCATTAAATTTAACATTCTCTTATACACACAAACACATACAAATTTCTTTCAAGCCATTTGAAATTAAGTTGCAGATACAATGTTCCACTACCCCCTTAGTATGTCAGTATCTATTTCCTAAAGCCAAGGACACTCTCCCACATAACCACAGTATAACCATCAAAATCAATAAATTAATATCAACACAATTTTACCATTTAAACCAGGGACCAAATTTCAGTTTCACCCATTGTTCCAATAATGTTAGATCCAATTCAGGATCATGCTTTGCATTTCATTGTTATGTCTCTTTGGTTCCCTTCAATTTGGAACACTTCCTGCTGTCTCTCGATTTTGACATTCCTGATGTATAAAGGCTGATTACTTTATAGAAGGTTCTTCGCTTTGGATTTTTCTTGTGTTTCCTTAGAATTAGAAGTGGCTTATGTATTTTTGACAAGAATACTGCGAAACTGATACCAAGCTCTTCTAGGTTCATTATATCAGGAGGCACATAATGTCAACCTGCCTCATTATTGGGACTGGCAACTTATGTCACTTGGTTAATTGGTGTCTGCCATGATTTCCCTCAGTTAATTAAAGTATTTTGTACTTGATCACCTGAGGTCAGGAGTTTGAGACCAGCCCGGCTAACATGAAACCCCATCTCTACTAAAAATACAAAAAATTAGCTGGGTGTGGTGGCAGACACCTATAATTCTGGCTAGTTAGGAGGCTGAGGTAGGCGAATCGCTTGAACCTGGGAGGCAGAGGTTGCAACGAACCGAGATCACACCATTGCACTCCAGCCTGGGCAACAAGAGTGAAACGCCATCTTGAAAAAATATATATATATAAGTAATAAATATTTTGTGGGCATATATTATGAAATTATGATGATAAGCAAGTATGCTTGTCATCAAAATTTCACCTACTACCGAGAAGAACAAAAATGGTGAGTGAATCCTGAACAACTGAGGTGTCCAGTTTCTCTCACTGGGCTTACCAGGCGATTGGGGCAACCCACGGAGATTGAGGAAAAGCAGGGTGAAGTGATAGCCCACCTGGGAGTCACATGGGGGAAGGGAAGCTCCCACCCACAGCCAAGGGAGGTGGTGAGAAATTGTGCTACCCTGCCCAAGAAACCATAGTTTTTCCACAGATCTGAGCAGCCCTCGGATTAGGAGAATCTCTCATGAGCTCATGCCAGCAAGACCTTAGTCCTAAGCACAGAGCTGTGCAGATTCTCCGCGGCCACTTGGCTGGAGACTGCCTAAGACTACCAAGTTGACAGGGGGAGGGGCGGCAGTCATCACTATAGCACCAGTCTGCCATTTTTCCCCTGCCAGTGCCAAGGAGACTGGGCGGTTTGGACACAGAAGGAATTCCTCACAGCGTAGCATCGTGGCTGTGAAAGACTGTGGCCATACTGCCTCTTTAAGCCAGACCCTGACCCATCCCTCCTCGCCAGTTGGGGGGCCTCCCTGAGGGAGTTTCAGCAACTCTAGCCAGGGGTTTATGGACAGAACTCTGATCTCCCTGAGACTGTGCCTCTGTGGGGAGGGACAGCAATAATCTCTGCAGATGAGCAGACTCAGTCTTTCCCCTGCTGGCTCTAGGGAATCCAGGTGGTCCACGCCAGTGGCATTCCCCCCCAGTGCAGCACACTCCCTCAGTCATGGGACAGCCAGAGTGCTTCGTTAAGTGGATCCTGGATCCCGTGCCTCCTAGCTGGGTAAGACCTTCCAACAGGGGTTGCGGGACACCTTACACAGGAGCATTCCCACTGGCATCAGGTCAGCACTCCACCGGGACGGAGATGCCAAAGGATGGAGCAGGCAGCCATCTTTGCTGTTCTGCAGCCTCCACTGGTGACACCTCCAGCGCGGGAGCACATCATTACACTCCAGCCCAGGCAATAAAAGTGAGACTCTGTCTCAAAAATAAAATAAATTAAAATAAAATAAAATAAAATAAAGAAACCTCCTAGGTTCAAG
>NW_016107338.1:10027310-10029821 GCF_001604975.1 Cebus imitator | reverse complement strand
AAAAAAAAAAAGAAACAACCCCATTAAGAAACGTGCAAAGGAAAGGACATGAACAGACACTTCTCAAAAGAAGACATTTATGCAGCCAACAAACGTGAAAAAAAAGCTACACATCACTAATCATTGAGAAATGCAAATCAAAACCACAATGAGATACCATCTCATGCCAGTCAGAATGGCAGTTATTAAAAAGTCAAGAAACAAAAGATGCTGGCAAGGCTGTGGAAAAACAGGAACGCTTCTCCACTGTTGGTGGAAATGTACATTGGTTCAACCACTGTGAAAAACAGTGTGATGATTCCTCAAAGATCTAGAACCAGAAATACCACTTGACCTAGCAATCTCATTATTGGGTATATACCCAAAGGATTATAAATCATTCTATCATAAAGATACATGCAAACGTATTTTCACTGCAGTACTATTCACAATAGCAAAAACATGGAATTAATCCAAATGCCCATCAATGATAAACTGGATAAAGAAAATGTGGCACATATACACCATGGAGTGGTATGCAGCCATAAAAAGGAATGAGATCATGTCCTTTCCAGGGACATGGATGGAGCCAGAAGCCATTTTCCTCCACAAATTAACACAGGAACAGAAAACCAAACACCACATATTCTGACTTATAAGTGGGGGCTGAACAATGAAAACACATGGACACAGAGAGGGGAACAACACACACTGGGTGGGGCCTTTTGGGGGGTGTGGCAGGATGGAGAGCAACAGGATAAACAGCTAATGCATTTGGGGCTTAATACCTAGGTGATGGGTTGATAGGTGCAACCATGGCACACGTTTGTAACAAAGGTGCACATCCTGCATATGCATCCTGGAACTTAAAACAAAATTTTAAAAATAATAAAATTTTTAAAAATAAAAAGTTTCCAAAAAAACTTTCACATACCACTTATAGAATCCACTGATGATTTTGCCCAAATAAATTATTACTATGAGAACTGCCAAAGATGATTTTCTAATTCCAACATTTTTCTACATTAGTTGATACTGTACTCTAAGGCAGAGCTTTCCGTTTGACACTTTATTTCAGGCATGTACTTGTGAATTTCAACTTAACGAGTTAAATCTATCATTATTTACTCCAACATTCAAAATATTTCATTTGGCCAGTGGAGATCCTTTAAGCTTGTTCCTGTGTGCTTTTAACATGGTTTCATCATTCTTTAAACATTTCATTGTTTTCTGGCAGAGCAATCTATTTCCCTAAGAGGCCTTAAGCCCTTTTAGTGGAACATGATAGTTAAAAAGAGAGATATGGACACTAGTGTATTGACTCCTCCTAGACTGTCGTTGCTTCTAAGTCCTCTCAGCGATCAGAGGTTAGAAATATATGTAGGTATACACACAAATACACACATATATAACAGTTACATACAGTCCACTGCTGGTACAATGATTGAAAGGAGTGTATTTCTAATTCTAGTCTTAAGATCACCCAAAGAACAAAGTTTTCATGCATATGCGACAGTTTTAACATAACTCCATCAAAAAAGTCTAATATTAATAAAATAAGTGAGACACAGAACAGCAAGCAAGACAGTCTCTTCCACTACTAATCCACGAGTCTGAAAAAATGTCATCCAGAAAATGCCACATATGCAATGTATAACAAGTATCTTCTTGTTGAAAAACGGCATCATTTGGCCAGGTGTGGTGGCTCACACCTCTAATCCTAGTACTTTGGGAGGCCGAGGCGGGCGGATCACCTGAGGTCAGGAGTTCGAGACCAGCCTGACCAACATGGAGAAACCCCATCTCTACTACAAATACAAAATTAGCCAGGCGTGGTGGTGCATGCCTATAATCCCAGCTATTTGGGAGGCTGAGGCAGGAGAATTACTTGAAACCAGGAGGCGGAGATTGCCGTGAGCCAAGATTGCACCATTACACACTCCAGCCAAGGTGACAGAGCAAGACTCCATCTCAAAAAGAAGAAAAAGAAAAAAAATAGGCATCATTTAATGAATAACCACCATAGTATGGAAATGAAAAAAATTACCAAAGTACTGCCAAGTAAGACTTATCATTGATTACAGTTTCTTCAAAAAGAAAAGTCGGGGGGGGTGGGGGGGGAGAGGATCCAAGATGGCCGTTTAGGAAGGAGCTCGGGATTGCCGCTCCCAGTGGAAGTGCAGAGGGTGAGTGGACACCGCATTTTTACTGCCCACAGACTTGGAAATTCCCAGGCGGAGAAGCTCCACAGGTCACCAGCGTGGCTGTTTCGGCCAGTGCGGCTATGCCAGCGGGCGCCGCTGCTTTGCCCCGCGCGGCTGCTTTCTCGGCACCCCGGAGCAGCGGTTCTCCATACAAAACACACAGGTCCGGGTGCCCTTTTGGCTGGCGATTGGAGCCACAGGAAGTCGCCCATTTGTCTGTTTAAAAAGGGGACTGAGCAGGCAACCAGGACAGTAGATTCCAGGGCAAAAAAAAAAAAAAAGCGCCACAAACCTCAGTGCCGCTGTTTAAGCCAGCGCAGTGAGTGGC
>NW_016107338.1:10016627-10024064 GCF_001604975.1 Cebus imitator | reverse complement strand
TTATTATAAACAACTCTATGCACATAAACTAATAAACCTGGAAGAAATGGATAAATTAGTAGAGACAGGGTTTCACCATGTTGACCAGGATGGTCTCGATCTCTTGACCTCGTGATCCACCCTCCTCGGCCTCCCAAAGTGCTGGGATTACAGGCGTGAGCCACCGCGCCCGGCAAGATATTATTTTAAGACCAAAAAAAAAGTAATATGTTACTTTTTTAAATAAAACTTAGGAATTTGTTATGAATACACAGACTGAAAGTTCAATTTGCTTCAATAAGAGTTTGAATAAATGTATAGATGACTATTGGTCAGAACTAACAGAATAAGATGGAGATATAAACCTTGAAAATATACAGTTAAGTATGTATTTTAAGCAACCTTAGAAAAATAAAGAAATATTTAAACTTACAGGATTTGAATTATAGTATAATAAAACATCAAGGAGTCACCGGGAAAAATAAGGTGTGGGTGATTTGGCATTGTGCTTGTACTCGATTCACCACTGAGTCACTGTATCTTACCAATGCCTTGTTAAATGTAAATTCTCAAGGGATTAATTAAAATATAAATTAAAAAATGAATTACTATATTGCTAATCTAAAAAGCAAGCAAGAAATCAGTATATATAACCTAGAATCCCACATTAGTTGAGCTTCTACTTTTGAAAAAATACTGAATTCTATTATAAGTTATATAACTAAAGAGAAAAGTTGTAAACCTGAGCATGTTGAATAAAAAAAACCACAAACACAATTTGAAAGTTTGCAAAGGAGACTGATTAGTCAAAACTCTTATGTTTGACACCTCCCTCTCTCTCACTATCTGCAGGTACATATATAACCATCACCCAGTCCTGTCTATTCTATATCCTAAATATTTCTCAATGTCTAATTTTATTTCCACTGCCACCATCTACTACCTCAACAATCCATTACAGTCTCCTAGCTCATCTATATTCAGTACCTTTTCTATGCTACAGACAGATCCTTTAAGACATAAAATAGATCCTTCTCCTCTCCATCTCAAATTCTTCCAGAATTCCCATCCATTTCCCTTTACTTGGTTTGGAAGGCCTTGAATGTACCACTCTGATCTGTTTTTACTCACAATGCTTCTGTGAAAGTAAAGTATCCTGGGCCCCAAAAATTACTAAGGAAAACTGAAGCTGGAAACTGTTTAGGTTAAACCTGCCTCTCATTCTATTCAGTCACTCCTCTGTTCACTGAGGTAAATGGATATCTGATTTGCCTCCTTTGGAAAGGCTAATCAGAAACTCAAAAGAATGTAACCATTTGTGAATCACCTATCTGTGACCAGGAAGCTCCCTTGGGGCTTCAATCTTTGCTTCAATTTGTCCTGCCTTTCCAGGCCAAATCAATGTGCTTCTTACTTGTATTGCTGTTTCACGTCTCTCTAAAAGTATAAAACCAAGTTGTGCAGCAACCACCTTGGGCACATGTTGTCAGGACTTCCTGAGTTTGTGTCATGGGCATGTCCTCAACCTTAGCAAAATAAACTTTCTAAATTAACTGAGACCTGTCTCAGATTTTCTGGGTTCACATTTCTGACACCAACTGTGTGAAGGTTTTCCACACCAAGCAATTCTCCAACTCTCTGGACACCAACTGGATGTCTTACAATTCATTTCAATCCTGACAAATCCAAAATTAGCAACAGACACTACAGGTTTAAGAGCTCAGTCCCACAAGACTGTCCTCACTTCTGATGTTGGTTACAAGTCTCATGGTGTTCCCGATACTTATGACTGACTAGCTATATATTCAAGGGTTCCCATGACCCCCTTTCTCAAGTTCTGTAATTTGCTAGAATGGCTGACAGAACTCAGAAAGGAACCTTACTTATTGTTACTGGTTTATCATAAAGAATACAACTCAGCAACAGCCAAACACAAGAGTTTGCACAGGGCAAATGGCAGCAGGGGTCAGGAGGAGTTGGGGTAAGTGGTGGTATGATTGTCGGGAAATGGTTAGGACAGGGCTTCCATGCCTTCTACTGACTTGCCACTGTCCCAGCACCTCAATGTGTTCACCAACCCAGAAGCTCTGAACCCTGTTATTCAGTGATGTTAAAGGTTTCATTAACAGGCATGATTAATTAAATCTCTGGAAATTACTGACTGACCTCAACCTCTAGCCCCTCTCCCCTCCCCTAGAGATCAGGGAGTAGGGCTGAAAATTCAAACCGTGTACCTCCCTTGGGTCTTTCTGGTTACTAGCCCCCATCCTGAAACTATCAAGACATCTCCAGCCACCAGTCATCTTAGCACACAGAAGACATTCTTATCACCTCCAGAGATTCCAAGAGTTTTAGAAGCTGTGTGCTAAAAACCAGGAACAAAGACCAAGTATATAATTCACTTCCCATTGTATCACTCTCTCCAATTTCACTTCATGCAGCTCCTACTTTGTTCACAAAGCTCTTGCCTCTCTGGCTTCTCTTGAGCCCCCAGTACACCAGGCTCTTTCCCACATGAGGAGCTGGGCACATGCTGACCTCTCTGTAAGAAGCACCCTTCCCCCTACTTATCAGCAGTTACAGCTTAAATATCAGTTGCTAAAAGAGGCTTTCCCCAGTTCTTCCCACCAAAGTAGATATCCCTTTTTTCTCTTCATAATCCATATTCTTTCTTTTCATAACACTAATAAGTTTGAAATTCGATATTTGTGTATTTTTTTCTGTCTTTATTCTCTACTAGACTCTGATGTTTCTTAAGGGCAGACACCAGGTCAATTTAGTTGACCATTGTTTGTCCAGTGCCTTGCACAATGCCAGGCATCTAGTATATGTTAAACTCACTGAATAAATAACTTTTTATAGAATTCATTTTGATATAATTTGAATGAAAATTCTCATACATATGCTCTAGAATTTAGGATAGGGTTGAGGAGTACTGAATTTAAGTGTATAAATGGGTATCCCATAAAAGATAATTTTTTCCACTTTCATTATGGTAGATTAAGAATAATAAGAGCTAACATTTACTGAATGTTTGCCATGTTTCAGGCACTTTATATGTATTAATTCAATGATCTTTACTACAGCCATATGAAGTTGTTTGCAGGTGAAAGCCCGAGGTCAGAGAGATTAATTAACTTGCCCTAGACTAAACAAACATGAGAGAGCTGGGAATTTTGAACCGAAGCAATTTAGTTCAACTACTATGCCCTCTAGCATAAAAGCAAACAAGTTTAATCGTAATATAACTACTTTAGGTTAAAAAGGAGGAAGTTGTCTCTAACTATAAACACTGACTAAATTCCTTAAAAAAAAAATTTTCTCTAAAGAACTCTAAACATTCCATGACAGCTTCTCATTTGTAATAAGAGACATTTATAAAAGTACACATTTGAAGAAGGAGACTCAAGCATCTAGGATCACCTCCCCCTTGACTTCCACACTGCATTTCAACAGAAGAAATGGCTGGCTGACTGGCACCTCCTAAATCACCTTCCTATAGATAGCAGGCATGGTATGGGGGAATCTCTCTGGAAGACATTGTTTTTACTTAAGATCAAACCCCTACCCCACTTCTCCATCAACCAAGACCCTTTCACATGTAATTTCTAAAACTGTAAACCCAAGACCCTTTCACGTGTAATTTCTAAGGCTATAAACCCAAGACCCTTTCAGGTGTAATATCTAGAGTATAAGCCTATATAAAGGCAGAGCCTCTCTTTGTCAAATGAGCTTGGCTGTTAGACAAAGAATTGTCGCCTGGCTCCCTCTTCCTTCCTAGTTCGGTGTCCAAGAGGTCTGTTTCTCACAGAGGTCTGTTTTTCGCAGCAGTTCCTGCATTAGTACCAATGTTAGAGATACTAAAAAACTGGAAACAAACTAAAGGTCATTAATATGGAAAATGGAGAATAAAGTATAAGGTAGAAAACAACATAGATGACTCTCAAAAACAATGTTTTGTTTTCTTTTTTTTGGTGGGCTAAGGCTGAAAAGGGCATTAGCCTCAAAAACAATGCTGAAAAAAAAAAAACAAGCTACAGAAAAATGCTAATTTCTATAAAATTCAAAAATGAGCAAAATGAAACCTACTATTTAGAATATAAATGAAAAGTCTATGAAGAAAACCGTAAGAATAATTAACTATAAAAACTTGATACAATGGTTATCTCTGGTGAGGAAAAAGAAGAATGCAATTGGGAAGAGATGTGTAGATGGTTCCAAAAGCATTGTTAATGCTGTATTTCTTAAGCTGGAGAGCAGGTACAAGTATTAATTTTTTTTCCTTTGGCCTCATATATGTTATGTGTTCTTTCCCATATATCTAGCTAAAGCTACACTATGTCACCAATGCAAAAAGAAAGATTCAGCAGAATGGGAATGCCCAAGGAAGCAATGTCATGTCAAAAAAAAAAAAGATGGGAGGGTCCAAAGATTATAAGCACGAGCCTACCTGATATTGAACACACTTGGCTTTATTCTTTCTCCAGCTTTAGTGCTGGGAGACTGTACTCAATTTCCTGATTACAAACATTTGCTAACTCACCTGGGCAAGGGCTCAGTGAGTCAGAGCTAACACTGACATGCAGAAGCGAACAGCCAGTTAACAGTATGTTGATGACTATTTCCCCCCAAATTCCCCACCTCCATGAAATGTGCTGTATCCTGGTAGACGGGGCCAGCAAGTATATTTTCATTTTACTTAGAAGCACTCAGAAAGGGCTATCTGACTATAGCAGAGGAAAAACTCCTAATGGGGAGCTCTAAAACACCTTCAGACTCTCTCATATGCTTTGAACCCTGCGTACCTACATATAGTTATAACCACAAAAGACAGCTCAAGAAAAGGGGTTAGGGATGTAGCTGAATGACTGGCTGCCCACTCTTAGGTTAGCAGGGCCATTTTCACCACTTATTTCAATACTTACTCACTAAAACTACAGAATTAACTGGGTACTGAGACTAAGATTACAACTGTCATCCCAAACTCTCATTTTCAAATTTTGCTTTCTTCAAAAAACTTTTAAACCCATTACCTTGATGCGAATATTTATAAATGTAAAAGTACAAAAACATCTGTGTAAACAATGTATTAGTTTTATACTCTGCAATAAAATGAAACATTTAACTTGGAAAAAGGGTTCTTTACTATTTAAACAAAGGTCTGAAAACATATGTATACCATGTATTCTCAAACTGGACAAAATGTGGAGAATTTTCATGAACTTAATGGATGTTTATGTCCTTATCCACCAAAATATAGCCTAACTTTCCTTTCCTCGCCTTAGCATTCACCTCAACTTTTCCCTTAACTTTCCTACTCCAGGCTGTGAGCTCTTGTTTTCCAGTCAAATATATTAAAATAGAGGTTGTGAGAGCAAAGGAAGCAGTAAGTAAAAAAATTAAGTCAAGGGATGATGAATTTGGGATAGGAATTACCTGCCCCAGGGATTAACCACAGGGAAACATCTAGGTAGATGATCATTATCATGTTTACAGGGGACAAAGTGAGGTGTATATAGTGTATATGGGAAAAACAGAATGCCAAGTACACTAGAAATGGAAACTAAAGGTTTCTCATATTTCTTATTTTTGACAAATTATCTTTTACTTTAGTCACATATTATATATTTCATTTGGAATATGTTAGTCATGCAGTCTAATTCAGTTTTCATTTTCTGCAGTGGTATAATATAGTAGCTTGGAGCATAAACTCTGAAGTCAGACACCCTATGTTCAAATCCTTGCTCTGCCACCTACACTTTATGAAACTTTGGGTAAATCATTTAACATTACCATGTGCTGCTTTTCTCATGTGTAAAATAAATCAGTGTACTATATCTACATATGCCACAAACTTCACAGAACAATGTTATAATTTTTAACCTTAGTCATATGTGTTTTTGTTTGTTGGTTTTGTTTATTTTTTGTTTTTGAGATGGAGTTTCACTCTTGTTGCCCAGGCTGGAGTGCAATGGCGCAATCTCAGCTCACAGCAACCTCTGCCTCCTGGGTTCAAGCAATTCTCCTGCCTCAGCCTCCTGAGTAGCTGGGGTTACAGGTGCCCACCACCACGCCCAGCTAATTTTTTGTATTTTTAATAGAGACAGGATTTCACCATGTTGGCCAAACTGGTCTCAAACTCCTGACCTCTGGTGATCTGCCCACCTGGGCCTCCCAAAGTGCTGGCATTACACGCATGAGCCACTGCACCTGACCTGTCATTTTTTTTTTTTTAATTGAGAGAAATAAATATATTTACCCATATACTTACCATTTCTGGAGTTCTCAATTTCTCAGAAGATCCAAGAGTCCATCTGGTATCATTTCCTTTCAGCCTGAAGAACTTCCTTTAGCTAAATTTCTTGTAGTAAAGGTCTGCTGGCAACAAAATCTCATTTTTGTTTATTCAGTGTTATTCCCTCTTTCCAAGTATAAACTCCCTTTCAGTTTATTCCTGCTATGATCACTCTCTGGTCCCTTCAGAGGGTTGTGGGTTTTCTGTATTTTATCCAGAATTTATCATGGATTAGTTCAATATGAGCTACTCCACCATTACTAGAAGTGGCTCATATTTTAAGATGCCAGAAAAGTTTTAAATATTCAAACACTATTCTTGGACAGGTGATCATCAGGTGAAAGATAAACTACAATGCTTCAACTTCAACATGATATATTCATAGTTACTGCTGTCATACCATAAATTAATTCATGAAGTCTATTGGGTTATAATTCAGCAACCTAATTATTTCAGCAATGTTTCTATTTTTCCCACATATAAAACATTTTACTCTCTCCCATGTAAACTTGATAATGATCATCTACCCAGGAACATAATCATGTACTTAGTTGTTTCTTCTACCAGTTTTATTTGTTTAATAAACAACAGAAACCAACTTCAGTAAACTTTAACAGAAAATTATTGCAAAGAAATCAGATAAATCATAGAAGTAGTGGATGTATAGAAAATCAGGCTCCAGAGGAAATGAAAGGAGGCAAGGAATGGCAAATATCCTGTATCATGTATTCCAGTCCCAAATCCCTTAGAACCCACTGAATACTTTTCCTTATTCCCTACCCCCATACCGCTAGACTCTCAACTATTCCACAGCTACTTCATCTAACTAATCTAACACCAATGATTTCCTTAAGAGTAAGCACCCTGGGCAGGACTATCTGATTGGAGTAGCTAGGCAGAACCTTATCATGTGTAGCATTTGCCCCAAATAAAAAGGATAACCAGCTATAAGTTATTTCTAATATGTTACTATTAATTATAAATTGGACAGTAGGCCAGGCAAGGTGGCTCACACCTATAATTCCAGCACTTTGGAAGGCTGAAGTGGACAGATCACCTGAGGTCAGGAGTTTGACATCAGCCTGGCCAAGATGACAAAACCCCACCTCTACTAAAAGTACAAAAATTAGCTGGGTGTGGTGGCGGGCACCTATAGCCCCACC
>NW_016107338.1:10011460-10016548 GCF_001604975.1 Cebus imitator | reverse complement strand
AAAAAAAAAAAAAAAAAGTATAAATCACTGGCATGAGGGTAAACAGAACAAAATCATACAATATGAGAAATTTGTAAAAATAGCTTGTCATGCTTGCTTTTTCCTTGGTTCAGTGCTTCTAAATGCTTTGGAGTTAAAAGTTACGCCCAACTTAAAATCTGATATACAAAGCTCATTTTTAAAACACATAAAGCAAGAAATAATAACTTCAGTTAGAAAAGGATTCTTGCTCTGCAAAAGTTTTCATTGGCCAGGCGTGGTGGCTCACACCTATAATCCCAGGACTTTGGGAGGCCGAGGCAGGAGGACTGACTGAGGTCAAGAGTTTGAAAGCAGACTAGGCAAAATAGCAAGACCCTGTCTACAAAATTTTTTGAATTGGCTGGTGGCATGTGCCTGTAGTCCTAGCTGCTTGAGAGGCTGAGGCCAGGATCAATTGAGCCCAGGAGGTGGAGGCTGCAGTGGGCCATGATCATGCCACTGAACTTTGGCCTGGGCAACAGAGCAAGACCTGTCTCAAAAAAAAAAAAAAAAAAAAAAAAAGGATTCATTGCTGGATTCCTTTTTATAACTGCCTCTCTTATTGCAACTGAAATAAGATTAGATTTAGAAAAACTCTATTTTCTTCTACTTTCTGAATCAGGACACAGGTTTTAACCAATCAATTTCTTCTTTTATAACAAGAATGTCATTTTATTCATTTATAGATTCATGCATTTTAAGGTGCCTACCCTCACAGAATTTCCATCTTGGGTAGACATGAATAAATTAAAAACATGGGTAGACATGAATCAATTACTCTACTGAAGCTACAAAAATCAAGCTAATATGAAGTACCAGGGGTACCAGTAGTGAACAGTAAGAAAATAATGTAAAAGACTGAAATTTAGTGAGTGTTTTGGCTATCTTGTCCATTTGTCTGTCATTGAGTAGGCTATGCTACAACTCTGTAGAGAGAAAAGTTGTAGAAAACTGATAATAATACAAATAATTCCTGTCCATAGAAATGCAAATTATGTCCTGTAGAATGCTCAGTGGATATTCATCAGTTTCGCCAGTTTTTGCATTCAATGTGTGGTACTTCAACTGGCAATAATATCATCATTGGGTTAAATATAATCTTTGAGAAATAATCATTTTGTATTTGTCTGAGAATCATGGTTACATTCACTTTTTAACTTTTTCCTTTAAAAACAGTCTGCTTGGTAGAGAGTTAGAATAGAAAGATAAACATATGTATCATCCACAATCAATAATTCTGTAATGCAACCTTGAAAAACATGGCAAAGGAGGGCTGCCTAAAGGACAACAGCTACAACTAAATAGACTTGGGATCAATACAATAATTATTTATCTATATTACATAATGGAAATACTCTAGAAATGTATTGTTCTCTACTATAGATAGTATGTCTCTCTATATATAAAACATACGTTACATATACACATATACCGTATGTGTAAATATGGTATGTACATATATACATACATATACTGTGTAAACATAGTATAAATGGTATATATATAAATTGTATATATGCTGTATACTAAAGATATCTTATTTACTATGCAGTATATATACACTGCATACTACTAAAGATATTTACTGTAAAGTATATATGCTGTATACTACTGAAGATATCTTACTATACAGCATATATACTGTATACTACTATGGATATCTTATTTACTATATAATATATTTACACATATAAAGTATACAGCATTCAGTATATACAAATGTGGGTGTGCATGTATGTATATTATAGACAGTATAGAAAATCACCGTGCCAATATTTAAACAGGGGATCATTTCTATTATTTAGAATAGGAATCTCGTAAATAACATGAATTTTAGACTAACTGTGGCATTTTAACTCTTTACCTAGTTTTATACTATTTTAATACAATGAGAAGCACAATTCATAATTTGACATCAAGAGTTTATTTCCTTTTTACAGGCACAGTTAAGTAATTTTATCTTTTCAATTAGACATAGCATAGAGACAGGGCAAACCAAAGTATTTTTCCTACCCTCACACACCACTCAACACATTAATCACATCAGATGTATGTGGGTTTCTCTGTATACTCCAAGCAATTCTCTAGCAGATAACAAATGAGTTGTCCTATAATTTAAGTCAATTCTGACACTCTGCCTGGAAACAGCATCAGATCCCCACAGGTAAGGACTCAGTCCCACAAGACTGTCCCCCAATCCCCACTTCTGACACCAATTACAAGCCCCATGTTGTAACCTGTGCTTCTGACCAACTGGCTATATATCAGGGTTCCCATGTACCCCTTTTTTGGTTCAATTAATTTGCTAGAGTGGCTCCCAGAACTCAGGGAAACTACTTACATTTATCCATTTGTGACAAAGGTTATTACAATGGATACAGATGAACAGCCGGATGGAAGAGATGCACAAGGCAAAGCATGTGGGAAAAGGGGTATAGAGTGCCATGCCCTCTCTGGGCATGCCACTCTGCAGGCACCTCCAGCTGTTCAACTATCCAGAAGATCTCTGAACCCTGTACTTTGGGGTTTTTATGAAGGTTCCTTTATGTAGTCATGACTGATTAAATCAATAGCCATGGGGGATGTATCCAACCTTCAGGTTCTAGAGGTTGTGGGGTTCAGCTGAAAGAGCCAATCCTTGGCCAGGCGTGGTGGCTCACACCTGTAATCCTAGCACTTTGGGAGGCTGAGGTGAGTGGATCAGGAGGTCAAGAGATCGAGACCATAATGGCTAACATGGTGAACCCCCGTCTCTACTAAAAATACCAAAATTAGCTGGGCAAGGAGGCACACGCCTGTAGTCCCAGCTATTCAGGAGGCTGAGGCAGGAGAATTGCTTGAATCTAGGAGGCAGAGGTTGCAGTGAGCGGAGATCTCCGACAGGGCACTCCAGCCCAGCAACAGAGGGAAACTCCTACTCAAAACAAAAAAAGAAAGAAAGAGCCAACCCTCTAATCACAAAGTTGGTTCCTCTGGCAACCAGCCCCCCTGTCCTGAGGCTATCCAGGAGTCTTCCACTACCAGTCATCTCATTAGCACACAAAAAACACTTACCACTTTAGAGGTTCCAAGGATTTGGGTTGATGTGTACCAGGAACCAGGGGCAACCACCAAATATATATTTCTTATTATATCATAAATCATATATATATAAATATCCATCATTAACAGGTTTCTCATAGGCAACAATAATAAAATCAGATTTTCACAGCCAGAAAAGATCATGTTCTTTTCAAATCTTCATTATAAGGTAGTTCCACAATATAGTTTCAAACATTCCTAATATAATTAATTTCAAATAACAGTAGCTAAAATGCTTTTTAAAAATCCCTTTGCAACCAAGTAGTTCTAGTGAATATGGTAACTTAACTCATTTTAAACGCATATTTCAAATTTTTATATTTAATCTGACCTACGGTGTAATTTCCAAAGTGATACTTCCTGAAGCCAAAACCCAGACTTCACGTCTCTAAAGTAATCTTGCCTTATAGTAGTTTTAGCTTCAGTAAGCCTATATCCCCTTCCCAAAGTAGTTCTGGCTGGCCTGGGCTTGTTGTAAATAGTTGGTTCAGTCAGACAGCTTTTTAACTGTCAACACCCTTAACAGTTCACACAATGTACATGGAAAGTATTGTACCTTAAATTAAGGATGTGTTTTCTCTAAATAAAGTTTACTGTTTGGGAGAGTCTGCTGAATGGAAATGAGACAGCCCTTATGTTCCCTAGAAAAGAAGTGAAAAGGCATCTCATCTCACGTTTCCCTTCCTTTATCCCATTTCAAGCACGACCCAGAAATTAAATATTTTATATAGACAGGAAAAGTAACATATCATTAAAGGATGCAAACCTGCAAAATCTAATAGTCAGTCATGTAAGCCTGTGAGATTGCCAAAACCTGTTCAACATTTTTAATATCTGAAAATAATCAAATAATTTTATGTCAAATACAAATTTTCCAAGCTCCCTAGTATATGCCCTCTAAAATTTTAAACAAACATACTTGATATGAAAAACATCATTTTATCCAAATATCAAATATTATACTGAGTATTTGAACAGCAAACACAAACAGTCCTAATCCCAATCATAGACTATGTTGTGAAATGTTAATGTATTTAAATTTTTTAATTATACATGGAATTAAATGCTGCACTTTAAACAATTAGTTATTAATATTTCATTCATATTAAATAACAAGAACACATGAACAAGTGATACCCAACACAGGAAATGTTCAAAGGTAAATTATAAATTGTGGGAAGTCTAGTTTTGGCTTCTACAAAATGTTAACTGCAAACACTCTAGCTCTTTTAAGGAAATACTAAATAATGATGCTGTAACAACAGAAAAGTTAAAAATATATACTGTGTTATATTTATATCTCTTAATCAGGCCAAATTAATAAGGCAGACTTAACAGTTATGGTTTCATGATAATTTTAGTGAATAATACAAGGTATCAAATTACTGGAAATCCTTGTCCCAATTTTATACCAATTTTCAGCATTATCATTTAAAATAAATTTAAACAAATCTAACCATATTAGTATTCTGCAAATAACCCAAAAAGTAAACCACTTAGTTTATACTGCCTACAAGCAGAGCAGAGCTCTGAGGACTGTCTGTAGGATGAAAAACAGGATGCAAATCCATATTGCCAATTACATCTACAATAGGAACTTAGGAAAACTGCCCTTTCCACCAACCCTACTATAAGAGGAGCCACAGATATTCCATGTAAAGAAATATGTATTCCAAACATCATGATTCCTCTCCAACTGTGGCCACACCTGAGTGGACTGGGAATGGGCACCTGACATAGCCTGGTGTTGATAAGTAAAACATGAGAAACTTAGTACAGTAGAGGAAGCTCTGCCCAAACAGAAGAAGCAATGAACTCCCAGGCCAATCTACCTCTGTTTCTCTAAGGAACTATGGACACCCAGACAATTAAGAGCAAGAAGAAAAGCAGAAAGATTTTTATTTTTTTTTTGGAGACGGAGTTTCGCTCTTGTTACCCAGGCTGGAGTGCAAAGGCGCGATCTCGGCTCACCGCAACCTCCGCCTC
>NW_016107338.1:10008016-10010995 GCF_001604975.1 Cebus imitator | reverse complement strand
GCCTCCCAAAGTGCTGGGATTACAGGCTTGAGCCACCGCGCCCGGCAGCAGAAAGATTTTTAAAGTTAAATTAGGTTATTGATGAAACACTGAAAGGACAGATAACACAGAACCCATAACTTTTTGAGATTCTAGAATGGCCTATCAATTCTATTCTCCATGAGATTCATGTATTCTTAATGAGGCTCAAATAATGGCCCTATTTGTTCCTGTTTAGGAGAGGAGAGAACAGGACTGGAATCTCACAGTTTGGCCTCGTTAAGAATAGTTTTGTCCTCTCCTAAATAGGAACAAATAGGGCCATTATATGAGCCTCAATAAGAATAATTGAATCTCATGGAGAATAGAATTGATAGGCCATTCTAGAATCTCAAAAAGTTATGGGTTCTGTGTTACCTGTCCTTCTAGCTTCAGCAGTCCACAGACAGACAGACAGACGAGACAGATAATGCTATAGTTTGGATGTCTCCACCAAATCTCATGTTAAAATGTGATGCTATTGTAATCATATTAAAAGGTGAGGACTTTATGAGGTGATTAGGTCATGAGGGCTCTGTCCTCATAAACTCGTTAACGTTGTTATCATGAGGATGGGTTAATTATTGTTGGAGTAGGCTCCTGATATGTTCAGCCCCCTTCCTCTGTCTGTCTCTCACACTTCCTTGCCATGTGATGCCCTCTGCCATGAGACGATCCTCACCGGAAGCCAATGCCACACTCTTAAACTTCCCAGCCTCCAGAACTATGAGCCAAATAAACTTCTATTCTTTATAAATCACCCAGTCTATGGTATTTGTTACAGCAGCAGCAAACAAAGGCAAATAAGGAAAAATTCAAACTTACAGTAAAATGCCATTTATTAAGTGGTGAAAAAATGACACACTTTGAAAATCATTTTACAACCATAGTAATAATTGATTCAGGCAAAAATCATCGATGCGTGCTAAAACTATGAGTAAAAGTTTGGTGACAAACAGGATATTAACGTACTCTCAAAGTATCTCTTTACTGAATATTAATTACAAGGGGGAATAAATGGTAATTTCATAGTAAAGAAATCTGGTGAATACCTTAGCCAAATTATTAAAATCAACATCACAAATAACAAGTCATACTGATTTAATGCCCTGATAAGGCCACAATATCCCCTATGTAATCTTCCTCCCAAAAATGCAAACCTGAATTTAATCACAAAAAAATAACAAGCACACCCAAATTGAGGGACAGTCTCAAAAAAACTAGCCTGTATTCTTCAGAAATATCAAAAGAATTGAAGAAGACAAACAGGGCCGATGAACCATTCCCAATTACAGGAGATTAAAGAGATATGACATCTAAATTAAATGCACAATCCTGTATGAGGGGGAAAACATAGGACATTACTGAGACAACTGGCAGAGTATCAGCAGGAGAATATATTAGATAATTGCATACATCAATGTTAAGTTTTCTAACCGTATGGTGGTTAAGCAGAAGAATGCCCTTGTTCTTGGAAAATATTCACTGAAGAATATAGAAACATAAAAGGACACATTGTCTGCAACTTACTCTTGAATGATTCAGAAAAAAATGTGTGGCAAGGGGAGAGTGTGGTGGGAATGTGATAAAGCAAATGTGACAAGATGTTTAAAATGGTAAATCTAGCTGAGTAGGCCTTAGAAGTTCTTTTTACTATTCTTACAACTCTTCAGTAAATCTGAAATTATTTCAAAATAAAAGACTAAAAAAAAAAAAAGGTCAGCTTGTAAGAGAGAACACTTCTCCTTACCAAAAAGTAGGAACTAAAAACCAAGTGGTAGGCATATGAAGCTGTGTTAGAGCTTAGTTCCATACGACATATTTCCATATGTCTTTGTGTGAGAGAATGTACAGTGCAAGAAAGGAGAAACCAGGAGTAGCCCAGCAAACAACTTGAGTTGAGGAGAGAGAACTGAAAAACTACAGAAAACAAGGTAGGTAGTTCCCTGGAGAGGGAGAATCATACAGAGAGAACTCCAGAGAATTTCAGAGGGTTCCCCTTGAGAATTCAGCTGAGTACCGACAGCACATGCATATGATAAAACCACGAGGCTGGAGAAAGAGCATCCAGAAATGATTACAGATAACAGTGCTTGGCACTCTTATCGGGCTGGGAATAGTGCCTGTTCTCACCAGCCTGACAGAAAAACTTTGTGATTCACAGTCAATGGGTAGAGTATACAGAAAAGCCTTGGCTCTGGAGCAAGAAATTATTAGCCCTAGTAGCTGAGGACTACTCAGATCCTAATATTTAATAAATCTGAAAAGCAAGTTTTTAAAGAATCAAACTATTTTCAAATAATTCAACTGCATCACAGAATAAAGCTCAAAGTTATTTATAGGAAGATAAAATCATCTAAGCTGGGCATGGTGGCTCATGCCTGTAATCCTAGCACTTTGGGAGACTGAGACGGGCAGATCGCTCGAGTCCCGGAGTTTGGGACCAGCCTTGGCAACATGGCAAAACCCTATCTCTGCAAAAAACTACAAAAAACTAGCCAGGCATAGTGGTGCACACCTGTAATCCCAGCTACTTGGGAGCTGAGGTTGAAGGATTGCTTGAGCCTGGGAGGACGAGGTGCCACTTACTCCACCCTGGGCATCAGAGCAAAACCCTATCTAAATTTTAAAAAGTGATATTCACAATCTGACATTTAATTTAAAAAATTATCAGAATTTCAAAGAAGCATAAAAATATGGCCCATAATAGAAATAAAAATTAATTAAAATCTGCCAGGCGCAGTGGCTCAAGCCTATAATCCCAGCACTTTGGGTGGCCGAGGCGGGTGGATCACGAGGTCAAGAGATCAAGACCATCTTGGTCAACATGGTGAAACCCCGTCTCTACTAAAAATACAAAACATTAGCTGGGCATAGTGGCGCGTGCCTGTAATCCCAGCTGCTCAGGACATTGAGACAGGAGAATTGCCTGAACCCAAGAGGCGGAGGTTGCGGTGAGCC
>NW_016107338.1:9993005-10007461 GCF_001604975.1 Cebus imitator | reverse complement strand
AAAAAAAAAAAAAAAAAGTGAAAAACTGAAAAAGTGAAAGTGAAAAAAGTGAAAAATGAAAAACTGCATAGAATGAACAGCATATATAAACATATATAACAGCATATTTTGCTCACTGCAAAATAAAAAATTAGTGGCCTTGAAGACATAGCAACAGAAACTTTACAAAATGAAACCTAAAAAGAAAAGAGAATTTGAAAAATAAACAGAGCACCAGTAAGCCATGAGACAACTTCAATCAGCTCACTACACATATAACTGTCATCCCCAAAACAGTGTCAGAATCGAAGGGCAGACAGAAAAAAAATATTTGAAGAAACAAAGCCAAAATTTCCCCAAATTCACTGAAAACTACAAACCTATAGATCCAAGAAGCTCAATGAACCCCAAGCACAAGAAACATGAAAAAGACTACACCAAGACACATCATAACGAAATTACTGAAAACCAGTAATAAAGAGAAAACTGCTAAAAGACACTTAAGTACGAATACATAAAAATGGTAGCAGATTTTTCATCAGAAAACAAAGCAAATGAAAAAACAGTGGATTAAGATCTTCAAAGTACTGAAAGATAAAACTATCAACCTAGAACTCTATACCCAGTGAAAATACCTTTCAAACACTTTTCCATACATACAAAAGCTGAGAGAATTTTTCAACAGCCAGTCCTCAAAAGAAATATTTTTTAAAAAGTAATTACATTAGGCAGAAGAAAAATCATACTATATTAGAATATAGTTCTATAAAAAGAAATTAAAGGACTGAAAATAGTACCTATACTGATGAATATTTAAGATGTTTTTCTCATCATTTAAATCTCTTTAAAAAATAACTGACTAAGTAAAAATAACAATGTTGCATGGGATTCATAACATGCAAAAGTAAAGTGTATGTCAACCACAGTACAATGGTCAGAAAGGGAGAAATGGAAGTAAATTATCGGAAGGTTTTTATACATGAAGTCATTACCATCAATAAGCCAACAAAGGTGATAAAATGGAATTGTAAAAAATTTCAATTAATCAAAAAGAAGGAAGAAAAGAGAGAACAAAAAACAAATGGGACAAATTGAAAATAAATAACAAGATGACATTTAAATTTAATCTTGAAATTTTTAATAGAATTTGGAAAAATGGAAATTCTTCTTTTACGGTACAAGTTTCATGAGTGGCTATTCTTTCTCAAATTTGCTGTTCAATAATAAAAGATAAAGTTCTAAGTCACTATGTTTTATATAAGATAGGATACATAGGCCGGGCGTGGTGGCTCACACCTGTAATCCAAGCACTTTGGAGGCCAAGGAGGGTGGATCACCTGAGTTTGGGAGTTCAAGACCAGCCTGACCAACATGGTGAAACCCCATCTTAAAAAAAAAAAAAAGAAAAGAAAAGTAAAGAAGAGAGGACACATAAGAGTGGTCAGTGCCTATAGTCCCAGCTACCTGGGAGGCTGAGACAGGAGGATCATTCAAGCCCAGGAGTTCTAGACCAGCCTCAGCAACATAGTGACACCACATCTCAAAGAAGAAGAAGAAGAAGAAAAAAAGAGTGGTCAGAGGTATATGTGTATTTTAAAATAAATAAATAAATAAAACAAGACTATGTGCAGTAGCTCATGCCTATAATACCAGTACTTTGGGAGGACAAGGCAGGAGTATCACTTAAGCCCAGGAATTTGAGGCTACAGTGATATGATCATACCACTGCACTCCAGCCTGGGAACCAGAGTGAGACCACCTCAAAATAAATAAATTAATGAATAAATACCCACATACTAACACAGCTTAAAAAGAAGTAGATTACCAATATGTTGAAGACCCCAGTACCCCCCTCTTACTCTCCTCCCCAAGCAACCACTATCCTAAATTCTGAATCATTCCTCTGCTCTTCTTTATGGTTTTACCAGACGTGTATGAAATCGTGAAAAACAGTGTTTGTTATAAATTTTTAATTTTTATAAAAATTAAATCATAGTGTATATATTCTTATATGGTTTGCTTTTTTCAATCAACATTGTATTTTTGATATTCATCCATGCTGGTGTGTATCTATGTTCTATTCATTTTCAATATATTTTTAAATTTTCTTATTGATGGCCACACGGGTAATTTCTAGAGTTGTGCTCTTAGAAACAGTGCTTAAAAACATCTTGTACATCTCGAGTTAAATGGGTATGTAAAGTAATGGAATTGCTACATTATGTTTCCAGACATAATGATCACTGTGTTATTAGCCTCATTTCATTAATGAAGGCTTAAAGACCTGGAAACTTGTTCGAGGTCACACAGGTAGGTAGTAAAGTTAAAACCAATAAATTCTATTTCTTCCACTTGAAAAAATGCAAGGTTAGGTAGCTGATACTTCTGGAAACATGTAATTATCAAGAAGAATCCTGATGAATCATGTTTTATCTTGTTTTACGTAGAGTTAAAAGAGGAGGTGCTAGCAAATTATTCACTCAATTCTACCACTTGACCACTCACAGCAACTTGACTACATAATGATCATGATTAAAACTTTTATTCTATTAAAATATCCTGTATTTCACCACTACTGAAAATTCTAGTCAAATGTTATAGTTTAAAATGTGTGCAAATTGTGTACATATAAAATTGTAAGACATAGTAATAAAGTGGTTCTCATTGTGACTACAATTTTAAATTACAAGCACTTTTATTTTTGCCATAACTAAATTTGGAATTACTATGTTTAAGATTCACTGAAGTGAATATTTTTTAAAATACTACATATTCATTTTAGAAATTTAAGAATACTTTCAAAAATGTCATGCATGTCATTTAAGCCAACCAAATAATTTCCAAGGTACCTAGCACTATACTTAAATAGTAAAAAGGGTAAAAAGCCAAAGTTTTATTTCAGCTCTGCAGTCTTTCCTTTAAAAAATATTTGTAATAAGGCCAGTTGCGGTGGTTCACACCTGTAATCCCAGCACTCTGGGAAGCCGAGGCAGACAGATCACAAATTCAGGAGTTCGAGACAAGCCTGGCCAATATGGTGAAACCCCATCTCTACTAAAAATACAAAAATTAGCTAGGAGTGGTGGCACACGCCTGTAATCCCAGCTACTCAGGATGCAGAGGCAGGGGAATTGCTTGAACCCAGGAGGTAGAGGTTGCAGTGAGCCAAGATCAGGCCACTGCACTCCAAACTGGGCGAGAGAACTAGACTCCATCTCAAAAAATAGTAATAATATATATATATGTATATATGTATATGTGAGTGTGTAATAATTTGGTCTCCAATTTATTTCACAAGTCTTAATCTTGCTTTTTAAATAATCCTATTTTCAATCACACTCTTATCTAACATGACTATTAATTACATGATCCTATGGTAAAGCACATATTTCTAAAAATGTAGCTACTTAAACCAACTGCAATGTAAAGGCATCTTTACATTACAGTACTTTCTAAATATTACATTGTTACTTTCAACAAAAAGGAATCAGATTATAACAAAATTGCTATAAAATAGCTTAAAAGCGTAATAGTACTTCATTAAACATTAAAATGAATGTGTTTTAACTAGCTCTATATCAATTTTATATATGCTACAGAAAAAATTAATATGAAGTTAAATAATTTTCTTTTTTTTTTCTTTTTGAGACAGGTGATGGTCTCACTCTGCCGCCGAGACTGGGGTGCAGTGGTGCCAATGCAACCTCTCCTTCCTGGGCTCAAGCAACCCTCCCACCTCAGCCTCCTGAGTAGTTGGGACTACTACAGGTGCAAGCTACCCTACTCAGCTAATTTTTTAAAAATTTTTTGTAGAGACAAGGTCTCAGTATATTGCCAAGGCTGGTCTCCAACTCTTGGACTCCGACTCTTCCGGCCTCAGCCTCTCAAAGTGCTGAGATTACAGGTGTGAGCCACCATGTCACTTTTATACTATAAAAAAGCATAAGATCTTGTGAGTTCCAAAGCGCCTTGGGTATCAAGAGCCAACATTCTATTTCACAGATCTGAAACTTAATGCTCCTTTAATATCTTTCCTGGATGCTGTCAGAATAGTATTTCAAACATTTTCTACAATTTGAATTAAATATTACCTTACTAAATAATGCGAGGCTGGGCAAAAAAAATTAAGTGTATCTCCAAATATAGCATAACAGTTTAATGCTCTGTTTGTTGCCTTACCAAAAAATGAATGTCTGCAACACATTCGCAAACCACCTAAAGATTCAAACTCACAATGAAATTGCAATGACATATTGTGCTATTTGACATTAGTTATTACCAAGACAGTTCAAAAGGAAGGGAACACTATCTTATTAGTATTAATTGGAAATGTGCTGATAGACCCACCTGACCAAACATCTTCTTGTAATGTATTATATTACCTGAGAAAGGTAACTTTTTTTTTTTTTTGGAGACAGTCTCACTCTGTCGCCAGGCTGGAGTGCAAGGGCGCGATCTTGGCTCACTGCAACCTCTGCCTCCCCGGTTCAAGCAATTCTCCCGCCTCAGCCTCTAGAGTAGCTGGGACTACAGGCATGCACCACCACGCCCGATTAATTTTTGTATTTTTAGTAGAAACGAGGTTTCATCATGTTGGCTAGGATGGCCTCAAATTCCTGACCTCGTGATCCACCACCTCGGCCTCGCAAAGCGCTGGAATTACAGGCATGAGCCACCGCACCTGGCCATATATTACGTGAGAAAGGTAATTTACAATCAGTGCTAATACACACCTTAACCTGATTTACAAAGGCAACTAGCTATAAACAGAACAAGGCCCATGAGCTACCACACAGGTGATTTCAATTCTGTATATCTGGACTGGATGGGAATACGGAGGCTCACACGTTTGTGGCCTTCTTGGAGTATGGGAATGTCACGTCCTGCTATAGGACTGCAGTGAGAATTCTGGTCATAAAAACTCTCCCTTCTAAAATTCACTGTAAATCAAGGACAAAAATCATGAGATTTTTAAAGACAATAACATGGAAAAATATTTCTGTTAGCAGCTAGTAGAAGTATTCGTTAAAAAGGATAATGAGAGACATTTTTGGTAACAGCTCAGAGTAAAAAGTAAAACTCAGAGAACCTAGGCTTGAGAATAATGCACACCTACTAATTCAGGACTAGACACATAAATTTGAGAGCTTTTAACATAAAAGTAGTATTTGAAGTGACGCAACTCGTGAATTAGCTCACTGAAGGATTCAGTATAGACAGAATGCAGGCACCCCGATGTAAAGAGATCACAACAACAAAAAAAAAGGTTAAAAAAAAAAAACTCGGAAGGACTGAGAACCAGTGACAAAAGAGGAAAACCAGGAAAGTTTGTTGCCTGAGAACCAAATGAATAAAGAGATACAAGGAGAGTCATTCAGGTATGATATTAATAAATGCTAAAAGTAAAGCATTACATTTTTTTCCAAAAATAGTAAATCCTCCAAAACGGAAAAAAATTGAAAGATATTTTACTTGGCATTCATTTATCAGTAATAGAGAAAAAAACGGAAGTTATAACAATGTAATCTAATAGAGATATTTTAATCATTTTCATTACGTGTATGCTACTCCCAAGCATCGTATCTTCCTTTTAACATCCACATGAAACAAGCTTTTAAAGAGCACAGCAATTCTCTTGGGCAGCATTAATTTTAAAGAGAACCTCTTAAGTTGTTTTACCAGCTGAGACTGACTAAACAACCAGTGTCTCCCATTCAGCTTCCAGTCTTTCCTCAGAAATGCCGCTCTGGCATAACTTTTAAGACTCAAGATGGTTTAAAGCGCACCCTGTTTCTTCCAAAGAGAACGGGCAAAACTCAACATTCATGGAGGGCTTAGAGAAAGTTATATCCAAATACTGTGACCTCCTGGAAGAGAGACGCTCAACTCCTACAAAGTAGATGCTCAATAAATATTTTTGATTTAACTCTGGAAAAGCTCAATTTTACAGCGGCGTTGGGGGTGCGCCTACTCCAGGGCACCATCCCCTCCAGAATAGTTGCATTCCCACGCCCCTCATACTCGGCGCAGAGATGGGACCCACGAACATGCAGGCATCCTCCCAGTTAATAAAAGCAATGCAGGACGGCGCACAACCGCATTTCTGACTCTAAGTTTAAAAGAAAACCCCTCGCCCTCGGGCCAGGGCTCACCTGCCTCGAGAGTGGGGAAGAAGCGCGGCTCCCGCTCGCTTCGGAGTAGGCGTCCCGTGAAAACTCTCGCCTCATCACCAGGACAGAAGCTTCTACCCCGGGCAGAGGCTTCCTAAGCAAGAGTCCCTGGACCCGGGAGGGAGCGACACGCTTGCTCCGTCTCTAGGGTCTCCGGGTCGCCGCCGACGCAGTTCGCTCAGGTGCTACCCGGCGGCTTGAGTGTGCGCGCGCTCCCGCCTCGTCGCTTAGCAACCTCAGAAGCTGTCGGGTAATCCCAACTTAATAATTCCTCCTCCCCTCCAGAGTGTGAATTGTTTTTTAAAAGATTTTGTTTCCGGGTCGAGCCAGCTTTACGCAGCGGAAGGTCTCTTTACCTTCCACGTTTACCCTCAGGGGAGGATGAAGTTTCAGTCGCACGCGTGGGGATGATGTCGCTAAGGTGTCGGTCTCTCCTCCCTAGACTTACATACTCTGTCTCTCCCGCCAATTGCCAGGCGCCATCAGGCAGAGCCTTTTTTCATGAGCCCAAACCATCCGCGTGTCGCCTTTCTCCAATCAGAGCGGCTCATCCTCAGGGACTACTTTGCAATTGACGAATTGCGCAGGGAGAGGAACGTGAGAAAACCCTCTGGTCTCGGGAAGTGTAGTTCAATTCTTAAAGGAAACGCTTTGGCGATTGCGCCAGAACCAGGACAGTGTAAACTACAATTCCCAGAGGGCGCCGCGTCGCGAGCGGAGCCTTTTTTCGCTAACACCGCTCGCCCTCTCCGAGTCAGTTCCGCAGTAGAGGTGACCTGAAGCTCTGAGGCTCGTTTTGCAGGCGTTGAAATTGTCCTCGCAGTTTTCAGTCATGGTGAGTGTGGGCCCCGGGTGCCTGCCTATCTCCGGCACTCGCGCCCTTGTGTGGGGTTTCTTGCACTTTAGGGACTTTTGGGAGGCAGATCTGCAAGGCACTGTCCTTCGTGCCCTTTGGAAAGCTCGGACTCATCTTCTGGGGATTGTCGAAGTGACCCAATAATTGGGAAGGGATTGACGTCCACCTTGCAGGGCATGGGGAGGCCCTTAGGAGGACTCTGGAGAAGTATTTGTTCTTGGAGAGGCACGATCTTAATCCTGCTGCGTGGCGAGAGGACAAAATACGAGCTTTAGCTATTTTCCGAAGGACATTATGGGGTTTGTTTGATAAGGACGATAAGGTTTGCGATGGGAGGGAAAGGTTGGGTCCTAACCCCTTTTTCTCCTCATTAGCCCACAGTGTTTATAAGGGCTTTTGTCACAGGGCCTTTGAAAGCAAAAATCTGGAAAGGTAGTATTTACCAGGTGCTCCAGATTACGATCTACGTTTGCAGGAGAGGTGTTTCCGCCATATCTAATTTCACAAAATTAGAAACCCGTTCATTGACCTCCTTTTGCAATGCCAAGATATGCTGAAGTGACGGCATCACTAGCCAGATAACTACTGCACATATTCTTTATTGAACTGTATGAGTTCCAGAAGCACCTCTTTTAAATGTAACAGTGTAACCATTTTGTCATGGAAGACCTGGATAACCTAGATCTCCATCTCTTGCCTCTGCTGAAAGAGAGGGAGAGGGGGAGGGTTGTTGAAGGAACTCTGACGTAGGAATAATTTGCGTACTGCTTGAAGGTGACATTTGTTATCAAACTCAGAGAAATCGCTTCATACTATAAACACAATGGCTTTTATTTATAGTTGCGACTATTTTTTTTTACTTTATCTCCAAAATACTAAAATGGCTGGAGAATGTGGAGAAATGTTCGAATGAATTGGAAATTTTCCAGAACCTGAAAAGACACGTTTTCAAGGCAAGGGCATTACTCTCTCTGCCTATATAACGGGGCCATTGGAGACAGCTGCCAATTTCCAGTGGGTGTTAAACCTAGGTCTGCTAAATATTTTGTCACATAATTAGTCATTTAAATTACAGTTTCAGTGGTTTCCGTCCTAATCACCTTAGGTAAGCAGAGGTACTTATTATCTGAGAACTTTGGACTTTTTTCTTTTAGAACTAAATGGGATTTTTTAAAGGTCATCTTGACGAATCTCCCCACTTCAGATCTTTAAGTTGAGTTTATCGAGACCCAGAGAGAATGTAATTTGCCCCATGAGTCTCACACTCTATCCATTTTTCTATATTGTGTCTTATACTTACCAAGTCTTGCTGAATATTTATTTTTATAGGGACCACTGCAGTGGGGTCTCGCAGCTATACTCAACTCTCTGAAAATTTATTTTTAGTAGCTGAGATTTTGGATGAAGTTACCAGCTCATACTGCATATACAAACTCAACTATGTTATCTACATGTAGATTTTTTTTATAGCTTTATTCCTTACAATTCAAAATATTGGAATTCTAGAATTCAAAGGAAATTTGGAGATTATTTTATTTACTCTTATAATGTTGTCTGTTGAGGTCAGATAATTTTCCCAAGGTCACAGAGAGATTGTGGGCTCCTGATTCTTAGCTGGTTTTCCCTAGCAAGGTCCCATCCCTAGAAGGTCACTGAGGTGCCAGATAGCAGAGAGACAGAACATAAAGAAGAATTTGTCTGGCAGTTTGCTGAAACTGACAGCAAACTCACAAATGACTCAATTTCCTTGCCCCTTCAGGAGAGTGTATGATGATCAGAGTTAGAAAAGAGCCTTTTTTGTAAGCTCATTCAAAGGGAAGGATTCTTTGCTTTTTGTCTATGGGGAGTGACAGCAAAATAAACTGTATGAAGGAATCTAAATGGTAGTGCTTATTTTTTGTGTTACAGAAATACATGTAATTTAGAAATATATATAAATTAGAAAGTGAAAAAGGAATATGTGGATCTGTCTGTGGAGTAAGAGAGATACTTAAATTCAATCTTTATAGCTGAGAAGTTAGCACGGAGCATGCATCTGCAGGAAGATCATTGGTGCCTTGCTAAGAGCAGAGACATTCCTTCTTTGGATCTTGGCAGACTGCCCAGATATCTGAGCAAAGAATAGTAACCTATGTTCACACTGTAACATTGTGAAAGTCAGCAGGACTCTCCCACCCTCCTGGTTTTCAGCTCCAATGTACCAGATCTGGACTTTTCTTTCTCTGTTTCATCTTCAAACATTCAGACACTAAGCCTCATACTACTATTAAGAAGATGGAATTACCTACCTGTGAAAGTAATTTCTCCAAAGACACAAAAGGAAACTGCTGAAGTGGAATTAACTCTTCATTAGGTGGCCACAACCCATCACTAAGGGCAGTGATAACTGTGAATATGTTTTTAAGTAGCTACTAAAATTGACTGCATTATTCTAACCATACAGGTGACCTTATGGGAGGCTAAACTTTATAGATAGTGATCTTCACTCTCTCCTACTCCACTTTTCTTATCCTAGCTTGTTGTACATTGAAGTTGTATGTGTTTATACTTGTTACTCTAACCTTCCCTCATTCAACAAATACTTGTTGAACACCATATGGAAATGCTAATTCATATCAAAGGCAGACTGCTCTCAAGGGAGCTTCACAGCCTAATAGAGAGCAACAGACATGTAAATAGAAAACCACAGGCTATTAAAGTCTTTAGAAGAAAATTCTGTGATGATAATTATAAATACTTGCTACTACTGTTCTTAGTGCTTTGTGTGTTAACTCTTTTAATCCTTAAAACTGCTCTGTTTGTTAGATAATTGCTATTATTGTCTCCATTTTACTATGGGGAAATAATACAGAGAGATTAAGTAACTTGTCCTAGAGCATACAGTTAATGAGTTGTGGAACCAGGACTTGAACCCAGAAAGTCTGACTCCAGAGTCAATCTCTTTAACTACTGCTCTCTACTGCCTCTCTAGCCCCCTGTTTTAGAGAATTGGCTTATCCTCTTGTTTTCTTCTGATTCGCCAATGGATTCCTTGGCCTAAAATAGTACCAAGTACATGATAGGAATTTAGTGGTGTTTTGTTTAATGAATGAATTAAATGAGACAGCAGTTTGTCAGTAGGTTTATAAGGCATTATCATTAGTACTAGTGACATAAATAAGTTTGTTAACTATAGTTGGAACTATTGTGTTCACTAAGTTTCCAACCTTCTGAAAACATAGTATATATGAATAAAATACCTTTTGTCTTCATAGTATATATGAATAAATTTTTGTTTGTTTGAGACAGGATCTCGCTCTGTCACCAAGGCTGAAGTGCACTGACACAGTAATGGCACACTGTAGCCTTCCAAGGTTCAAGTGATTCTCCTACTTCAGCCTCCCGAGTGCCTGGAACTACAGCATGTGCCACCACACCCAGCTAAATTGTTTATTAAGAGACAGGATCTCACTATGTTACCCAGACTGGTCTCAAACTCCTGGGCTCAAGTGATCTACCGCCTCGGACCCCCAGCAATGTGCTGGGATTGTAGGCATGAGCCACTGCATTCAGCCTTAAATATCTCAAATGAATAAAATAGCTTTAAAAAAAAATTTTTTTAAGTTACATATGTTTCCAAACAGTTCTTACACATTTCCATCTTTTTGGTAGTTTTACAGGACCCAGCTATTCCTTCAAGTAAATATCGGAGTTATAACTATGTGCCAGGAGTTTTTCTAGGCAATTGAGATATAGCAGTAAAAAAAAATAGACAAAGTTCCTGTCCTTAAGGATCTTGCATTCTAAAGGGAAAGGGAGTAATAATAATAATTTCTTCCTCTATTCCCTTTTCCTTACCTATTCTACTTGACTTTAAGAAGGGAAATGACATAATGAAAAACATATTTAGGCGATTAAAGATTTTTCTATAAATAGTAATAATAAATTAGAAAACAAATATTGTATATTTGTTTTTGCTATGATCATTTTTCTACACCAGTTAACACTATTATTATTATTTTTTTTTTTTGAGACTGAGTTCTTATTGCCCAGGCTGAAGTGCAATGATCCAATCTTGGCTCACTGCAACCTCCGCCTCCAGGTTCAAGCAATTCTCCTGCCTCAGCCTCCTGAATAGCTAGGATTACAGACATGTGTTGCGATGCCTGGCTAATTTTTGTATTTTTAGCAGAGACAGGATTTCTCCATGTTGGTCAGGCTGGTCTCAAACTCCTGACCTCAGGTGATCTGCCTGCCTCGGCCTCCTAAAGTGCTGGAATTATACGTGTGAGCCACTGGGACCAGCCTGACACTTCTTTTTTGAAACTTTTTTCCTTTGACTTCTGTGGGTACCAAATTGCTGAGTGCTGCTGACCTTGAGCTTAGAGTTAGAAGCGTAAAAGAAGCCTTCCAGGCTATCCATTCTTGTTTCATCTCAGAGACATGATTCTAATCTGGAAGAGGGAATTTTAAATAAAAAGAAACCAAACAGTTGTAGGCTTAGTCACATCAATGGACCATTTCTCATTGCAGGTTGGGGTAAAGATGGCAGTGGAAGGACATTTACCCAGCATTGTCAGGGAAAGGAATGGTTCACCTTAATTGAATTTTTCTGTCTAACTAAACTTACCAATTAAGTTTCTAAACATTATTGTTTTGTTCTTTTTAATAGAAATATTTCGGGGGTTTTCTCTTTGTTCAATCCCCCCTCCCTCTGTCTATGTATGGGGGAGCTGTTTTCTTCTTCCTTCTTTTTTGCCTATTAAACTTTTGGCTCCTTAAAACCACACACATACACACAAAATTCTATTTTTTACATTCTCTTAGCTTAGTCTTTTTTTAATGACTCAGTCATCACCTTGAATATCAGTTATCTTTGTTTATATGTCTGTATTTTGTTCAGGGTCTGTTGAAATCTTTCTTTGTATGTCTTCCCCCTCCTCGCTTTTAAAAATAATTTTCCCTTGGAATCAGATTGTCAGCTGTCTGTCACTACATGTTGCTGTTATATATTATTATTTAATACTAAAATATACCATAATCCAGAAATTATCATTTTCTCCTTTTTGTTTCTCCCAAAATAAAAAATAAAATCTTGTTTTTCCTCCTTCAGACAATAAAGTTGAAGCATGATTGTCTTATTTAAATGTTTTAGCTCAATGTAAATGGAAAGTTTTAGCCTCTTACTCCTCTTCTTGGTATGAAAATTCTGTTGAACAGATGGGAGTGGGGGCTTTGCATAATAAGGATTTATGCAGTTCTAGTGGCCGCCAGGGTTTGGATCATCACATGCCGAGCACATCAACATTGTTGGACCTATTTTAGCAGCAAAATATCCCCAAAAAGGTGGATAAGATTATGTAAGTAAATCCAGGATAACACTTTTAGCTCCCTACATAGTGAGAGTTAAATAACACCATGTAAATATGCAGCACATTCATTTTCTACTAAGCCAGATGCGAAGAGAGTTTTAAATTTTACATTCATTTTTAAAGTATGTGGATTTCTTACTATAGTAAGATTTCTTACTGGATATTTTTAAGGTACAGTAGTACTTAAAGATGTTAATGGGTCTTTTTCATTACAGTCTGAACCAATCAGAGTCCTTGTGACTGGAGCAGCTGGTCAGATTGCATATTCACTGCTGTACAGTATTGGAAATGGATCTGTCTTTGGTAAAGACCAGGTAGGAACAGATGTCTATAAATCTTAAGTTATTAGAGTAAGAATATGGTTGATAAAATTCTGTATTTAGTTGTACACAAATTGTAAAACAATGAAGGAATAGATAATCCCAAGAAATGTAATAGGCACATTGCTATAAATGGAAGCTAGTAAGGTATTTATATGTATTCCTCCAGGCACTGAAAGCACTTTGCAAATGAGAACTCTTCCATATATTGTACTTAGTTGACTTGGTGCAACCAGCAGGTGTCAGTCAATGGGAGATAACACTAATGACAGTAACTTACAGTCATGTGGGAAAAAAAGTTGCTCAGTGAGCACTTCCTTGTTCATAAATGGCCCTTTAGAACCAAAATAGTCAGAAAATCTGCTTCCCAATAGAAGCAGGTGCTCCCATTTCCAACAATCCCAATTAATTTACAGTAAAATCCTTTTCTAAGGTATTCATTTATTCCATTTCTTGACCCATGGATATTGAATTCTTCTTTCATGTCAGATACCGTACTTAGCTTTCCATGAACTGAAATCAAACATACAGCTATTAACAATAAGAGCAAGCTGTGGTATGTCACTCAATTTGATGTTTTTTTCACATACTCTTAAAATTGAGTAGTGGTGATTCCTCTCACTGTGTCTGCTAGCAAACTGGTGCTGGTTTTATAGCATTCTTTTTTCTGAAACGGCATAGTACTAGATACCTGACCTCCTAAAATAATCATCATGACTAATTAATGGGAATTATATGCATGTACATACCAAATAAAAACTGAAAAGACTGTCTTGTGTCTAAATGAAATAGCCTACACTAACAGATACTGTTCTTGATATTTGGTAGCCTATAATTCTTGTGCTGTTGGATATCACCCCCATGATGGGTGTCCTGGACGGTGTCCTAATGGAACTTCAAGACTGTGCCCTTCCCCTCCTGAAAGGTGAGTTAGGGATAGAGAAAGGATTTTATAATATCAGTGTCAGGTAAAGGACTATCCTTTTTCCCCAAATGTGTGTGTACATGATTAATTATGCCAGTTAAGTGTAATATTGCATAAGGATTATATACTTGACATTGTCTACACACATACATTATAGACAGTGTAGGAATTGCCTACATTGTGTTATGTAGTCTACCTAAATGGTAATAGTAGCATCCTGTAAGGGAAAACTTTCTCAGTTGTGCAGGATGTCCTTCTCTATATATTGCTATGGAAGTTAGTTGGTTCCTCTTATATGGTCCCCATCCCATCCACCAGTCATCAGGTTGAGACAGAGTATAAAATTGTCCTTACCATATGCTGTATAGTTTGCAAAAAACTCAGAAGAGCTCAGATACGGCCCTTTGCAAAGCATTGAACTGTACCACAAATATAATAAGGAGGGCTTAAATTTGATTGAAGTTTATTAAAATAATTCTAAATTCATTTGAATTCTTTAGCTATAGCTTCATCATAGTCTTTTTTTAGGGGGTAGGGATTAATTAATGATACTCTCCTAGAAGTTTGCACTAAGCAAAATAATATATACCTCCCAAGAAAAACTTTCCTTAAAATTCTTCATCTGTTGAGTAAACATTTGCTAGAAAGGATACTCTGCCATCTAAGTCTTTTGGTTGCATAGTTCCGTAGAAGAATACATGACTGCCCACACTATTCTGTTGGTTCCCTTTTCTCACCCACAACTCTTTCCAAATCAGCTTTGTTGCTTTTTCCCATTTGTATTCCTTTGTCTGCTGAGTTCCCTGTGTTTTCTTCTGAAGGTCCCAGATTGCAGTCAGTTTGTCCCCTGCCAGA
>NW_016107338.1:9989365-9992135 GCF_001604975.1 Cebus imitator | reverse complement strand
TAGTAGACACGGGGTTTCACCATGTTGACCAGGATGGTCTTGATCTCTTGACCTCGTGATCCACCCGCCTCGGCCTCCCAAAGTGCTGGGATTACAGGCTTGAGCCACCGCGCCCGGCCTTTTTAATTTTTTTTTGAGACAGAGTCTCACTCTGTCGCCAGGCTCCAGGCTGGAGTGCAGTGGAACAATCTCGGCTCACTGCAACCTCCGCCTCCCGGGTTCAAGCAATTCTTCTGCTTCAGCCTCCCGAGTAGCAGGGACTACAGGTGCGAGACCACCACACCCAGCTAATTTTTGTATTTTTAGTAGAGACGGGGTTTCACCATGTTGGCCAGGATGGTCTCTTATCTCTTGACCTTATGAGCCACCCGCCTCGGCCTCCCAAAGTGCTGGGATTACAGGCTTGAGCCACCGTGCCCGGCTATCTTTCTTTTCTTAGGCTCCTGAAATGTATATCAGTGTGATATGTAAACACTTGCAACAAGTGAAAGAATTAATGGGTAGATTCAATATGAAAAAGAAAACTTCAAACTTTGGTGTCTAAGTAACTCTACATATTTATTGCCATGTCCACAGATGTCATCGCAACAGATAAAGAAGAGGTTGCCTTCAAAGACCTGGATGTGGCCATTCTCGTAGGCTCCATGCCAAGAAGGGAGGGCATGGAGAGAAAAGATTTACTGAAAGCAAACGTGAAAATCTTCAAATCCCAGGGTGCGGCCTTGGATAAATACGCAAAGAAGTCAGTTAAGGTGACCAACACTGTAGTTTATGGGATCTTTTCATTATTAGCATTTGAAACTTATGCTTTTAGCAGTTAAGTAAAACCAAAATTATTTGCCCTTTTTTCTAGTTCTGTACAATCATCAGTAAATAGGGCTATAGAGTTTTGCTCATTAAGCTCTCTCTTTCTGGGTTTTTTCTTATAGTATAGAAATCTATATTCAGAGTACTCAAAAATATTTTTCCTATTAGTATAGTGTGAAAATTTAATATTAGTTCTTAAACCTATAAAGAAGGCATAGGACATTTTGATGCATTTTTGCTGTGTGGGAATATTTATTCAGACATTTGGATTTCTGTGTGATTCTGAAAGGAGATAGCCATAAGGTAAGTTTATTCTCAGGAGTAGAACATGGTAGTTTCTGAATGCTCAGGTTTCTAAATATGTCTTAATATTACAATAAGCCTTCCTTTTTATTTTATTTTTTTAAATTCTTATTTTTGAGATGGAGTCTTCCTCTGTCACCCAGGCTGGAGTGCCGTGTCGCAACCTTGGCTCACTGCAACCTTTGCCTCCCAGGTTAAAGTGATTCTCCTGTCCGCCTCCCGAGTAGCTGGGACTACAGGTGCATGCCACCATGCCCAGCTAATTTTTGAATTTTAGTAGAGACGGGGTTTTACTATGTTGGCCAGACTGGTCTACAACTCCTGACCTCATGTGATCCACCCGCCTCGCCCTCCCAAAGTGCTGGGATTACAGGCATGAGCCACGACTGCCACCCCCAGCCAAAGCTTTTATTAGCTAACTGTTAATTAACTAGAACTTAATTGTCATACAGCAAATAGGCCTTCTGGTTAAGGTTAAACTGATTTCTGTATACTTTACTATCTTGACTTTGAAAAAAAAAAAATGGAAAGAAAACGTTTTAAGATTTTCTAAGTTGCCCATTATAATGTTCTATCTATGACATTTCATAGATGTCTGCATTTTTGCTTTCTGTGGACTTAATTTTAAATCGTTCACTTATTTTCTGTAATCACAGAAAATAATAAAAGTTGAATAGAAATCCTCAGTTCCCAATAAAAGATTACAAGGTTGTTCAGACTGCTAAATTCCAAGCTTTTTGGAGGTATAGTATTCCTTGCATAGTAATTCCACCTCCGCAAAGCGTTGTCTGCAGCTTGTCGAAAGAGTTACCCAAAAAAAAAGACTAAAGATACATGGGAGTCATATAATATGCTGTAACTTTTCTATAAATATATTATTTCAAAACTTTTTATCATTTTATTAAAGATTTTGTAACTTAAAATGCATTTTCCTATGCTATATAGTGTTTCCCAAGCGTCCCCTGTACAAAGTCTACCTGTTAGACATTTTCTGTCAAATTTTAACGTAGCTTAGTTAGTAAGTATATAGTCTGTAACTCTTCTTTGCCTTCCATTCCTCATAGGTTATTGTTGTGGGTAATCCAGCCAATACCAACTGCCTGACTGCCTCCAAGTCAGCTCCATCCATCCCCAAGGAGAACTTCAGTTGCTTGACCCGTTTGGATCACAACCGAGCTAAAGCTCAAGTAAGAAAAATTCATAAGTCTTAAATCTTATGAATGTTCATCTTTAAAACATTTTTCTCTCACTTGTAAAATAACTGAATCTGAGTTTGTGCTTTTTTTCTTATCTTTGTTTAGTAGGAACCTATTACTTTTATTAAATTAAGAGTAAATTATCATTAATTTGTTAGGGAATCCTTAAATGTATTCTTGTAAAGGACCAGAGGCTGGACTTCCTACTTGATTTTGTCTTTAACTATATTTCTATTGCTAACTATAATTAAATACAGTTACTAATGTTCTCTTGTTACAGTGGTTAAAAATTTGTTATATATGATGATATATAATTTAGTTTAATTTTTGTCAGATATATAGGAAATTATATACACAAAGAACTTGAGTGTTGTGTGATTGTGTGGTTCTGCTTCTATTTTACCTGCAGCTAAATAATCAAATTCAGATTTTAATTTTTAATTTTATATTTAGTTTTCAATTTT
>NW_016107338.1:9981266-9989355 GCF_001604975.1 Cebus imitator | reverse complement strand
TTACCCAGGCTGGAGTGCAATGGCGCGATCTTGGCTCACCGCAACCTCCGCCTCCTGGGTGCAGGCAATTCTCCTGCCTCAGCCTCCTGAGTAGCTGGGACTACAGGCACGCGCCACCACGCCCAGCTAATTTTTTGTATTTTTAGTAGAGACGGGGTTTCACCATGTTGACCAGGATGGTCTCGATCTCTTGACCTCGTGATCCACCCACCTCGGCCTCCCAAAGTGCTGGGATTCAGGCGTGAGCCACCGCGCCCAGCCAATTTTATGTCTTTTTAATATTCTGTGTGTATCTGTAAAGTTTCCTACTTTCACTACTTAGGAACTAAACTCTGTTGCTAATTTTCTTTATCCTTTGATCCATAGATAAATATGCTGAAGAACCAGTGACCGTGGAATTAACAATAGCTTTTTAAAAAATTAGAAGCCAAGCAACTGATCTGAGCTAGTTTCCTAGATTTTTCAGATCTAACTGGTCCTGGTGCCGTTGGAAATCATGATAAAGTTCTAGTTTTGGGCAGAACCTCTTTGCCCTAATGCTTTTCTGGCCATTCCTTCTTGGCTGTAGGTCATCACTGCTAGATAGGTCTATGAGTTCAGTGCTTTTTCTTCTAGAGAGGATAACTTTATTTAGTTTAAAAAAAAGTTGTTAACCAGAAGATGCTGTGAGGTCTAAGTTAAAGCACTACTACCCTAAACTGAGAATTAATAATCCTTCAGCTCTGGAATGCCTAGTGAAAAAGAAAAGAATATACATTTGTTAAGCATCTACTGCAAATTGAATGCTAGACATATAATTTTCCATTTAATTTTTATAGTAACCATATGAGGTATCTCATATTCTCCCTACTTTAGGTAAGAAACCTGAGGCCCAGGGAAGTCAGGGAACCTGCTGAGTCATACAGCTTATAAATTATGGAGCCACCATGATTTGCCTGACTCCAAACCCTTATGTATGTTCTTACCTAATGTTATCAACTGCCCTTAGTCCACTTACTAGCTCTGTGATTTTGAGAAAGTGTATTCAATATATAAAATGTATTAATAATTATATCAACCTCAGAGAGTTCTTAATAAGGATTAAATAAGATCGATTTTAAGCCCTCAGCAAGGTGTTTGCACATAGTAAAACACAAGAAAGGTTGGCTGCTATTATTATTAGTTGATTTTGTTTTTATTTCGAAGAGGCATACAGCCTAAACATTCCTAATTTAGGGGGTTGTTAGATAACAACCCTTAAATTTTTAGCTTAAAGTGCAAATATTCCCTGAGAGGCTTTAGGCGGTGGGCTTGGTCTGTTGGTAGCTGAGAAGGAATAGGAGTTTGTTTGAATGAATGGACGTAGGAGTTTGGGCATTGTGGGACAGTTGTAAAGGAAGAGATACTATATGTGTTACAGTTGTAAACTCTGGATTGCCAAAAAAAATGACTTATTTAGTTAGAAGAAAGAGGTAGCACAATGGCACTAACAACCACTTTTTGCTGTTTCGCCTGAGGCTTTGGTGGAGACAGGCCTTGGAAAATTCTGCTTCCAAAGGTTCTACTAAGAGATGCTTTGTCCTAGTGTCTGAAACATTTTTCATTGCAGGGCTAAACTCTGAATGAGCAAAGTGGGAAGAAAGTGCTATCCCCTCAGACTTTAACCTTCACTTTGGGACATGTTCTTTGTTATTCCCAGGCCCTTGACTAGGCACTATTTTAGCATGTCACTCTGGCATAGAGAGAGCTTTTAGGGAATCTCTGAAGAACCACTTTCTTCCTCTAAAAGAAGTTATTTATCCAGTGAGAAAAATAACCCGAAGATAAGTTCTTCTTACAGGAATGGTTGCTAGGTTTTTTGTCTTAGAATTCGGAGGCCTTAGCTACTTAGTGACTATTTATCATCTGTAGAACTTCCTTGTGTATTTGCAAGCCATTGCTGTATTTATGTCTGCTGATATGATATTTATGTCTTATAATGATAAGGTTATTTGACAATGATATCAGTTAGCTGGTATGACATGGAAGAAAATTACTAGGGCTGGAGAATTAATCAAAAACTTTAACAGACCTATATGACAGACATGAGTGTCTAAGGGAGCAAAGAATTGTTATTCTGCTTACATATTAATTTAGACTAGCTGTGACATGAATTGTATTAAGAAATTATGTCTTCTGGGTGCAAAGTACCTAGGCTTTGCTGTCCTGACAGAACTGGATTAGCTCAAGAGATCACAGGAGCAAGAGGAGGAGGGCAACAAGAACAAAGGAAGGCAGAGGAGCCAAGGAGGACTGAGGGTGGAGAGGCCTAGAGGCATTTTGTCTTCACTGTACTTTGGAGCATTGAAGCTGACATTCAAAGGAGTTGTGGGCTCTAAGCTCTTGGTAATATATATCTTGAGTTAATTGTTCAAAGTATAAATTCTATCTTTTTTTAATACCAAACTAGCTAAATTTAAGTATAAATGTAAGTAAGAGCAATTTCTTCCCCAGTTCTTTCAGGTCATGGCACACGTAAAAAATGGTTGAACACCTTGCCACTCTACTATACCCTACAGGCTAAGCAGATCAATAGCTGGTTACCCCAGAAACAAACCAACCAACTAATTTGCAGAGACTAATGCAAATATTATAGATAATAGTCCTAATACTTGTAAAACTATATGAAGCAGGGATTAGGTTTGTCAAAAGTGATTTACAATATCACAAACAGAAATTTTTAAGTAAACTTTTTTAGACTAACGATTTTAGGATTTAAGAAAGCAGCCTCAACTAGTTTAAGAGTGAAAGTGAAAGTAAAGACAGTTTACTTCTTACTTAACAGAATAAAGTAGTGTGAAGACCAGTCAAGACATTCCAGACATTTTAGGTAATGGCCTTTTGCTTTATCTTTATCCTTTTTGGTTGGTTGGTTGGTTGGTTGGAGTTTTTTTTGCTTTTTATTTTGAAATAATTTTAGACTCCAAAGTCGCAAAAAAATAGTACAGAGAAGTCTCACGTACCCATCATCCATTGATGGCATCTTACATAACTACAGAGTATTATCAAAACCAGGAAGTCGATAAACTACACACAATACTATTAACTAGACTTACTGAAGTTTCACCAGTTTTACATTCACTTATTTTTCACAGCTTCTTCATCACTCACAAAATAACTGCTTCATACTCTCTCTTACAGTCACACCTTCCTCTTTCTTTGTCCCTGACATCATTTATCTGTTCTCCACCTCTACAATTTTGTCATTTTGAGAATGTGACAATAATGGAATCATGCAATAAGGAACCTTTCAAGACTGGCTCTTTTTCACTCAGTTCAATGCCTTTAAGATTCATCCAGGTTGTTGGTTATTCCTTTTTGTTGTGTTTCCATGCATCTTTTATTTATTCTATTGTATATATAAGACAGTACAGTTTATTTAACCATTCTTTTATTTTATTTTATTTTTTTTGAGGACTGTAGCTCTGTCACCAGGCTGGAGTACAGTGGCACGGTCTCAGCTAATGGCAACCTCCGCCTCCCAGGTTCAAGCGATTCTTCTGCCTCAGCCTCACGAGTAGCTGGGATTACAGGCACGCGCTGTCACACCCAGCTAATTTTTGTATTTTTAGTAGAGATAAGGTTTCACCATGTTGGCCAGAATGGTCTCAATCTCCTGACATCATGATCCACCTACCTCGGCCTTCCAAAGTGCTGGGATTACATGCATGAGCCATTTTGCCCAGCATATTTAACCATTCTTGAAGGACATTTGAGTTGTTTCCAGTTTGGAGCTGTTATTGCCCTTGTTTTAAAATTTTCCTTAAAATATCAAAGTGTATTCCCTTTATCACATGGTAAATATTCAAATGCTGCATTATATGTGCTAAAGCTACAGACTCTGGCACAACTAATTTTCTCTCTCATTCTTACTGGGACACAAAGAAGGAAGAATTGCCCACAATGTCATCAGAACAGATCAGCTTCTTAAAATATTTTTCCATATTCCCTTCTGGTTCATCATAAATTCTGTTGTCTAATTAGGAACACATTATACATACACCTGATCATAATTTCTTTTCTGTACATAAACTTATCAGACAAATAAGCAAGCTGATTTTCCTTTATTTAAATATATCAAGACATAACTTTCTAACCTTTTTTGTGGCTTCTTACACTATATGTGATTGCAAGGCATTGCAAGACCCTAAAGTGTTTTCTGGAGTTAAAGCTAGAGGTTGTTACATGTTATTTTAGTGTGTATATATGTGTGTACACACAAATACAGGCATATATTTATAGAGAAAACCTCTTTCCTTCAGTTTCCTGATACATAAAATGAAAACAGTCATATCTTGGTAACTTGAGTCCCATCCAACTCTAAAATTTTACATTTAGGATTATTTGAAAATTAGTTTGTATATGATATATAATAAAATTTTAAAGGCCAGGCGCGGTGGCTCAAGCCTGTAATCCCAGCACTTTGGGAGGCCGAGGCGGGTGGATCACAAGGTCAAGAGATCGAGACCATCCTGGTCAACATGGTGAAACCCCGTCTCTACTAAAAATACAAAAAATTAGCTGGGCATGGTGGCGTGTGCCTGTAATCCCAGCTACTCAGGAGGCTGAGGCAGGAGAATTGCCTGAACCCAGGAGGCGGAGGTTGCGGTGAGCCGAGATCGCGCTATTGCACTCCAGCCTGGGTAACAAGAGCGAAACTCCATCTCAAAAAAAAAATAAATAAATAAAATAAAATAAAATAAAATAAAATTTTTACCTGCATAGAAAGTGCCCAAATACCTGATTACTCAGAAGCACTGAGAAGACGTCCCCAAATAAATATTAACAATGAAATAAAAGATCACATTTACATATTCAAGAAACAGTAAATTGATTAATAAATAGTAACTTGATTAATGTTTTCTATTCCATACATGTACTGTACGAATACATTAACGACAAACTATGGGATGCTTCCTACTTTTAAACATTCTACTCTATAAAGTTTCACGTCCACAGTTGTTACCACTGTTAAGCTGTTGTAGGAAATTGCCAAACAATAAATTTACATTTTTTATAAGTCAATATAACTCTTGTGTTCTCTTGAAATTTCAGAAGCTTTTTATCTTTACTTAAGGGCATTTGTCAAAACAGGTCCCAATTGTCTATAAAAAGCATTAGTTTAAGTAATCTATTTGTTTTCAATTTAACTAGATTGCTCTTAAACTTGGTGTGACTGCTAATGATGTAAAGAATGTCATTATCTGGGGAAACCATTCCTCGACTCAGTATCCAGATGTCAACCATGCCAAGGTGAAATTGCAAGGAAAAGAAGTTGGTGTTTATGAAGCTCTGAAAGATGACAACTGGCTCAAGGGAGAATTTGTCACAGTAAGAAAAATCTATGAGCCTTCTTAACAACCGAGCGTAAAAACTCTTGAGAGACACATAGGACAGGAAACCTTCAAGGAGAGCAGGTCTTTCACAGTTGCTCTGATGAGTGCATACTTTCAGGATCATAGTAAGCCAGTCATGATCCAGTCTGATCTGATGCAATCTGTAGCATAGCAGTTGAGATTTATACCAAGATCCATGCCTTTGCATGAAGTATGATAAACTTTGTATGGGGATATATTCCTTTTCCAGAAGGATTGATAAGGCTAATATCGGGTTGTTGCATGATTTTGGAGGGGACACATTAAGCCCTGGACGTAGCCTTTCACCCCAGGGTCCATTGGAATCAATGAAAATTTTGCTATCATGATCAAATAACACTGCTGCCTTTGCCTGCCCCCTTTCCAGACTGTGCAGCAGCGTGGCGCTGCTGTCATCAAGGCTCGAAAACTATCCAGTGCAATGTCTGCTGCAAAAGCCATCTGTGACCACGTCAGGGACATCTGGTTTGGAACCCCAGAGGTAAAGGTTTAGTAATTTGCACAGGTCACTATTTTATTTTTGTTGCCTGATACTATAATATAAAAAGAGTATAGCCTTTGCTACAGTCAGGTTAGGTTCATTTCTCAGCTCGGCTGCCTGCTAACTACGTAACCTTGGGAGTTTCTTAGCCTTGACCTTTCTGAGCTGTTTTGTCATCTTTTACATGATATTACTATTATACACAGGGTTGTGAGGGTTAAAGGAGATTAAATATGGAAAACAGCACAATGCCTGATACACAGTAGGGGTGAAATTTTTTCTTCTAGTCCACAGGTTCCTCATCTGCAAAATGAGGATTAGGTTTCCCTGGCCTACTTCACATATGATATGGATGAATGGAATGAAATAATATCCATGAAAGTTATCTTGTCGTGGAAGTACCTGTTGCTGATGATAGTTCCTTACATAGTAATGATGTTGTGAACATTGTAAGAAAGGGTCACCTTGTTTAATTTTATTAGTTCAGATGTCAGTTGTATGAACTAATCACCATGAGAATGTGAAACATTGTTCTTTTCAGGGAGAGTTTGTGTCCATGGGTGTTATCTCTGATGGCAACTCCTATGGTGTTCCTGATGATCTACTCTACTCATTCCCTGTTGTAATCAAGGTAAGGTATTTTGGAGTTATTTTTCTTCTTTGAGAAAGTAGTTATCTGTTAAAGAATGGTATTACTGGCCAAACACAATGGCTCACTCCTATAAGCCCAACACTTTGGAAGGCCAAGGTGGCAAGATTGCTGGAGCCCAGGAGTTCAAGACCAGCCTGGGCAACATAGTGAGACCCCATCTCTACAAAAATAAAATAACCAGGCATGGTGGTGCACACCTGTGGTCCCAGCTTCTTGAAAGGCTAAGGTAGGAGGATCACTTGAGCTTAGGAGGTCAAGGCTGCAGTGAACCATGACAGTACCCCTGTACCATGCCCTCGGCAACAGAGTGGAACCCTGTCCCCCCAAAAAACAGAATGGTATAACTTCGTCTAGAAAATTGTTCCTTTACTAAAGTAGACATTTTTCTCAGCTTTAAAACAATATGTATTTCAACTTCAGGTCACTAAATTTTTTGTGATTGAAATTAATCTGGAAAGGAAGATTCAGCTCTTCCCACTAGACACAGTAGGTTATTATGCCTCTAGTATTAGAGACCTACAAATAGTATATTTCTGAATGAAGCAAAGTCTTTCAGTGTTGTTGCTCTTTATTATAACTGTGCTAAAGTCAATCATTTTTAAAGTTCTTTTTTTTTTTAATTTAGATTCAAGGGGTCTTAAATTCAAGTGTTGAGTTTTTATTAGAATTATCTATTAAGATCTGGATTCTGATTTACTTCTTTAGACTCAGACTTTAAAACAAATAAATATAAGTTCAAACTAGGTTGTTGCTTATTGGAAGATCAGTTCCCGTTTAAATCTCTTATTTGCATTATTTTCAAACAGAATAAGACCTGGAAGTTCGTTGAAGGTCTCCCTATTAATGATTTCTCACGTGAGAAGATGGATCTTACTGCAAAGGAACTGACAGAAGAAAAAGAAACTGCTTTTGAATTTCTTTCCTCTGCCTGACTAGACAGTAATGTTACTAAATGCCTCAAAGCTGAAGAATCTAAATGTCGTCTTTGACTCAAGTACCAAATGATAATAATGCTATACTTAAATTACTTGTGAAAAACAACACATTTTAAAAATTATGTGCTTCTTGGTACAGGTTTGTGAATGACAATTTATCATCATCCTGTTAGTGTGCATTCTAAATAAATATATATTCGAATGAAAGTGGCTCAGACACTGTTTCTAGCTAATATTTAGTGTCTATTCAGAAAACAAACTTGCAGCCAGGCACGGTGGCTCACATCTGTAATCCCAGTACTTTGGGAGGCTGAGGCAGGCACATCACCTGAGGTCAGGAGTTCGAGACAAGCCTGGCAACATAGTGATACCACGTCTCTACTAAAAAATAGTGGAGATGGGAGCCTGAGGCAGGAGAATAGCTTGTCCCAAGAGGCAGAAGTTACAGTGAGCTGAGATCATGCCACTGCACTCCAGCGTGAACAAATGAAACTCCTCAAAAAAAGAAAAGAAAGGCCGGGCGCGGTGGCTCAAGCCTGTAATCCCAGCACTTTGGGAGGCCGAGGCGGGTGGATCACGAGGTCAAGAGATCAAGACCATCCTGGTCAACATGGTGAAACCCCGTCTC
>NW_016107338.1:9979052-9981240 GCF_001604975.1 Cebus imitator | reverse complement strand
TCGGCCTCCCAAAGTGCTGGGATTACAGGCGTGAGCCACCGCGCCCGGCCCTGTAGTAGATTCTTATAGTCCCAGCTACTCAGGAAGGTAAGGCAAGAGGATCATCTAAGCACAGGAATTCAAGGCTGCAGTGAGCTAGGTTTGTGCCACTGCACTCCAGCCTGGACAACAGAGCGAGACGTCTACTTTTTTAAAAATTAAAAATTACCTAGATCATTATCTCATATGATATAGAAAAGAAAAAAGCAATTGAATAAAACTACCTTTAGGACTGCTATTAATCAGAAGCATAAAAACAATTTCATATAGAATGAATAAAGTTTTGTATCAAGTAAGTATGAATTGTATCCGTTGTTATTTTCTTTCAGTTCCAAACACACCCTTATATATTCTTGTGATTAGGACTGGAACTTGGCAATCCACATTTTTTTACCAGTTGCTCCTTGTTAAAAATATACTAATAGGCCAGGCGCGGTGGCTCATGCCTGTAATCCCAGTACTTTGGGAGGCTAAGGCAGAGGGATCATTTGAGGTCAGGAGTTTGAGACTAGCCTGGCCAACGTGGTGAAACCCCATCTCTACTAAAAATAAAAAATTAGCCAGGCATGGTGGTACATGCCTGTAGTCCCAGCTACTTGGTAAGCTGAGGCAGGAGAATCGCTTGAACCTGGAAGGTTGCAGTGAGCTGAGATCACACCACTGCACTCCAGCCTGGGTGACAGAGCAAGACTCCATTTCAAAAAAAAAAATTATATATATAGATGTAGAGATATATACATACACATACATGCATATGTATATACATGCATGTATATATATATAATCTTGTTTTATATATATATATATACACACACACACAGTAATAAAGGGTAGTAGAGGGAGACTAGATGGCTGAAGAGAAAGAAAACATGCTCTTATTCCTTCCTGTTGGTTTCCTCTATCATTACCTTCTCTCCACTTAGAGCCAGAAAAGAAGAAAACAAACTTTAGGAGAGCAATTAGTTGGAAGTATGAAAACTAATTTCATGTAGAATTTAAAAAATCTTGTCTGGGTGCAGTGACATGCTTGTAATCCCAACACTTTGGGAGGCTAAGGTGGGAGGATTGCAAACCTACCTGGGCAACATAATGAGACCCTATCTCTACTAAAAATAAAAAATTAGCCAGGCATAGTGGTACACACCTGTAGTTCCAGCTATTCGGGAGGCCAAGATGGGAGGGTTGCTTGGGCCCAGAAGGTCAAGATTGTAGTGAGCCATGATCATGCCACTGCCCTGCAGTCTGGGTGACAGAGCAAGACTGCGTTTAAAAAAAAAAAAAAAAAAAAAAAAAAAAAAAAAAAAAAAAAAAAAAAAAAAAAAAAAAAAAAAGAAAGAAAAGAAAACAAACTTGCATGTTTCCCAGCTTGCCTAAGGAATTGTGATTTTTCTTTTTAACCACGGGAAGGGAGTAAGGCTAGACAGATAAAGCATAAATCTTGTATTTAAATAGAATAGAGAAACCCACCTTGTGATAATGAATCAGTCTATTTTAGTATATATTTGTAAACATTACCTACATTGGACAAATGACATATTTTTAAAATCTTAAGGTTAATTCATTCTTTGTAATTTGATTTTAAGGCTAGCTACTAATATTAAATAAATGGCAGATAATATTGTTAACAGTGTTATGCCATTGGATGTAATTAGAATACTTTCATCATATAAAAAAATGTTAATGGGCTTTCCCTGGAAGTATTACTTTTTGGCAGATAAGGAATCTTATATTTCATAACCACTAAATGCCACAGAAGTTTATGCCAGTGTTAGGAGTTCTCAATCTAAGCTTATTACTAGAAAAATAGTGGGTTTTTTTTGAATAGTCTTGTTTTTTCCCCAAACCTGTGAGGACAGAAGGCATTTTCTACCTTTTCATCCTCATGCTTAACACACTTTGCACATGTAATAGACAATATCATATTAATAAATATCTCCAGGCTTAATGTAGTATTCTTCGTGTATGCTCAAATATTTGTTGGTTGGATTTATTTAAAATTACTACTTTGGGAGACCAAGGAAGGAGGACTGCTTGAAGCCAGGAGTTCAAGGCTAGCCTGGGCAACAAAACAAGACCCCCATCTTTACATAAAAAAATTTTAAAAATTAACTGGGTGCAGTAGTAGATTCTTTTTTTTTTTTTTTTTTTT
>NW_016107338.1:9970769-9976927 GCF_001604975.1 Cebus imitator | reverse complement strand
TTATTGGAGAAGTCTAGATTACTTGTAGAAACAAGTAATTTTTCACCAACTGTGCGTTTGAAGCATGGATTTTGCTTTGAATATTCACGTTGTGAAATTGATTATCCCTTTATGCCATTTTTTTAATGCTCTGCACTTCTGTTACCTTCATCAAGAGAACAAAGCATTTTGTTGCCCCTTCTCTTAATGGACAGAATCCAGGCCCAGGAAATTGTGTCTTTAAGCAGCATGATAATATGTGAAAAGCCTACGCCTTTTCCTAAGCATTTTACTAGTACTTGAGGAAATGCACATGGGTGCATTACAGGGCAAAAGACATTACATCTTAAGCCAATAAAGTTAGATTAAGAAGCTTTCCAAATGAGGTACAATCTATATAAACTTAAACCTTAAGGGAATATTGACCTCTACAGATCATGACCCTGGTACTGTTTCCTAAACAACAGAAGTGGATGGCCAACGTAGTTTTATTTAATTCTTAAAAAGCATAAAGAAGGAAAGAGAAAAAACCCTATAATTCCATTGCCAGTCAAACCATAATTTAAATAGTTATAGGCCTTCTCTTCCCAGTTCTTCCCAGAGCCAGGAAAAGCTGGGTTGAGAAGGTGAAAAAACAAAAAAGTTATATATACATTAGAAAATCAATGAAATCCTTACAGGAAAAAAAAATCCATTTATTTTGAGCATTAACCAAAAAAAAAGCAAAGGAATATATAGTAAAAAGAAATGCTCTTTGCTCCCCTGACTCCTACCCATTTAAACCTCATTTTTGTCCCATGGCCTATATAGCTCAGAAATATTCAATGCATAACCAAAGTAACTCTGTAAATCTACGTGTGTACATGAAACCATCCCCCTTTGTACATAAATTATAACACACTGTTCTGCACTCTGTGTTTTTTCTTTAGAAATGTATCTTAAAGCTGTATAGATACTTAGGGTCAGGCACAGTGTCTCATGCCTATAATCCCAATACTTTGGGGGTCCAAAGTGGGCAGATTACTTTGAGCTCAGGGGTTTGAGACCAACCTGAACAACATGGCAAGACCCCTTCTCTACCAAAAACAAAAACAAACAAACAAACAAAAAACGATCACCTGGATGTGGTGGCTCACATCTGGGATTCCAGCTACTTGGGAGGCTTAGGTGGAAGGATTGCTTGAGCCCCAGAAGCAGAAGTTGCAGTGAGCTGAGCATGCCACTGCACTCCACCTCGAGTGACAGAGCGAGACCGTGTATCAAAAAAACATAAAAGCTACATAGGGCCGGGCGCAGTGGCTTACGCCTGCAATCCCAGCACTTTGGGAGGCCGAGGCGGGTGGATCGTGAGGTCAAGAGATCAAGACCATCCTGGCCAACATGGTGAAACCCCATCTCTACTAAAAAAATACAAAAATTAGCTGGGCGTGGTGGTGCGCGCCTGTAGTCCCAGCTACTCAGGAGACTGAGGCAGGAGAATTGCTTGAACCCAGGAGTCGGAGGTTGCAGTGAGCCGAGATCGGGCTACTGCACTCCAGTCTGGCACTTGGCAACAAAGCAAGACTCTGTCTCAAAAAAAAAAAAAAAAAAAAAAAAAAAAAAAAAAAAAAAAAAAAAAAAAAAAGAAAGAAAAAAAAAGAAAAAAAAGCTATACAGATACCTGCATACCCACCTCATTCATTTTAAAAGTTATGTACTACTCCATTGAATGGATATAGAAAACTTCATTTAGCCAGTCTCCTATTGATGGACTTTTAGATTCTTTTCAATCTTTTACTACTATAAAGATGCTGGACTATTTCTATAAGTTGGTTATTTCATACATGTGCAAGTGTATCTGTAGGATAAATTCCTAAAACACAGCAGATTTTTTTTAAACACTGTTGAATCTAGTTTGTTACAAAAACAGCAGCCTTCTGGCTTTGATATTATATGTACATTTAATACCATTTTAACTGTCCTTTCTAAACCACCCCAACCTTTTTTTTTTTTTTTTTTTTAACAATACCTTGATTAAAACAGTCGCAATATTTCTCAAGGAACATTGACCAGGGGAAAAATCTATTAGAAGTACATTTTTGGCATGCAAGCTTAAGAATTTGACTATGAAAAACAAAAAGCAACAAAAATAGGTTCCTAGTTGTCCCTGTGAAATTGGTATGAGAACTCATCATCTTTGTGATAGTTATGGCTTTAAACAAACCTCAAAACAAGAAACATATCTGTTTTGATTTCTGAATATTGGTGGGTTCTTATATAACCTAAAATGGTTACTGACTCAGTAGAAATATATAGGCTTTCATTCAATTAGTCTCACCTAATTGGTATCATCCAGCACAATATAGTGAGAGTTCAATACACATTATTGAATAAATAGGTTCTTGTCAGTTTGCCCTCTAACTCTGCTGGGAATAGACTCATATTCTAAATCAAACTCATAGCCTGACCCGGGTAGCACAATTGAGTAAAGTACTTTAAAGCTCAACAGACATCTCTAAATCCATCCAGTTTTCTCATGACCTTACCACCATTGCCCTGGTTCAAGCCCTCATCATTTCTTCACAACAGACTTCTGCAATAACAATGGGAATGGGAGCTTCAGTTCAGAGTCTATGCCTCCCCTCTCTCCCTAGTCCAATCCAGACTTGCATCAGAGTTACTTGTTAACGATGATATTTTACTCCACGTTTTTTGAAGAATAGACCAACTCATGGGCTTGGAAGTCAGACAAGCTTGGATTCCAGCCCTGGCTCTTTTTAGGTGTCCCTAAAAAACCTTTCTACATTTTGATTTCCTCAGATGCAAATATGGGGATATTAATAGTATCTTTTTTATAAGGTTTTTGTGAGGATTATTTAAATGGAAAACATATAGTAAGGGCTCAATTTACTTATTGGGTTTGTAGGGGATCAAAATACGCCACCCCAAAATATGCCACTTTAGCATAAGAAGTATTTTGAGCTGCAGTCATTTCAGATACGACAGATACAGAAGTAGCCTTCCCTGTGCCTCCCTTGTCTGACTAAAAGCAGAAACTTCTGAAAATGATGACTGCCATAAACCCTCTCTCCTAAGGAAGTTTCATGACCATGAAGAAGAGAAAATTGGCACGGAGATGGGCATATGAAAACAAACCTTATTCCTTTAGTTTCCCCCATACACTTACCTTTCCACAGTTTACCACCATTGAAAGCTTAAAACCTTTTCCTTTGTCTTGTCACAACTAAGTGGTTTTTTTTTTAAGATGCTATATAAACTCAAATTGTAACCATCCCTTGTAGTTACTCATCACTGAGTTTCTCCCACATGTAGGTGTACTACACGTGTTAGTAAACTCTGTTTTTCTTTTTTCTTAGCATTATTTCAAAGTCTATTATAATGTGGCCTCAAGTGACACCTGCCAGCCCCATCTTTGACTATTATTCCCTGTACCTTACATATCTTCCATGCTAGCCATGTCAAAGTACTTGGACAGTTAATCATGTGCATGGTTCCATGCCTTTGTTTGGCTACTCTCTTTGCTTAGACTGTTCTCCGCTTCTCTAGAGTGCCTTACACATAGGTAGTCAATATGTGCATATTGATTAAGAGGGGGAAAAAATCCCAAGAACCTTTATCCTACTGTCTTAAGACTAGTTCTCCAGAAGTATACCCTAAAATGAGGTTTTTGAGAATTCATGTGCATGTGATTTACTAAGGCAGTGCTCCCAGGAGAAATCTCTAAGAAAAACAGGAGCAGGGAAAAGGAGGAAGCCAAGCAATGGTGCATCCAGCCAGGGATGGCTCCAGCCTGGTGAAATCAGGGAACTTCTGTTCTGAGGCAAGGAGCCTGGGGCTTTTATTTCATACTCCCAAATCCCCCAGTCATGAGATGGGGGTGGAGAATGTAATTCCCAGCCATTGCCTGCTCTCTATGCTGCCAGAAAAGCAGGCTGTAGTAGTACAGGCACAGTCCTCTGAAAAGAAACCCAGATGCTAGCTGTTAGAAGCAAAGGAAAGTCCAAGGGAATGGGAATATTGGTGCTAAAAGGGATCTGGGCAGAAGCACCAACATTATTCACCATTTCCACTGTTGGAGTGCAGAAAAGAATACCCCAAAGTAGCTTTGGCATGCTGACCGCTTCTGAATTAAAGGAACTTAGAAAGCTTTAGAACCTGCCTCAGAACCAAGGACTTTCTAGTCTTCTCCCATTTCTACCTCTACCCCTAAGCACAGGGAGAGGTTGTCTCTGTAAGTTTCCTTGTCTGACTGAGGAAAACTTCTTCCAAAAGAAAAGTAATTATCTTAAGGCCCCCTCCCTCCCTAGGAATCTTATCAAATAACTAGGAAAGATTAACCACTAGTGAAAAGAAAAGACTAAACATCATCAGCATGCCCAGTCAGGCTTTTTATTCATTTATTCTGAGAGCAGCTCCAAGAGATTACCTGGAAGACTTTATTTACATAATAAAGGAACCTTCCTTCACAGGGAAGTTCTGCCCATCACTGTCCCACCACCTCCCCCAGTGCTCAGAAGTTTTGTTCCAGGCCGTCTGTTTCTTGGGCACATTCAATTATCCTGAAAATCATTTACCCCTCAAAATTGCCTATATCCCCCATTCCCTCTCCCTTGTGAAGAAGATATTTAAGCCTCAACCATCTGACTCTTCTTTGAGTTTCATATTTTGTACGGCTCCTGTGCACACTTGCATGTTAATAAATTTGTATGCCTCTTTCTCCTGTGAATCTCTCTGTTGTCATTGTCATTTCGGCAAACCTTCAGAAGGCAAATGCCAAACTTTCCCTCCACTCCTGTCTACCCACTCAGTCTTACTCCTAATGAAGCCTAGATGAACTCTATCATTTTATACTTACAGGGAGATAGCACTGTTAGTGTTCAAAACACAATAGCCTAAAGTATGTTGTCTTTGGCATGCTGAGTACTTTGAAAGGAAAAAGACTGGAAGAACCACAGAAGCAAAGTCTCTCTTTGACCTTCTCCCATCTTCTTGTCTCCCACCCCTTTTCCTCCCTCAAAATAGGCCTAGAAACTAGTATTCCTCTTCCCCAAGGTGAGTCATAGCTACTAAAACTCCTGTCCTCAAAACAAGTCATAAAATGTAGAAAGACCACTTTCTCCCTTTTCACTTGAAGAATCTCATTCCAGAGGGATTCCGCCCCATCCCTTGGAGGATGAAATGCTTCACAGAGAGGCATTTCAAGAATCTGAACAGACAGGCCTTGCTGGATTTCTCCCTTCAGTTGATTACCATTAGATCATACTCTATATCCAATCACGTTTCTACACAACTGTCTATTCTTCATTGAACCTAAGCATAAAAACAGACAGTTTTCCCTAGGTCTTGGGATTGTCATTCTGAAGTCTCCTGTAGCACATAAAACTTTGATGAAATAAGTTTTTTATGCTTTTCTCATTAACCTGTTTTTGTTATAGTGAGAGAGGCGATAAAAAGTAACTAGCTAGGCAGACAGGGCAAAGAGTTCTGAGCAGAATTTCCCTTCTAACAAAAAGCAGCCCAAGAAATCTCTTTTAACAAAGACCAGCCTGGAAGATCTAGCTGCAAACATAGATAAGGAAGCAGCTATGGCACAAAGAGGGAGCTTCCTGGGTAATCAGCAAGCTTCACATACATAGGGTGGGTCCCAGTTAACACAGTGGGCCTTAGTGAGCACATTCCTTTCCTTTTTTGGACATACTCATGGGGGGATGCCTGAAGCTGCACCAGTAGAAAGGAGTTCCTGGGACCAGGCACGTCCACCATGGGGGCCCCACCTCCCCTTTTTTAGCACATGTAGAGTAGGAAAGAAATAAGCAACAAGAAGTAGCTCAGATCAAGGAGCCGCCTGCATAATGAAGATGCGGGTGGGGACTGCCAGAGATTTGCACTCTATGCAGATGGCATAGCTGGTTCTAACCCGTTTTTCACACGCTAGGTAAATAAGGTACCTCCTCCCCACTAACTTGTTTATAAAAACCCTTGCATTTCTCTGCAGAATGGCAACCCTTTTGGGGGCCTCTCTCTGTAGCAGAGAGCTGTTCTCTTTCTTTTGCCTATTAAACTTCTGCTCTAACCTCATCCTTGGTGTGTTTGCATCCTTGATTTCCTTGGCCATGAGACCAAGAACCTCAGATACCACCCCAGGCAATGAGGCCATTTCAAGAGGGATGTCAGCCATT
>NW_016107338.1:9968701-9970429 GCF_001604975.1 Cebus imitator | reverse complement strand
TCCACCCGCCTCGGCCTCCCAAAGTACTGGGATTACAGGCTTGAGCCACCGTGCCCGGCCTCTACTCATGTTTCTTCTCTTACTCTGTGGCCCTGAGAATAAGCTTTCTCATTTCACCAGAGAGCTAAACTCATAGCACTAACTTCTTATTCCGGCTCGAAGTTACCTTGGTAATAATAATATTCTCAGTCTTGAGCTGGGGCATTTCCATAATAAAGTTGCTCAGAGTAATGCTCTCCTGTTCATTTATTTTTGCAACACAGAGCTCAGTCTGTGCATGGCACTGTGCTACTTCCAGGTACATTGACTAATTCTATCTTTATGGAACATACTATAAATAACACACATACATTACAATAAATTATTTGCAGGAAATAGTGCAATGTTAAGAAACTTACAGAGATGAGAATCTACTTAGATACTCTAAATCTTTCTGAGGAGTTGATGTTTAAGCCCAAGATCTAAAGAATAAGAAGGGAGAGTGGGAGTTACTTCTTCACCTCACAAACGGAATTATAAATAGAAAAGCCTTGAGCCTGGAAAAAGCTCCTCCTGTTTTAGGAAAGAAAAAGTCTGTTTAGGCCTAAAACAACCTAGGGGGAATTTAAAAAGGGAGGGTAAAGAGAGTCCAAGTGGAATTGGAGAGGTAGGTAGGAGCCAGACCATGCTAGACCCTCACCTTAGCCTAATAGGCTAGATTTCTTTTTAACATGCAAAAGTAAGTCTAATGTGCACATCTGAGTTTTATATATCCTTTATAGCATATAATAAGAAATATAAAACCAAAATAGAAATAATTTTAAGATTCTAGTGGCTTTGGTATTGCCAATAATGGAAAGAGACCATATTACTCTCCTCCCTTCCTCCTATATTAGAATGCAAATAAGTAGCATTACTTAAAAATGGCAACCCCTGTGGAAAGGAAAAAAATCATTATTTTAAAAAGTATATGCAAATAAGGATATTAGTGATCATGTGAAAAGGACTAAATAAAATTACAATCCATAGAGGGATTTTAAAGCTGGAAGAAACCTTTGAGATTATCCAGCAAAATACTTTGCTTTTTTTTTTTTTAATTGAAGTAATGACAAGGATGTTGTTTAAGAATTTCTTGTTTGTAAAAACAAAATATCTTTCTCTAACATCCCCAAAAGTAAAAATAGAGCTGGAGTAAGTGGAAAAACAAATTTAGAAATGGATGCAAACCAAGAGCTTTTTGCCTTGTCTCTGATCTGGCGGCAGGTCTTCTGGGGCAGAACGGAGCGCTTGTAATCAGCACCTCAACAAAGGAGAAATTTGTAATAACTCTCAAGAAAGCCATTCAAGACACAGAATAAATTCTACATCGGCCATGCTCGTGCAACCATAAGAGATAATTAACTATGGTTTTTTTTGTTTTTTATATTTTATTTATTTTATTTATTTATTTTTTAAGACGGGGTTTCACCATGTTGGTCAGGCTGGTTTTGAACTCCCGACCTCAGGTGATCCGCCTGCCTTGGCCTCCAAAGTGCTTGGATTACAGGGGTGAGCCACCATGCCCAGCCAACCATGTTTTAATGTATCTGTTGGAGTGATAATGTAGACCAGCAGCCTTTCAATTCAGCTATGAAATTCAAAATAACATTTTTCAGAATTGACTTGAAGTAAGATTAAAATGATTATATTGTTCTTTCTTTTTTATTTTCTTTCTTTCTTTTCTTTTTTTTTTTTTTTTTTTTTTTTTTT
>NW_016107338.1:9963990-9968376 GCF_001604975.1 Cebus imitator | reverse complement strand
TGATCCACCTGCCTCGGCCTCCCAAAGTGCTGGGATTACAGGCTTGAGCCACCGTGCCCGGCTCTTTCTTTTTTATTTTGAGACAAAGTTTCACTCTTGTTGCCCAGGCTGGAGTGCAATGGTGCGATATCAGCTCACCACAACCTCTGCCTCCCAAGCTCAAGTGATTCTCCTGCCTCAGCTTCCTGAGTAGCTTGGAGTGCAGGCATGCTCTACCACGCCGGGCTAATTTTTTGTGTTTTTATTAGAGACGGGGTTTCTCCATGTTGGTCAGGTTGGTCTCAAACTCCCAACCTCAGGTGACCCGCCCGCCTCGGCCTCCCAAAGTTCTGAGATTACAGGCATGAGCCACCACGCCTGGCCATATTGTTCTTTCAAATAAAATTATAACTTCATATCTTCCTTATTTCATATGTGTTTGGTAGGAAAAAAAATGCTTTCTTATACCCTTCTAGGTTCTGTGGCTGGTCTAAGAATTAAACTGACATAGATAAGCAGGAGAAAAACAATTACATATGTACACATAAGAGGCCCACAGAAATATGAGACTAAGCAGCCAGATGATTGAGATTTTCATATCATCTGGAGTTACAGAAAGGAATAGGGGTTTGGGGCTGCTCAGGGGTGGTGAAGGCAAACTGTAGGAAGGCTAGATGAAAAAATGTATAGTGAATAAAGGTTGCCTGCCTTATTATACAGGTAAGAATCTCTCAGGTGATAAAAGTTGTCTTCAGGAATGGCTGTCTTCCTGGAACAAATACCTTTACTAATGAAAATCTTTTTCATAAATGTAAATTTCCTTTACAAAAGTGGAAATTTAAACTTTATTTTAGGCAGCTGAGATAAAAAGTTGGTTCTAAATTTTTTTAGCTCAAAACAATCAGCATGCCAAAGCAACATATTTTGGAGTGGCATGTTCTGAACCCCTTCATATGCATATATGTACACATTTGTTTTCAACTCGTATCAGGAAAATACAAACAAATATCTTGAAACCACACTGTTTTTAGGCAAGACAACATAAAAATAAAAATAAAAACGGTTTTTAAAAATTCTTCATCTGTACTGTTTTCTTACGGTTTTTTGTTTCATTGATTTAAAAAATGCATTTTGCATTTCAATTACTAAATCCTTGAGGATTAAGACAGATTTAAATGAAAGAGGGGCTTATGTAAATATACCACCTTTGAGTCAGAAATGGGAACAATTTTCTTTTCTGCTCAAATATCAACGCCCTGTTGAGAAGAAGATTCCCCAAAATGCTCAAGCAAGTGCTTAGAATGAAAACTCAGCTAGCACAGAGTAGAATGGAGAACTAGGAAAGCTTTATCTGGAAGGCTTTATTTCCTGGGGGGAAGCTGCATCTTTGAACTTAATAGCTTAAAATGAAGTACAATCAGCAACTAAGGTAGAAATGGACTTCATTGCGTTCCTTCAATACAGAGAGTACATTTGAGTGTGATCACCAATTTATTATTAAGAATTTAATTGCCCAGGTGTTAAGCATTTTTCTTTTTCTTTCCTGAGTTCATTTACGCAATTGTGAAATGATCAGTGATTGATTATCTCCTATGACTGCCTCCTCAAGTGGGTCCCTGACCCCCAATGCCTCCTAACTGGGAGACACCTCCCAGCAGAAGTTGACAGACACCTCATACTGGAGAGCTCTGGTTTGCATCCTTGTCCCTCTGGAACAAAGCTTCCAGAGGAAGGAACAGGTAGCAATCTTTGCTGTTCTGTAGCCTCCACTGGTGATACCCAGGCAAACTGCATCTGGAGTGGACCTCCAGCAAACTCCAGCAGACCTGCAGCAGAGAGGCCTGACTGTTAGACAGAAAAGTAACAAACAGAAAGGAATAGCATCAGCATCAACAAATAGGATGCCCACACAAAAAGCCCATTCAAAGGTCACCAACATAAAGACCAAAGGCAGATATAAATGCACAAAGATGAGGAAAAGCCAGCACAAAAAGACTGAAAATTCCCAAAACCAGAACTCCTCTTCTCCTCCAAAGGATCACAACTCCTCGACAGCAAGGGAAAAAAACTTGACAGAGAATGAGTTTGGCAAATTGACAGAAGTAGGTAGGCTTCAGAAGGTGGATCATAACAAAATCCTCCGAGCTGAAGGGGTATGTTGTAACCCAGTGCAAGGAAGCTAAGAACCTTGATAAGGCCGGGCGCAGTGGCTCACTCCTGTAATCCCAGCACTTTGGGAGGCCAAGGTGGTTGGATCACGAGGTCAAGAGATCGAGACCATCCTGGCCAACATGGTGAAACCCCATCTCTACCAAAAATACAAAAAAATTAGCTGGGTGTGGTGGCATGCCCCTGTAGTCCCAGCTACTTGGGAGGCTGAGGCAGGAGAATTGCTTGAACCTGGGAGACGGAGGTTGCAGTGAGCTGAGGTCGCGCCACTGCACTCCAGCCTGGTGCCTGGTGATGGAGTGAGACTCTGTCTCAAAAAAAAAAAAAGAACCTGGATAAAAGTTTAGAGGAATTGCTAACTAGAATAACCAGTTTAGAGAAGAACATAAATGACCTGATGGAGCTGAAAACAAGCACGAGAACTTCGTGAAGCATACACAAGTATCAATAGCCAGAGATTAAAGATCAATTTGATAAAACAGAGTGTGAAGACAAGATTAGAGAAAAAAGAATGAAAAGGAACAAATAAAGCATCCAAATATGGGACTATGTGAAAAGATCAAACCTATGTTTGCTTGGTGTACCTGAAAGTGACAGGGAGAGTGGAATCAAGTTGGAAAACACTCTTCAGAATATTATCCAGGAGAACTCCCCAACCTTGCAAGAGAGGTCCAACATTCAAATTCAGGAACAGAGAACACCACAAAGATACTCCTCAAGAAGAGGAACCTTACAACGCATAATCATCAGATTCACCAAGGTTGAAATGAAGAAGACAATATAAAGGGCAGCCAGACAGAAAGGTTGGGTTACCCATCAAGGGAAGCCCATCACACTAACAGTGGATCTCTCTGCAGAAACCCTACAAGCCAGAAGAGAGTGGGGGCCAATATTCAACATTCTTAAAAAAAAAAAATTTCAATCCAGAATTCCATATCCAGCCAAACTAAGCTTCATAAGTGAGAGAGAAATAAACTCCTTTACAGGCAAGCAAATGCTGAGAGATTTTGTCACCACCACGCCTGCCTTACAAGAGTTGCTGAAGGAAGTCCTAAATACAGAAAGGAAAAACTGGTACCAGCCACTGAAAAGCATCCCAAATAATAAAGACCCTGGACACTATGAAGAAACTGCATCAACTAATGGGCAAAATAACCAGCTAGCATCATAATGACAGGCTGAGAATCACACATAACAATATTAACCTTTAATGTAAATGGGCTAAATGCCCCAGTTAAAAGATGCAAACTAGCAAATTGGATAGAGTCAAGACCCATCACTGTGCTGTATTCAGGAGACCCATCTCACATGCAAAGACACATAGAGGCTCAAAATAAAGGGACGGAGGAATACTTACCAAGAAAATGGAAAGCAAAAAAAAAAAAAAGCAGGAGCTGCAATCCTGCTCTCCGATAAAACAGACTTTAAACCAACAAAGATCAAAAGAGACAAAGAATGGCATTATATAATGCTAAATGGCAACAGGAAGAGCTAACTATCCTAAGTATATATGCACCCAATACACAAGCACACAGATTCATAATAAAAGAAATTGTTAGAGACCTACAAAGAGACTTTGACTCCTGCACAGTAACAGTGAGAGACTTTAACACCCTACTCTCAATATTAGACAGATCAACGAGACATAAAATTAACAAGGATATTCAGGACTTGAATTTACCTCTGGACCAAGCAGACCTAATAGACATCTACAGAATTCTCCACCTCAAATCAGCAGAATATACATTTTTCTCAGCACCACATCACACTTACTCTAATATTGACCACATAATTGAAAGTAAAAAGATTGCTCAGCAAACGCAAAAGAACAGAAATCATAACAAAGTCTCTCACACCAGAGTGCAATCAAATTAGAACTCAGGATTAAGAAACTCACTCAAAACCACACAACTATATGGAAACTGAACAACCCGCTCCTCAATGACTACTGGGTAAATAACAAAATTAAGGCAGAAAAAAATAAGTTCTTTGAAACCAATAAGAACAAAGACACAACCTACCAGGATCTCTGGGACACAGTTAAAGCAGTATATAAGGGAAATTTATAGCATTAAATATCCACAGGAGAAAGTTGGAAAGATCTGAAATTAACACCCTAACACAATTAAAAGAACCAGAGAAGCAAGAGCAAACAAATTCAAAAGCTTGCAGAGGACAAGAATTAAGATCAGAGCAGAACTGAATGAGATAGAGACATAAAAACCCTTCAAAAAAAAA
>NW_016107338.1:9940143-9963665 GCF_001604975.1 Cebus imitator | reverse complement strand
CCTTAAAAAAAAAAAAAAAAGAAATGGATAAATTCCTGGACACATACACCTTCCCAAGACTAAACCAGAAAGAAGCTAAATCTCTGAATAGACTAATAGTAAGGTCTGAAATTGAGGCAGTAATTAATAGCCTACCAACCAAGAAAGGCCCAGGACCAGACGGATTCACAGCCGAATTCTACCAGAGGTGCAAAGAGGAACTGATATCATTCCTTCTGAAACTATTCCAAACAATAGAAAAAGAGGAACTCCTCCCTAACTCATTTTATGAGGCCAGCATCATCCTGATACCAAAACCTGGCAGAGGCACAACAAAAAAAGAAAATTTCAGGCCAATATCCCCAATGAACATCAATGCAAAAATCCTCAATAAAATACTGGCAAACTGAGTCCAGCAGCACAAAAAGCTTATCCACCACAATCAAGTTGGCTTTTTCCCTGGGGTGCATCGCTGGTTCAACATATGCAAATCAATAAACGTAATCCATCACATAAACAGAACCAATGACAAAAATCACATGATTATCTCAATAGATGCAGAAAAGGCCTTCAAAAAAACTCAGCAGCCCTTGATGCTAAAATTCTCAAAAAAAACTAGGTATTGATGGAACATATTTCAAAATAATAAGAGCTATTTATGACAAACCCACAGACAATATCATACTGAATGGGCAAAAGCTGGAAGCATTCTCTTTGAAAACTGGCACAAGACAAAGATGCCCTCTTTCACCATGACTATTCAACATAGTATTGGAAGTTCTGGCCAGGTCAATCAGTCAAGAGAAAGAAATAAAGGGCATCCAAACAGGAAAAGAGGAAGTCAAATTGTCTCTGTTTGTGGATGATACGATTGTATATTTAGAAGACCGCATTGTCTCAGCCCAAAATCTCCTTAAGCTGATAAGCAACTTCAGCAAAGTCTCAGGATACAAGATCAATATGCAAAAATCACAAGCATTCCTATACACCAATCATGAGTGAACTCCCATTCACAATTGCTACAAAGAGAATAAAATACCTAGGAATACAACTTACAAGGTATATGAAGGACCTCTTCAAGGAGAACTACAAACCACTGCTAAGGATATAAGAGAGGAGATAAACATTCCATCCTCATGGATAGGAAGAATGAATATCACGAAAATGGCCACACTGCCCAAAGATATTCATAGATTTAATGTTATCCTCATCAAGCTACCATTGATTTTCTTCACAGAATTAGAAAAAACTGCTTTAAATTTCAATGGAACCAAAAAAGAGCCTGTATAGCCAAGACAATCTTCAGCAAAAAACAAACAAACAACAACAACAACAAATAAAACAAAGCATCATGCTGCCTGATTTCAAACTATACCACAAGGCTACAGTAACCAAAACAGCATGATACTGGTACCAAAACAGATATATAGACCAAGGGAACAGAACAGAGGCCTCAAAAATAATGCCACACACCTACAACCATCTGATCTTTGACAAACCTGACAAAAACAAGCAATGGGGAACAGATTCCCTATTTAATAAATGGAGTTGGTAAAACTGGCTAGCCATTTGCAGAAAACTGAAACTGGATCCCTTCCTTACACCTTACACAAAAATTAACACAAGATGGATTAAAGACTTAAATGTAAGACCTAAAATCATAAAAACCCTAGAAGAAAACCTAGGCAATACAATTCAGGACATAGGCATGGGCAAAGACTTTACAACTAAAACACCAAAAGCAATGACAACAAAAGTCAAAATTGACAAATGGAACCTAATTAAACTTAAGAGCTTCTGGACAGCAAAGGAAACTAGCATCAGAGTGAACAGGCAACCTACAGAATGGGAGAAAATTTTTGCAATTTTGAAAAAGGGCTAATATCCAGAATCTACAAAGAACTTAAACAAATTTACAAGAAAAAAACAACCCCATCAAAAAGTGAGCAAAGAATATGAACAGACACTTCTCAAGAGAAGACATTTATGTGGCCAACAACCACGTGAAAAAAAGCTCATCATCACTGGTCATTAGAGAAATGCAAATCAAAACCACAATGAGATACTATCTCACACCTGTTAGAATGTTGATCATTAGAAAGGCAATTAGCAACAGATGCTGGAAAGGATGTGGAGAAATTGGAATGCTTTTACACTGTTGGTGGGGTGTAAATTAGTTCAACCATTGTGGAAGACAGTATGGCAGTTCCTCAAGGATCTAGAACCAGAAATAGAGTTTGACCCAGCAATCCTATTACTGGATATATACCCAAAGGATTATAAATTATTCTACTGTAAAGACATAGGCACACATATGTTTATTGCCCACACTGTTCACAATAGCAAAGACTTGGAACCAACCCAGATGCCCATCAGTGATAGACTGGATCAAGAAAATGTGGCACACATACACCATGGAATACTATGCAGCCATAAAAAAGGATGAGTTCATGTCTTTGCAGGGACATAGATGAAACTGGAAACCATCATTCCCAGCAAACTAACACAGGAACAGAAAACCAAACACCGCATGTTCTCACTCATAAATGGGAGTTGAACAATGAGAACACCTGGACACACACTGCAGCCTATTGGAGGGTGGGTAGCTAGGGGAGGGATAGCATTAGGAGAAATATCTAATATAGATGACGGGTTGATGGGTGCAGCAAACCACCATGGCATGTGTATTTCTATGTAACAAATCTGCACATTCTGCACATGTATCCCAGAACTTAAAGTATAATAATAAAAAATCTGCCGGGCGCAGTGGCTCAAGCCTGTAATCACAGCACTTTGGGAGGCCAAGGTGGGTGGATCACGAGGTAAAGAGATCCAGACCATCCTGGTCAACATGGTGAAACCCCATCTCTACTAAAAACACAAAACATTAGCTGGGCATGGTGGCGCGTGCCTATTGTAATCCCAGCTACTCAGGAGGTTGAGGCAGGAGAATTGCCTCAACCTAGGAGGCAGAGGTTGCGTGAGCCGAGATCGCGCCATTGCACTCCAGCCTGGGTAACAAGAGTGAAACTCCGTCTCAAAAAAAAAATAAAATAAAATAAAAAATAAAAAAAATAAAAAATGAGAAGCCCAAGAGAATAAAATATATAAATACAAAAGAAAACACACACACACAAACACACACACACACACACACAAAACAGGGATTAAATGACACATTTGGTGACTACTTCCATTAAAAAGTAATTTTTCTGCTTTAACCTTAGTAATCTCATTTTGTTTTCTAAAATATTAATCTCAAACGCTATAATTTGTGTTCTCAGTTTTCCAGTAACAGGCAGACAATCTTTAGCTGAAAAGACAAAGCTCTTGTATTCTGTTTTTTTTTTTGTTTTTTTTTTTGAGACAGAGTTTCGCTCTTGTTACCCAGGCTGGAGTGCAATGGCCCGATCTCGGCTCACCGCAACCTTCACCTCCTGGGTTCAGGCAATTCTCCTGCCTCAGCCTCCTGAGTAGCTGGGATTACAGGCACGTGCCACCATGCCCAGCTAATTTTTTGTATTTTTAGTAGAGATGGTGTTTCACCATGTTGACCAGGATGGTCTGGATCTCTTGACCTCGTGATCCACCTGCCTCGGCCTCCCAAAGTGCTGGGATTACAGGCTTGAGCCACCGCGCCCGGCCCCTCTTGCATTCTTAACCTTCCCCAAGACTGTCATGATCTGGAGTCATAAAATTAAAGTATTTAACTGACAATTTTTACATCCTAGTCAGTGACTACATTAGAGAGACACAGAGATTGTGGAAACACAGAGATACTTTTTTTTTCGTATTTTAGAAATACTGAAAATCATATCTGTAATGATACGAACAGCAGGCAGAGAAATTCTAGGCAGAAGAGGGCGGGGTCCCTGGTGAAGCCCCGCCCTCAAGCCTGGAACCGCGCCCAAAGTGAGAACATGCATTCCCGGTTTCCCACTCCAATGTTGCCTTTTCCAAAACCACCCATGGCCCGACCTGCCCCCCAGCCTGTACCCATAAAAACCCCAGGCTCTGCTGGCAGAGAGTAGAGAAAGGGAGAAGAAAAGGAGCAGTTGAACATTGGAGAGAATCGGCTTAACTTCAAAGGGACAGCTTGACAGCGGGACTTCGGAGTATAGTCCCTCCAGAGACTGACCGACTTCAGGGGAAGAATACCTTCCTATTCCATTCCCTTTCCAGCTGAGCACCACTTCCATCTGCAATAAAATCCTCTGCATTCACCATCTTCAATTTGTTTGTGGGACCCGATATGTCCTGGACGCCGAACAAGAGCTTAGGTGCCATGGCTGCAGATGCTAAAGGCTGTCACACTGACCCTCTGCCCTCCTGGTGGAGAGCAACTGCCTCATGCAAAAAGGCAGAGGGCCCACTGAACTTTTTAACACTTAAGCCGTCCTAGGAAAGCAAAGCTAAAAAAGCGCACTGTAACACACGCATTCTAGGGCTTTGGGGGCCATGAGTACACCCCCCACTAGATCCTGCCACCAGGACCACTGACGCCTGCTCACCTACATGCTCCCCCTCCTTCTATGGGATGAGAGCTGCAGGCTGAGTAAGTGAGGCACCTTTGTCAGGAGCCCCGCAAAGGGGTCAGGGAAAATCTCCTATTTCAATAATGTTACCATATAGTCTATATACCAGCTTTCTGCTCTACAAAATATGATGATGGTAACAGTACTATTTTTGTATTTTATAATGATAAAAGATACTGTGTTTTTTCTTCTCAATAGAAAAAAATGCTATGTTCCAGTTTTTAACTTTCAAAGCAAAATATAATAAAGATAATTACATTAACTCAGTGAGAGAGGATAATAATATAGGTATTGGTATCTTTTTATATAATATCAAATACAATATAAACTATTTTCTTAATGAACACACCTTCTGACAATTCAATTTATGACTTTATAAACAGAAACCACAACAGAACTTATCTTAAAATAATCTGTTGAAAAAGCATAAGTTTCAACTGAGGAAAAACTAAGACAGAGTGATCTTAAAATAGAGAGGTTTCAGTTTAAGATTCAAAACAGAAAATTTTGCAAGCTTCTGTTCTATGAGGAAATTCACAGCTGTGAGTTTAGATACCATCTGGTTTAGGAGGCCTCAGTTTTTCCATACAGAGGACTGGCTCCCAATTTGACATCTTGGTATGTGGCCTAAGGGAGTTGGTAACAATGTCCTTTTCAGCAGCTGCTCAACTTTTTAATAATCACAGAGGTCTGAGAGAAGGGCACATCCTATGACAACTGGCTTAGCAACGAATTGACCTAATGGCTGCAAGGTGCCTGCTAAAGAAGCCAGATCCAGGACCATCATACAGAAAACTTCAACTCGGAGCTGGAATGGGCTCCACAGTTACCACATCTGGTGGTCCCACACTTGGACTCAACAATGAGTTTCCAAAACAGCAAAAACCCAACAAAACAAAAAGCTTCACAGGGCTTTAGTTTCTATAGAGTAGACATTCTTTCATCTATCCTTTCCTCTAAGTATAACTAAAGAAATAATATGGTGGTGCATTCTCTGGATTTTCTTTTTGCCTTATATGTATCCCAGAAGCCAGGAAACTGGAAACACAAACAGGCACAGAGAAAGAAAAAAGCCCATTTTAATCCTGCTCTCTCTAGCCAAAGGAACAGGAAAGCAGGCAGCTTTGTAAGAGGAAAATCTTCTAGGCAATAATTGCTCTACTCTACCACAGAAAAGATCTGTAACCCCACCCTACCTACATCAGCAAATGCCAAATGGGGAGCCCAAAGTTCCACTCAGGCCATGCTGTAAAAAGGCATCCTAACCCCACCACTGGGAAAGTTATCAGAGAAGGATGAGTAGAATTATATGACTTTCATCCTACCGGGAAGTTTAAGGAACTTTATGGTATCAGTGGAGACTACATGGGAAGTCTGGACTTCCATCCTACTCGGTATTAATGAGGCACCCCTCACCCACCTTCATGCTACGTGATGTCAGAAGATATTCAGTGGACAGTAAGGACTTACATCAGCAATAGAAGGCCACCTCCCTCTTGGTGGCAATAGCAGCCATGTGGGAAGCAATAATAACACACTTCTATCCCTCTCAGTCTGGAAGTATCAGCGAAGGCTTAGTAGAGAGTTGGAAATTCCACTCCCACCCAGCAGTAGCAAGTCGCCCTCAATTCCATGTGGGTATCAGTGGAGGTTGAGTGAGGGACCGAACTATCTACCCTCAGCTGGCAATAAAGGGGTGGTACCCCCACCCTTCCTGCCAGAGCAGTGTCAGAGTAAGCCATCTAAAAGAAAAGATGTAACTAAGAAATGGAGTTTCATAATGTAATACTCAAAATGTCCGGATTTCCATTGAAAATACTTGTCACACCATGAAGTAGAAAATTTCAAACTGAATGAAAATAGACAATGAATATATGCCAATACTGAGATGACAGAAATGTTAGGATTTAAATCTGACAAGGATTTAAAGGCAGCTATTATAAATGATTCAATAAGACATTATGAAATGCTTGAAACAAATGAAGAATCAGAAAGTCTCAGCATAAGTGATATGCAATATCTACAGCAACCATGAAAAAAATTATAACCAAAAGATATACTCAAAAAAAACTGTATTTAAATAAATAGAATTCACAAACATATTCAAATAACCCACAAGAAGTAAAGAAAAAGAAAATGGAAATAAAACCCAGAGGAAACAAATAGAAAGGAAAAATGAAATGGCAAGCTTAAACCCTAATATATCAATAATTGCTTTAAATGAAAATAGTCTAAAGGCATCAATTAAAAGAAAGATTGACAGAAGGGATTAAAAAAGATGACCGAACTACATACTGTCTACAAGAAACTTACTTCAAATATAATGATAGAGACAGGTTGAAAGTAAAAGAGTAAAAAAGATATCATGCAAACATTAATCAAAAAGAAAGCAAATGTGTCTATATTAATATTGGATAAAGAGAAAAAAAAACTACTAGGGATAGAGAGGACCTTTAACATAATGATAAAATGATCATTCCACCAAGAAGACATAGAAATCCTACATATATATGCACCAGACAACAGAGATGCAAAACATGTGAAGCAAAAACTGATAGAAATAATGAGATAGACAAATACACAACTATAGTTGGAGATGTCAACACCTCTTTCTCAACAATGGATAGAACAATGAGACAGAAAGATCAACAGGCTATAGGAGAATTCAACAACATCGAACAACAGAACTAACTGACATCTATAGAACATTCTACCTCCAAACAGCGGAGTATGCATTCTTTTCAAGTGTTCCTGAATATGTACCAAGATAGACCATATTCTAGGCAATAAAACAAACCTCGACAAATGTAAAAGAATTGAAATAATACAGAGTATGTTCTCTGATCACAATGAAATCAAATTAGAAATCAACAATGGAAAGGCAGTAGGAAAATCACTAAACACTTGGAAACTAAACAAATAATGAAAATATATCAAAAACTGTGGTCTTGGCACAGTGGCTCACACTTGTAATCCCAGTACTTTGGGAGGCTGAGGCAGATGGATCAACTGAAGTCAGGAGTTCAAGACCAGCTTGGCCAACACGGTGAAACCTCATCTCTACTAAAAATACAAAAAATTAGCTGGGTGTGGTGGTCCACGCCTGTAATCTCAGCTACTATGGAGGCTGAGGCAGGAGAATCACTTGAACCCAGGAAGCAGAGGTTGCAGTGAGTGAGATCATACCACTGCACTCCAGTCTGAGCAACAGAGCAAGACTCCATCTCAAAATAAATTTTAAAAACATTGTAAGATGTAGCTGAAGCCATGCTGAGAAAATAATTTGTATCACTAAATGCATACATTAGAAAAGAAGAGTTTGAAATTAATGAGCTAAGATTCACCTAAGGAAGCTAGAAAAAGAAGAGAGAAAAAAGCAAGCAGAAGGGAAAAATAAACATAAAAGTGGAACCAATAAAATTGAAAATAGAAAAACAATAGAGAGGAGTGATGTCAGCAAGATGGAGGAGTAAGAGATAGCAGCTTCCCTCCTCTAACAAAAATAATAGTTAAACAGCTATCAAAGAATAAAAGTAGCCCGGGGAGGATTCAAATGTCCATTTAAAAACTACAGCAACACAGTGGAGCAAAAAAAGATAATAACCATACAGAAATGATTGCTAGGGAGATTGGCTAATTACAGACATTTGTAGGTGGCTGGGAGTAAAGATGAGGCATGGGGGCTATCTTTATCAGACATGCAGCAGGTGCCACTGCAATCCCAAGTGTCCTGCTCAGTGAAGGACTCTGGCAACCTTTGCTGCTCAGGACCTCAATAGCCCTGATGACAGCCACAGACTCTGTGCAACTTTCACTGTGGAGAATCCTATAGTGTTCATTAGTGCCAACCCCAGAAGCCTGCTCTGCAGAAGACACTGGCATATTTCATTACTGAGACAATCAACAATCATTGCTGCCACAGACTCCCCAGAGAGAGATGCTGTTGAGCACCCCCACAAAAGGATAGGCTGTTGTGCATGTTGAGGACCCCTGAAATCCTTACTGATGATGACCTCAGCTGACAGAGCTGCAGAGATATTACACCACTGGGTCTTCTACAGAGCTGAAACCATCACCCCATCCTTCCAGTGCCCTTGCACCAGCCCAGCACCACCTTGTTGAAGGTCTTTCCTCACAAAAACCAGAAAGGCTTGATCCATAAAATACACAAACATCAACATGAGAACAAAAAATAGAAGAAACACCACCAAGAAAGGAACACAATAATTTTACAGTAACCAGCCCCAAAGAAACGAAGACCTACACATTGTTGGAGAAATAATACAAAATAATTGTTTAAAGGAAGTTCAGTGAGCTATAACAGAACACAGATAGACAACTCAATGCAATCAGGAAAACAATACATGAGAAAAATGAGAAGTTCAACAGAGAGATACAAATTATAAAAAAGAAACAGAAATACTGGAGCTGAAGAATATAATGAATAAAATGAAAAATGAAATAGCATCGACAGCAGACTTGAACAAGTAGAGGAGAAAAACTATAAACTCAAAGATAGGTCATTTGAAAATTACCCAATTAGAAAAGAAAACAAAAAAAAAAAAAGAGAGAAATTTTTAAAAGTGAAGAAAACATATGTGAATTATAGACACCAAAAAGCAGCCCAATATATACATTATGGGAGTTTCAGAAGGAGAGAGAAGGATGAAAGCAGACAGAAAGCTTATTGAAATAAATAATGTCTGTAAACTTTCCAAATCTGGTGATATGTATGGATATCCAGGCATATGAAGCTCACAGATCCCTATACAGATTCAATCCAAAGAGGACTTCACCAAAACATATTATAATAAAACTGTCAAAAATCAAAACAGAGAAAATTTTGAAAATAGTAAGAGAAAAGAAACTCATCTCATACAAGGGAGTCTTCATAAGGCTACCAGCAGACTTCTCAGCAGAAACCTTATAGGCCAGGAGAGAGTGAGAGATATACAAAGTGCTGAAAGAAAAAAACCTGCCAACCACAATACTTTACCCAGCAGAGCTGTCCATAATAAATGAAGTAGAGAGAAAGACATTTCCAGACAAACAAAAGCTGAGGGAGTTCATTACCAGTAGACCTTCCATATAAGAAATACTAAAGGGAGCTATTCAAGCTAAAATGAAAGGACACAAATAGAAACATAAAAACATATGAAAGCATGAAACTCACTGGTAAAGGTAAGTATATAGTCAAATTCAGAATGTACTAATATTCTAATAGTATAAAGGTTAAAAGACAAATGCATTAAAAATAACTGTAGCTACAATAATGTTTTCTTGATATACAATATAAAAAGAAAAAATATAAATTATGACATCAAAAATGTAAAATGAAGGGCAAATAAAAGAGTAGAGTTTTTGTATGCAGTTGAAATTCAGTTAATGTCAACTTAAGACTGTTATAAAATTCTTATGGAAGCCTCATGGTAACAACAAAGTACAAACCTATAGTAGATACACAAAAGATACACAGAAAAAAATCAAAGCATACCACTATGGAAAACTATGAAATCAAAAAGGAAAACAGGAAAGAAGGAAGAAAGGAACAAAGGAACTAAAAACAGCCAGAAAAGAATGAACAAGATGGTAATAGTAAGTCCTTACCTATAAACAACTATTTTCAATGAAAGAGGTTAAATTTAGCCAGGCGCAGTGGCTCACACCTGTAATCACAGCACTTTAGGGGGCCAAGGTGGGTAGATCACTTGAGGTCAGGCCTGGTCAACATGGAGAAACCCCATCTCTACTAAACATACAAAAATTAGACAAGTGTGGTCATGCAGGCCTGTAATCCCAGCTACTCAGCAGGCTGAGGCAGGTGAATCACTTGAATCTGGGAGGTGGAGGTTGCAGTGAGCCAAGATCACACCACTGCACTCCAGCCTGAGCAACAAAGCAAGATTCCAACTAAAAAAAAAGAGGGGGGTTAAATCCCCCAATCAAAAAACAAACAGAGTGGCTGAATAGAAAAAAACAAAAAAGATACAATTATATGCTACCTACAAGAGACTTACTTCAGCTTTAAGAGAACACATAGGCTGGAAGTGAAGGAATTGAAAAAGATAGTCCATGCAAATGGAAACCAGAAGAGAGCAGGGATAGCTATACTTACATCAAACAAAATATAAGCCAAAACTTTAATGAGAAAAAAAAGGTTATTACATAATTATAAAGGGGTCAATTTATCAAGAGGATATACAATTGTAAATATGCAACCAGTATTGGAACACACAAATATATTAAGCCAATATTAAAGGCCTAAAGAGAGAAATTGATAGCAATACAATAATTGCAGAAACTTTAACATCTCATTTTCAAAATGGATAGTCAGCCAAGCAGAAAATCCACAATGAAATATTGTACTTGAACTACACTTTAGACCAAATGGACCTAACAGACATATCCAGAACATTCCAACCAATGGCAGAATACACATTCATCTTAAGCCCACATAGAACATTCTCCAAAATAGGTAATATGTTAGGTTACAAAACAAGTCTTAACAAATTTAAGAAGCTGGAAAATTTACAAATATGTTCAAATTAAACAACACACTCCAGAAAAATCAATGGGTGAAAGAAGAAATCAAAAGGGAAATCTAAAAATATCTTGAGACAAATAAAAATGGAAACACAACATACCAAAACTTATGGGATGTAACAAAATAAAAAATCTAAGGTTACACCTTAAGGAACTAAAAAAAGAATAAGTGCAAAATTATCAGAAGAAAGGAAATAATAAGATTACAGCAGAAATAAGTGAAATAGAGAGTAGAAAAACAATAGAAAGGATCAATGAAACTAAGAGCTGGTTTCTTGAGAAGATAAAGCAAATTGACAAACATTTAGCTAAATTAAGTAAGAAAAACAGAGAAGACTTGAATAAAGAAAATTATAAACAAAAGAGGAAACATTATAACTGCTACTCCATAAATACAAAGGACCATAAGAGACTACTATACATAATTATATATTAATAAATTGGATAACCTAGAAGAAATGTATAAATTTCTAGAAACATACAACCTACCAAGACTGAAAGATGAAGAAATAGAAAATCTGAATAGGCTTATAACTAATAAGAAGATTGAATCAATAATCAAAAATCTCCCAACAAAGAAAAGACCAGGAACAAATGGCTTTACTGGCAAATTCAACCAAATGTTGAAAGAAGAATTAATGCCAATCTTTCTCAAACTATTCCAGAAAATTTAAGAGGAGAGAATATTTCCAACCCCTTTTATGAAGCCAGCACTACCTTGATACCTGAACCAGATGAGGATACTGTAGGAAAAGAAAATTAGAAGTCAAAATCCCTGATGAACACAGATGCAAAAACTGTCAACAAAATACTAGCAAACCAAATTCAATCGCACATTAAAAGAATCAAACACCATAATCAAGTGAGATGCAAGAATAGTTCAATAGAGACAATCAATAAAGATGATACACCAGATTAACAGAATAAAGGATTAAACTTATATGATCATCTCAATAGATGCAGAAAGAGCATTTAAAAAAATCAACATCTTTCATGATAAAAACTCTTAATAAATTAGACATATATAAGTAATATATTTCAACATAATAAAGACCATATATGACAAGCTCCCAGCTAACATTATATCAATGGTGAAAAGCTAAAAGATTTTCCTCTAAAAAGTAGAACAAGACAGACAAGGATGCCCTCTCTTGCCTCTTCCTTTTTTTTTTTATTTGAGACAGAGTTTCACTCTTGTTGCCCAGGAGTGCAATGGTACAATCTTGGCTCACCACAACCTCTGCCTCCCAGGTTCAAGTGATTCGCCTGCCTCAGCCTCCCAAATAGCTGGGATTACAGGTGTACACCACCACACTGGCTAATTTTGTATTTTTAGTAGAGATGGGGCTTCTCCATGTTGATCAGGCTGATTTTTGAACTCCTGACCTCAAGTGGCCACCTTGGCCTCCCAGAGTGCTGAGATTACAGTCAAGAGCCACCATGCCTGGCCCTCTTGCCTCTTCTATTTGACATAGTACTAGAAGTCCTAGCCAGAGCAATTAGGGAAGAAAAAGAGATAAAAAGTATCTAAATTGGAAAGGAAGAAGTAAAACTGCTGTTTGCAGGTGATATGGTCTTATATATAGAAAATCCTAAAGACTTAATCAAAAAATGGTTAGAAGTAATTAACAAATTAAATATCAGGATAGAAAATCAACATATTAAAATCAGTTGTATCAGTTTCTATGTATCAACAAGGAACTACCCCAAAAAACAAATCAATAAAACAATCCCATTTACAATAGCATCAACAAAATTAATGTACTTGGGAATAAATTTAACCATGGAGGTAAAAGGTCTGCACACTGAAAACTACAAAATGTTAATGATGAAATTGAAAACATAAACAAGTGGGAAGATATTCCATGTCCATGGACTGAAAAAATATTGTTAAAATGTTCATACTACCTAAAGTGATCAATAAATTCAGTACAATCTTTGTCAAAATTTTATTGTCATTTTTTACAGAAATAGTAAAAACAATACTAAAATTTGGATGGAACTACAAAAGACCCCAAACAGTCAAGAAAACTTGAGAAAAAAACAAAGCTAGTGGCATTACACTTGCTTTTTTTTTTGAGACAGATACTCACTCTGTCACCCAGGCTGGAGTGTAATGTGCAACGGTGCAGTCATGGCTCACTGCAGCCTCAATCTCTGTGCTTGAGACACCCTATCTCAGCCTCCCAAGTATCTGGGACTGCAGGTACATGCCACATACCTGGCTAATTTTTTTTCACTTATTGCAGAGACAAGGCCTCAATATGTTGTCCAGGCTGGCATCACACTTCTTAATTTCAAACAACATTACAAATAAATAGTAATAAAACAGTATGATACTGGCCTAAAAACCGACACACTAACCAATGGAACAGAATATAGAGCCCCAAAATAAACCCACACATGTATAGTCAACCAGTTCTTTGACAAGGGCTTCAAGAATACACAATGGAAAAAGATGGTATCTTCAAAAAAACAGTGTTGGGAAACTAGATATTCACATGCCATAAAATAAAACTATATACCTACTTTACATCACTTCCAAAAATTAACTCAAATTAGATTAAAGATTTAAGGGTAAGACCCAAAAGTGTGAAACTCCTAGAAGAAAAAGAGAAAAGCACCTTGACATTAGTCTTGGCAGTGATTTTTTTGGCTATGACACAAAAGGCACAGGCAAGGAAAGCAAAAACAAACAAGAGTGGCTACATCAGAAAAAAAAAAAAGGCTTTTGCACAGCAAACTAGAACAATCAACAAAATGAAAAGGCAACCTACAGAATGGGAGAAAATATATCTGCTATAAGGGGCTAATATCTAAAATGTATAAAGGACTGATACAGCTCAATGACCAAACAAACAAAAAACAACAACAAAAACACAAATAATCTGGTTTCAAAATAGGTAAAAGACCTGAATGGATGTTTTTTCAAAAGAAGATACACAAATGGCCAGCAGACACAGGAAAGGGTACTCAACATCACTAACCATCAGGAAAATCTAAATCAAAGCCACAATGAGAGATCATCTCATACCTGTGAGGATGTCTCTAATAAAAAATATCAAAAGATGCCAAGTGTTGGCAAAAATGTGGATAAATGAAAACCCTCTCAAGCTTTTGGTGGGAATATAAATTGGTATAGCTACTATGGAAAACCGTATGGAGGTCCCTTACAAATTTAAAAATAAAACCTCTACATGATCCAGGAATCCCAACTCTGGGTATATGTCTAAAGTCATGGAAATCAGTATCTTAAAGAGATATCTACACTTCCATTTTCATTGGATGAATGAACATTGGATTGAATTTTATCAATGGATTAAAAAATGTGTTATGTGTGTACAATGGAATATTATTGAGCCGTAAAAAAGAAAATACTGCCATTGTGACAGGGATTAACCTGGAGGCCATTATATAAGTGAAATAAGCCAGGCAGGGAAAAACAAACACTATATGGTAACACTTATATGTGAAATCTTAATAAAAACACATTGATCTCATAGAAACAGAGAGTAGAATGGTGGTTGCCATGGACTGGAGCTGTGGGAAATGAGGAGATGTTGGGCAAACGGTACAAACCTTCAGTAATAAGATGAATACAATTTGAGGTTCTAATGTACAGTGTGAGAATTATACTTAAAAATACTGTTCTGTATACCTGAAATTTGCTATGAGAGTACATCTTAAGCATTCTCTCACACACACACCAACACACACACACCCCCAATGTATTTATGTGAGGTGATGATTATTTTAATACACTTGATTGTGGTAATCATCTCACAATGTATACATATATCAAATCATCATCTTGTACACTTTAAATATATACAGTTTTATCAATTATACCTCAATAAAGCTTTAAAAAAATGAAAAATATGGGCTGGGTGCAGTGACTCTCATTTGTCTCATTTGTAATCCCAACACTTTGGAAGCAGAGGTAGGAGGACTGCTTGAGGCCATGATTACAAGACTGTCAGGGCAAGTAAGACTTTGCCTCTATAAAATTTTAAAAATTGATTGGATATGGTTGTACCCAGTAGTCCTAGCTACTTAGGAGACTCAGGAAGAAGGATCACTTGAGCCCAGGAGTTTGAGGTTGCAATGAGCCATGATTACACCACTGCACTCCAGCCTACGTGACAGAGGGAGCCTCTGTCTTGAAAAAAAAAAAAAAAAAAAAAAAAAAAAAAACAAAAAAAAAAGGAAAAAAATCAATGAAATAAAAAACTGTTTCCTTGAAAACATCAATAATGTTGACAAACCTCTAGCGTGGATGAAAAGAAAAACAGAGAGAAGATACAAATTACTAATATCAAGAAGAAAACAGGGCTATCATTATAGAACCTGCATTTAGTAAAATAATAATAAGGGAATATTAAGAACAATTCTACATTCGGAAATTTGGCAACTTAGGTGAAATGAACCAATTTCTTAAAAAATGTAATTCATCCAATATGAAATAAAGAGTTTGAAACACTGTATAGCTACTAAGTAAATTGAATTCATAATTGAAAAGCTCCCTATATAGAAATCTTGAAGCCAAGAAGGTTTTATCAGATAATACTATCTTATGTTAAAAAGAATTTATACAAGTTCTACACAATCTCTTCCAGAAAATAAAAGAAGAGGGAACACTTCTCAATTCAAAGCGGTATTACTCAATAGAAAAACAAGACAAAGATCAGCAAAAACAAAAAATAAGTTATAGACTGGCATGAATATAGATGCAAAAATACTTTTAAAATATTAGCAAATAGAATTCAACAATATTTTAAAAGAAGTACATGCTGTGATCAAATGGAGTTTTTTCCAGAGATGCAAGGGTGGCTCTATTTGAATGTTAATTAATGTAATCTATTATCTTACACTAAAGATGAAAAACCAATGAGCATATCAATTGGTACAGATAAAGTACCTGATGAAATTCAACACTTAATCACAATAAATTGTCTCAAGAAAACAGGAATAAGGGGAAACTTCCTCAATTTTATAAAGAACAAATACTAAAATACCCTCAGTATCTCAGAATTTGACTATATTTGGAGATAGGGCTTTTAGGAGGTAATTAAGTTAAATGAAGTTGTTAGGATTGGCCTTAATCCAAGTTGACTGGCGACCTTATTATTATTATTATTATCATTTTTTTTTTTTTTTTTTTTTTGAGACGGAGTTTCACTCTTGTTACCCAGGCTGGAGTGCAATGGCGTGATCTCGGCTAACCGCAACCTCCGCCTCCTGGGTTCAGGCAATTCTCCTACCTCAACCTCCTCAGTAGCTGGGATTACAGGCACGCGCCACCATGCCCAGCTAATGTTTTTGTATTTTTAGTAGAGACAGGGTTTCACCATGTTGACCAGGATGGTCTCGATCTCTTGACCTCGTGATCCACCCGCCTCGGCCTCCCAAAGTGCTGGGATTACAGGCTTGAGCCACCGCGCCCGGCCTTATTATCATTTTTTGACTGGTGACTTTATAAGCAAAGATTAGGTCACACAGAGAGATAGCAGGGGCAGGGAGGGAAGACTATATGAAGTCGCTGCAAGATGGCACCCATCTGTAAACCAAAGAGAGAAGCCTGCCAAAGAGAGAAGCCTGCCAAAGAGAGAAGAAACCAAACCTGCCAAACCTTTATCTTTGCCTGCTAGCCTCCAGAAATGTGATAAAGAAAATTTCTGTTGTGTAACTCACTCATTCTGTGACATTTTATTATGGAAGCCCTGGCAAATTGATACTCTTTTTCTTTAAGCTCAGGAAAAAGGGAGAAATGTTCTTTCCACTCTTATTCAACACCGGCCAGAACTAGAATTTCTTGCATATTCTTGCAATAAGGCAAGATTACGAAATAAAATGCATACAGATTGTGAAGGAAGAAATAAAACTCTTCTATCTGCAGATGACATGAATGTCTACATAGAAAATCTTAAGGAATCAGCCAAAAATATCCTAGAAATAATATGTAATTTCAGTAAGATTGTAGTATACAGTCAATATACAAACATTGGCTGTCCCCATAAATATATATAATTACTATGTAACTATAATAATTAAAAATAAAGAAAAATTTGAAATTAGTTGTATTTATATGTACTAGCAATAACCACATAGCACAATTTAAAATGCAATACCATGTATTATTCATTAAAAAAATACTTAAATATAAATCCAACTTAAGAGTAAATCTATCAAAACATATACAGAACTTGTATACTGAAAATTACACAATACTAATGGAAAAAAATCAAAGAAGATTTAAATAAATGGGCTGGACATGTGGCTCACGCTTGTAATCCCAGCATTTTGGGTGGCTGAAGCAGGTGGATCACTTTAGGTCAGGAGTTCCAGACCAGAATGGCCTACATGGTGAAACCCATCTCAACTAAAAATGCAAAAAAATATTAGCCAAGTGTGGTGGCATGCGCCTGTAGTACCAGTTACTTGGGAGGCTGAGGCCGGAGAAAAGCTTGAATCTGGGAGGTGGAGGTTGCAATAAGCACCACTGCACTCCAGACTTGGTGACAGAGTGAGGCTCCATTTCAAAAAAAAATTTTTAAATAAATAGAGAACTATACTATGTCATGGATTGGAAGATATGAACTAAATAAGATGTTAATTCTCCCCAAATAAGAAAACAGGTTTAACACAATTCTTATCAAAATCTGTGATGGTTAATATTGAATGTCAACCTGACTGGATTGAAGAATGCAAAGTATTGTTTTTGGGTGTATCTGTGAGGGTGTTGCCAAAGGAGATTAACATTTGAGTTAGTGGAATGGGAATGGCAGACCCACCCTCGATCTGAATGGGGGCCATCTAATCAGCTACCAGCACAGCCAAAATAAAAGCAGGCAGAAGAATGTGGAAAGATTAGACTGGCTTACTCTTCTGGATTTCACCTTTCTCCCGTGCTGGATGCTTCCTGCCCTGGAACATCAAACTCCAAGTTCTTCAGCTTTGAGACTTGGATTGGCTTTCTTGCTCCTCCAGCTTGCAGATGGCCTATTTTGGGACCTCACCTTGTGACTGTGTGAGTCAATACTCCTTAATAAACTCCCCTTTGTATGTACATCTTTCCCATTAGTTCTGTCCCTTTAGAGAACCCTGACTAATGCAGGCCAGGCATGGTGGCTCACGCCTATAATCCCAGCACTTTGGGAGGCCAAGGTGGGAGGATCACGAGGTCAGGAGATCGAGACATCCTGGCCAACATGGTGAAATCCCTTCCCTACTAAAAATGCAAAAATTAGCCAGGTGTGGTGGTGTGTACCTGTAGTCCCAGCTACTCAGGAGGCTGAGGCAGGAGCATTGCTCGAACACGGGAGCCCGAGGGTGCAGTGAGCAGGGATCGTGCCACTGCAATCCAGCCTGGTAACAGAGCGAGATTCTGTCTCAAAAAAAAAAAAAGAGAGAGAGAGAGAGAACCCTAACTAATACAAAATTCCAGCATGATATTTTGTACATATAGACAAGATTATTTTAAAATGTATAAAGAAAGTCAAAATAACTAGAATATAAGAATAAAGTGGGAGGAATTATTCTACATGATTTCAAAACATTACATAGCTATATTAATCAACTCTGAGTAGTACTGGAAGAGCATAAACACATATAAAAATGAAACAAAATAGAAAATCCAGAAATAAGCCCACACACATACACTCAACCAATTTTTGACAAAATTTCAAAAACAATTCAGTGAAAGAAAGTCTTTTCAGCAGTAGTGCTTAAGCAACTGGACAATCCAGAAGCAACAAAATGAACCTCAGACTAAATCTCATGCCTATATAAAAATTAACTCATAATATATCACAGAATTAAATCTAAGACATAAATCTCTAAAACTTTTAGAAAAAAAATGAAACAAAAATCATCAGGATCTAGAGCTAAGCAAAGCATTATTTATTTATTTGTTTATTTTTTGAGATGGAGTCTCACTCTGTCTCCCAGGTTAGAGAGCAGTAGCACAATCTCTGCTCGCTGCAACCTCCACCTCCTGGGTTCAAGAAATTCTCCCACCTCAGCCTCCTGAATAGCAGGGATTACAAGTGCATGCCACCATGCCCAGCCAATTTTTGTATTTTTAGTAGAGACAAGGTGTCATCATGTTGGCCAAGCTGGTCTCAAACTCCTGACCTCAGATGATCCACCTGTCTCGACCTCCCAAAGTGCTAGGAATACAGGCATGAGCCACTGCTCTGAGCCAAGCAAAGCATCATTAAAAGCACAATCCATAAGAGAAAAAAATTGATAAATTAGACTTTATCAAATTTGAATTTTTTTCCATAAAAAAAACTTTGTTAAGAGTTTGAAGAGATAAGCTACACACTAGAAGAAAATATTTGCAAACTCCATATCCAACCAAAGCCTAGTATCTAGAAACATATAAAGAACTCTCAAAACACAACTGCAAAAACCTCAAAATCCAATTCGAAAATGGGCAAAAGACATGAACAGACATTAAACAAAAGAAGATGCCTTAGTTGATTTTCTGTTGCTATAACAGAATATCTGAGATCAGGTAATTTATACAGAATACTTTCCTCCTCCTCCTCTTCCTCTTTCCTCTTCCTCTTTCCTCTTCCTCTTCATTCTTTTTTCTTCTTTCTTCTTGACAGGATCTTGCTATATTGCCCAGACTAGAGTGCAGTGGTGTGATCGTAGCTCACTGCAGCCTTGAACTTCTGGGCTCAAGAAATCCTCCTGTCAGGGTGGGGTGACTCACACCTGTAATCCCAGCACTTTGGGAGGCTGAGGCAGGTGGATCACTTGAGGTCAGGAGTTCAAGACCAGCCTGGCCAGCATGGTGAAACCCCGATCTCTACTAAAAATACAAAAATTATCCCAGCATGGTGGTGTGTGCCTGTAATCCCAGCTATTCAGGAGGCTGAGGCATAAGAATCACTTGAACCTAGGAGGTGAAGTTTGCAGTGAGCCAAGATTACGCCACTGCACTCCAGCCTGGGTGACAGAGCAAGACTCTGTCTCAAAAAAAAAAAAATCCTCCTGCCTCAGCCTTTCAAATAGCTAAGATTACAAACATGTGCCATCAGGCTTGGCTAATTAAAAAATAATTTTGTAGGGACAGGGTCTACTGTGTTGCCTAGTCTGATCTCTCAAACTCCTGGCCTCAAGCAATTCTCCTCTCTTAGCCTCCCAAAGTGCTGGGATTACAGTGTGAGCAACCTAACTTGGCCGAGAAGTTTATTTCTTATGATTCTAGAGGCTGGGAAGTCTAAGATCAAGGCGAGAGGGGCACACTGAGAGTAAAGCTGGCTTTTATAACAGGCCCACTCTTACATTAACTAACCCACTACCATGATAATCCATTAATCCATGGCAAATCCTCAATTCTTAATATTGTTAACATTGGGAATTAAATTTCAACATGAGTTTCAGAGAACAAAAACATTCAAATCATAGCAGAAGATACAAGTGTCAAATAAGAACATATAAAGATATTTAACATCATTAGCCACTAGATAAATACAAATTAAGACCATGATGAGTTATTACTATAAACCTAACAAAATGGCTTAAATAAAAAATAGTGACAAAACCAGATACTGGCACAAATGTGGAGAAACTAGGACACTCACACATTGCTGTTAGGAAAGTAAAATGGTACAGTCATTATGAAAAACATGGAAACAATATCACAGTTTTTTCTTGAAAAACTAAACATGCAACTACCATATCACCCTGAAGTTGCATTCTTGGGTGCTTATTCCAGAGAAATCAAGATTTAATGTTTATATAAAAACCTCCACATGAAAAATTAGCTGTTTGTAGCAGTGCGGCCCCTGTAGTCCCTGCTATTGAGGTGGCAGTGGCAGGAGGATTGCTTAGGCCTGGCAGATTGAGGCTGCAGTGAGCTGTGATCACTTCACTGCACTCTAGCCTGGGCAAAAAAGTGAGACTCTCTGAAAAACACAAAACCAAACCAAACAAAACCCTGCAAATGAATGTTTATATAGTTTTATTAATAATGGTACAAAACTTGGACAAAATTAGATATCCTTCACCAGGTGAATAATTGGTTAAACATATTGTAGCATATCCATGCCATGGAATATTACTTGAAAATAAAAAGGAATGAAATATATATATATATATTTAATTTTGTGGGTACATAGTAAGTGTATATATTTATAGGGAACATAAGATGTTTTCATACAGGAATGCAATGTGTAACAATCACATCATGGACGGTGGGATATCCATCCCCTCATTCATTCCTTGTGTTACAAACAATCCAGTTATACTTTTTTAGTTATTTTTAAATGTGTAATTAAATTATTATTGACTATAGTCACCCTGCTGTGCAATCAAATGCTATGTTTTATTCATGCTTTCTAACTATTTTGCACCTATTAACTATCCCCATCTTCCTCCTAACCCCCTACTAACCTTCCCAGCCCCTAGTAACCATCTTTCTACTCTCTATCTCCATGAATTCAGTTGATTTGATTTTTAAATCCCACAAATAAATGAGAACATATGATGGTTGTCTTTCTGTGCCTGCTTTTTTTCACTCAATATAATGATCTTCAATTCCATCCATGTTGTTCCAAATGACAGGATTTTATTCTTTTATGGCTAAATAGTACTCCATTGTGTATGTGTACCACATTTTATTTATCCACTCATCTGCTGAGGGACACTTAGGTTGCTTCCAAATCTTGGCTATTGTGAACAGTGCTACAATAAACATGAGAGTGCAGATATCTCTTTAATATGCTGATTTCCTCTCTTTTGGGTATATACCCAGCTCTATATTTAGATTTTTGAAGAACCTCCAAACTGCTCTCCATAGTGGTTGTACTAATTTCATTCTTACCAATAGTGTAGGACGGTTCTACTTTCTCTACATCCTTGCCAGCATTTCTTACTGCCTGTCTTTTGGATATAAGCCATTTTAGCTGGTGTGAGATGATGTCTCACTGCAGTTTTGATTTGCATTTTGCTGATGGTCAGTGATACTGGCCACTTTTTCATTTGCCTGTTTGTTGTTTGTATGTCTTCTTTTGAGAAATGTCTATGCACATCTTTTGCCCATTTTTTCGATTGGATTCTTAGATTTTTCCCTATAGAGTTGTTTGAGCTCCTTACATATTCTGGTTATTAACCCCTTGTCAGATGGGCAGCTTGAAAATATTTTCTCCCATTCTGCTAGTTGTCTCTTCACTTTGTTGATTGTTTCCATTGCTGTTCAAAGTCTTTTTAACTTGATGTGATCCCATTAATCCATTTTTGCTTTGGTTCCCTCTGCTTGTGGGGTATTACTCAATAATTTTTGCCCAGACCAATGTCCTGGAGACTTTCTCAATTTTTTTTTTTTAGTAGTTTCATAGTTTGAGATCTTAGAATTAAGTCTTTAATCCATTTTTATTTGATTTTTGCCTATGGTGAGATATAGGGGTCTAGTTTCTTTCTTCTGCATATGGATATCCACTTTTCTTAGCACCATTTATTGAAGAGGCTGTCTTTTTTTTTAGTATATAATCTTGGCACCTTAATTGAAAATGAGTTCACTGTAGGTATGGGGATTTGTTTCTGGGCTCTCTATTCTGTTCCACTGGTTTATATGTCTGTTTTTATGCCAGTCCCATGCTGTTTTGTTTACTATAGCTCTGTAGTATAATTTTTTTTATCACCCTCTCTTGATATAGTATAATTTCAAGTCAGGTAATGCAATTCCCCCAGTTTTGTTCTTTTTGCTTAGGACAGATTTGATTAGTCTGGGTCTTCTGTAGTTTATATACATTTTAGGATTATTTTTTCTATTTCTGTGAAGAATGCCATTGGTATTTTCATGCAGATTGCGTTGAATTTCTAGATTGCTTTGGGTACTATGGGCATTTAACAACACTGATTCTCCCAATCCATGAAAATGAAATATCTTTCCTTTTTTTTTTTTTTTGGTGTTATCACTATTTTAGAGTTTTCATTATAGAGCTCTTTCACTTTTTTTTTTTTTTTTCTTTTTTTTTTTTTTTGGTGTTATCACTATTTTAGAGTTTTCATTATAGAGCTCTTTCACTGCTTTGGATAATTCCTAAGTATTTTATTTTATTTGTGACTATTGTAAATAGGATTACTATTTTGATTTCTTTTTTCAGATTGTTTGCTCTTAACAAACAGAACTGCTCCTGATATTTGTATCCTTCAACTTTACTGAGTTTATCAGTTCTAATAGTTTTTGCATGTGTGTGTCTGTTTCTGTGTGGAGTCATTTTTTTTAATCCATATGTAGATTTTTTTTTTTATTGTTTTGGGGTACATGTGAAGACCATGCAAGATTGTTGCATAGGTACACACAGGGCAGTGTGATTTGCTGCCTTCCTCCCCTTCACCTATATGGCATTTCTCCCCATGCTATCTTTCTCCTCTTCCCCACCCACCGTCCCTCCCCCATTTCCCCCCAACAGACCCCAGTGTGTAGTGCTCCCCTCCCTGTGTCCATGT
>NW_016107338.1:9888142-9938601 GCF_001604975.1 Cebus imitator | reverse complement strand
CTCCATCTGTGTCCTCTCTTATTTCGTTGAGCAGTGGCTTGTAGTTCTCCTTGAAGAGGTCCTTTATGTTCCTTGTTAGTTGTATTCCTAGGTATTTTATTCTCTTTGTAGCAGTTGTGAATGGCAGTTCATTCTTGATTTGGCTCTCTTTAAGTCTGTTATTGGTGTATAGGAATGCTTGTGATTTTTACACATTGATTTTATATTGTGAGACTTTGCTGAAGTTGCTTATCAGTTTCAGGAAATTTGGGGCTGAGATGATGGGGTCTTCTAGATATACAATCATGTCGTCTGCAAATAGAGACAATTTGCCTTCCTCCTTTCCTATTTGAATGCCCTTTATTTCTTTTTCTTGCCTGATTGCTCTGGCTAGAACTTCCAGTACTATATTGAATAAGCATGGTGAGAGAAGGCATCCTTGTCTAGTGCCAGATTTCGAAGGAAATGCTTCCAGTTTTTGCCCATTCAGTATGATATTGGCTGTTGGTTTGTCATAAATAGCTTTTATTATTTTGAGATACGTTCCGTCAATATCTAGTCTATTGAGGGTTTTTAGCACAAAAGGCTGTTGAATTTTGTCAAAGGCCTTCTCTGCATCAATTGAAATAATCATGTGGTTTTTGTCTTTGATTTTGTTTATTTGGTGAATTACGTTTATAGTCTTGCGTATGTTGATCCAGCCTTGCATCCCTGGAATGAATCCTACTTGATCATGGTGGGTAAGCTTTTTGATGTGCTGTTGCAATCGGCTTGCCAGTGTTTTATTGAAGATTTTTGCCTCTATGTTCATCATGGATATTGGCCTGAAGTTTTCTTTTCTTATTGAGTCTCTGCCAGGCTTTGGTATCAGGATGATGTTTGTCTCATAAAATGATTTGGGAAGGATTTCCTCTTTTTGGATTATTTGGAATAGTTTCAGAAGGAATGGTACCAGCTCCTCTTTGTATGTCTGGTAGAATTCGGCTGTGAACCTGTCTGGACCTGGGTTTTTTTTTGGGTGGTAGGCTCTTAATTGCTACCTCAACTTCAGACCTTGTTATTGATCTATTCAGGGTTTCAACTTCTTCCAGGTTTAGGCTTGGGAGGAGGCAAGTGTCCAGGAATTTATCCATTTCTTCCAGGTTTACTAGTTTATGTGCATAGAGTTGTTTGTAATAATCTCTGATGATGGTTTGAATTTCTGTGGAATCTGTGGTGATATCCCCTTTATCGTTTTTTATTGTATCAATTTGGTTATTCTCTCTTTTCTTTTTTATTAATCTGTCTAGTGGTTTGTCTATTTTGTTGATCTTTTCGAAAAACCAGCTCTTGGATTTACTGATTTTCTGAAGGGTTTTTTGTGACTCTCTGTGTGGAGTCTTTAGGATTTTTTCAAAATATAGGATCATATCATTTTCAAACAAGGATAATTTTACTTCTTCCTTTCCAGTTTGGAGACCCTTCATTTCTTTCTCTTCTCTGATTGCTCTAACTAGGACTTCCAGTAATATGTTTAATAACAGTGACAAAAGTGTGCATCCTTGTTGTGTTTCCGATCTTAGAGAAAAGACCTTCAATTTTTCCCCATTCAGTATGATAATAGCTGTCGGTCTGTTATATATGGCTTTTATTATGTTGATGTATGTTCCTTCTATATCCAATTCTTTAAGGTTTTTCTTTTAACATTAAGAGATGTTAAATACTAACAAATGCTTTTCTGGTATCAGTTGAAATGATCATATGGTTTTCGTCTTTCATTATGATACGTATGATGTATCATATTCATAGACTTGTGTGTGTTCAACTATCCTTGCATTCCTGGGATAAATTCCACTTGGTCATGATGAATGATATTTTTTTAATGCCATGTTATCTTTAATTAAGTACAAAAATCTTTCTAACATGTCACTAGAGACCATTTTACCCATTGCTCTGTTTGGCTGTCAGTCTCTCGTCTCTCTCTTCAGCAATGGTGAGGCAGATACCCTTTCCTCAGGGAAGAGAAATGCATGTAGTCATCTTCACCAGCACTTTGAAGTGTTCTTCCTCAAAGCATGGGTTGTTAAATATTTCACTCCATAAATGCATCTGTCTGTCAGGTTTCGGTCCAGGCAGAGAGAGGAGAAAAGCACACCCTGCTCGTAGGTATCCATATGCAAGTTGTCAGGGAGCACATGGGGAGAAGCGGTCATTCCTCTGGTCTTCAGTTCTATCTGCTGAGCCTGCTCCTGGTAGTCAAGAAGGTCACAGCCCAGCTTGGTGAGGATGCTGCAGAAAAGGGGCACATAGGGTCTCAGCTCCTCAGGGAGCGTGTTCAGACTGGAGAAGGCCCAGAAATATACCACACCATTGGTGGGCTGCGCGCAGTACTGAACAGGGATATCTCCAACTGTCAGGACCACTTCCAACTTCTTGATAGGTACAGAGGACTCAATATCTGAAACTTTCAACACTGGCAGACAAGACGCATTTTGAGGTTTGCTTTGTTGATTCCATAATTCTAAACCTTTCTTGTAGACCTGCTGCCTGTCTCTGGGGGACAAAGTCTCAACCTTCTGCTTGAGCTCTGTGGCTTCTACCTGTGCTTGCTTCTCATGACCCTTGTCATCCGGCCTCATTGATAAAGTCAGCTTATGCTGATTATTCTTAAAATACTGTTTTACTTTTTCTTGCAAAAATTTTGGATTTTTCTGCAGGCGCTGTCTGAAGTTAGCCAACTGATTTCCCACTTCAAGAGCTCCACAGGGTTCCCATCATGGTTCCAGCAAGAAGCTATGTATGATGTCAGAGTCAATATGAAGCTGGTAGACTGATGTTTCATCTGTATTTCAATTTTATGAAGTAAAGCTTCAATTTGATCATCTTCAAATCTTTTCTCAACTACTTCATCAATTGTTTTGTCTATGAGTCACCTGATGGTCTCAAAGTCTTTCTCCACAATCCCTTGGAGGTCGACTCTGAAGCAGGCCTCCCTTATGTAGCCATTATATCCAACATCAGGAGAAAAGTCTGTGCCAAGGCCAGATTCAATCAAGGCTTTGTAAAAGAGAGTTGGGCCCAGAAATCAAGAGTGAACACAGAAGACTTAGTGTGAATTCTTCAATTGTGTTGGTGATGTCTGGTAAGAGGAAGTTAATGCTGATGGTTGTTTGTTTAGAGGGATCTGCAGAAAATGAATATGGGCTACATGTTATCTGGAATTCCACTGCAGTGCTCGGTTCAATTTTCTGAAATTTGCTCAGTGCTTCCTCATGAATTTGTTTCAGATGCTGTTCTAACAGAAAATTACCATGCGTGAATAACCTAGCATAGCTTAAGTGATAGTGAGTGGCATGAAATTGCTTAAGTTGCCCCCATGTAAGCTCCAGTATGCACAATGGATCACCCCCAGAGACCACTAAGTGTGGTCTGGAAGAAGTCTCTTCTGAAGGTGATGGGAGAATATCCTCTCATTGTCTGTAAACGCTCCCTTCACATCATTAAAGCAGACTCCTTTAAAGACCAAGGGCATCTGGGGGTCACTCAGACCTTCCTGCCAGAAATCCAGCTCTGGTAAACATGGGAAAAAGGCAGCATCCAAATACACTGAGATGAGATTCTGAAAGTCCTTGGGATTTTGTGTGGAAAATGGATACAGAGTATAATCACTGTGGAGGGGTTTATGAAAGTGGATAGGGACCAGTTCAACATTTTGAAGAAAGGGTCTCTGCATGGATATTTCTGAGACCCACGAAGGATGGTATGCTAAAGAATGTGAGAAACACTGGTGCTGTCCATAGGAGTAGTGCAGAATTGCATGCTGAACAGATTATTTGTGTCTTCTCTGGCCAGGTTTAAATATCTGGCTCCTGTGTCATCACGGCTGAGGTTCATTGCAGTCAGAAACAGCTCAGGACCAGATGTCACCTGGTTTATGGTGAATCCGTGGATTTTGTCTCCTAGTTTATGCTATAGAGCCCTCTCACAAGCCCAGTTACTGTTCCATCACCACGCTTTGTGGTGTGCATGTCTGCTACTCAGCTGCCTCAACCACCTAGGCCCTGCCGCCTGCCACAGCGCCATGTGGCATGTCTTCATTTCTTTTTACTGCTGAATTTTGTAAACATTCTTTTTTTTTTTTTTTTTTTGAGACAGAGTTTCACTCATGTTACCCAGGCTGGAGTGCAATGGCACGATCTCGGCTCACCGCAACCTCCGCCTCCTGGGTTCAGGCAATTCTCCTGCCTCAGCCTCCCGAGTAGCTGGGATTACAGGCACGCACCACCATGCCCAGCTAATTTTTTGTATTTTTAGTAGAGACGGGGTTTCACCATGTTGACCGGGATGGTCTTGATCTCTTGACCTCGTGATCCACCCGCCTCGGCCTCCCAAAGTGCTGGGATTACAGGCTTGAGCCACCGAGCCCGGCCTTCTGTAAACATTCTTAAATGCTCATAACTGAATCCAAGACCTAGAAATGGTTCACTCTGGTGAACATAGCAGAAAGAATGACTACCTTCTTCCTTAACTGGAACACTGTCAATTGCAATCAAAGATCAACTTAGCATTCTCAGTAGTCAGATTGCAAAATGATCTCGTTTAGGCTCCAGTTAACTAAAAATCCCACGTTATTTTCACATGGATTGCTGTTCAGCAATTGCTAGGACTCATATATTTTGAACCCAAGTACAATATTTAACACAACATTTTTTTCTTTTATAGCATGTAAAAATTGAGATATATACTTTATATAACATGGAATTCAACATTTTGCATGTCTATTTCAGTATATTGACTATGGTGAGCAACTATCACCGCTACATACTTCAAGAACATTTCCATCACCCCAGAAAGAAACCCCATACCTATTAGCAGTTAGTCTGTATTCTCCCCTTCCTCATCCCTTGGTAACTACTAAACTACTTTTTGTATCTATTTGTCTATTCCAGACATTTCATTAAATGAACCATACAATATGTGGTCTTTTGTGTCTGGTTTCTTTCACTTAGCATGTTTTCAAGGTTCATTTGTGTGGTAACATATAACAACTGCACTTCTTTTATGATTGAATAATATTTCGTTGTACATATATACTACATTTTGTTTATCCATTCATTAGATACAGTGTTTGGCCAGAGAGGCTTAAACCAAGTCTGACAGACAACCTCTGACTTGGGTCAGGAATGAGAAGCAAAGGCAATAAGAGAAGATGACCAGTTAATGTGTTACAGAGAGATCCCCTGAGACAGTGGTGTGTACAGCCAAAAATCTAGCAGAGGCTGTGGCTTTTTTCTGAGTCTGGAATGAAACAATGGAATAATCAGTTTGGATGTTATGTCCAAGACCTTTGCTGAAGATGGAATGGCATGAAGTTTGCCAAGATTTGTTAAGTATAGTAGTTTTCACACTTTTTAGCTTGAGTCAGTCACCTGGAGGGCTTGTTAAAACATAGATTGCTTGACCCCACTCCCTGAGTTTACGACTCAAACTCAGGACAGTGTTGGGGCCTGAGAATTGGTAATTCTAGCAAGTTCCCCAATGATGCTTATGCTGCTGGTCCAGGGACCACACATATTTTGAGAACTTCTGCCTTAGTAAATGAATTTATCCCACTGAAAAGTATTTTGAAGAGAGGTGGTCCCCACTATCACTCCTTCAGGACTTTCCCTGCCCAGTGACTTTAGTACTGGAGTTTGCCATGGCTTCGTTACTTGTCTTATATGATCCATATGTTCACCCTACTTAGGTTTCTTTTAGGGAGATAACTGGAATAAAGAATAAATAATATGTTCTTAGTGTGATTCATGAAGCTGTAACAACTGGAGGAAGGTAAGTGAAATGAAAAGGATCCTAAATTGATGCTCTTACTTCTTATAGTGATCCTTGGCCAATCTGAGGTTTCCTTGAGGTCCTTCTTGGAAACTATCAATTAGTTTTCTTAGCAACCAGCCAGCTGGCATGGACTTCATGGAGTTGGAAGGTGAGAGAATAGAACAGAAGCCATCATTCACATGTAATGAGAGGTGCGATGCATTGGGGTTGGCAAAGTCTGTGGTAGAAACACATGATTACAATTGTAGTATTGTTAGCAGGAGGTAAATCAACAAAAGTACTTTTTAAATACTTTTCCAGATGCCTTGCCAAGAAGGCTGAAAGATGGAGTGTGAGGAACTGGCAGTAGCCCAGTGGACTTGGATATACAGGGCTTTGGAAATTTGTCTCCCTCAAATACAAAGAGACAAACTTGAGACCATTATCAAATAAAGACAACATCCTTAGAGGTGATAGAACAACAATATGGTTCCTATGTTGCTTTCTGACCATGTGGAGCAGAGCCACCCTGTCAGCCAGGACTGCACATCCTCTGGAATGTTTAGAGGGGCAAATTCTATTTTTTAACAAAGCCACTGTACTTTTAAATTTCTTAATTAAAGCAGTTTAGTCTCCTTTAACAAGTATGGGTATATTATAAATATATACCATGAATATTTGGAGATAAAAGTCATGAAATTGTAAAAATAAAGGTAGTGTACAATTAAGTGCTAAGTCAGAGGAAGGGGGAATCACCTTGGTCTAGAGATGTCAGAAAAGGCTTCTGTTTCAGTTAGGGTTTTCCAGAGAACAAACTCTATTTTATATGTGCGTACAACACACACACACACGCACACGCATGCATGCACGCGCGCACACACACACACACACACACACACACACACACAGTCAGAGACTTATTTTAAGAAATAAGAAATTGGCTCATGCAATGTGCAATGTGGGGGCTGGCAAGTCTGAAATCCATAGTGTAGGCAGGCAGGCAGGCTGGAAACTCAGGAGGAGTTAATGTTGCAGGTTTGAGACAGAATTTCTTCTTCGGTAAACCTCAGTTTTTGCTCTTAAGGCCTTCAACTGATTTGATGAGGTCTACCGGCCTTATTCAGGGTAATCTTTACTTAAAGTCAATTGATCATAGATGTTAACCACAGCTACAAAATATCTTCACAGCAACATCTAGATCAGTGCTTGATCAAATAACTCAGTACTATAGCCTAACTCAGTTGACATGTAAAATTACCCATCACAACTTCTCATAAAAAGTGGTATTTGACTTTGACCTTGAAGAATGGATAAAATTTAAATAAGCACATGACTTACATCAGGCTGATTTTTGCATGCTTCTTATCTGGCCATGTGTTCCTGGAGCTATAATAACTTTCCTCAAGGATATAAACAGCCTAATTTAAGCCATGGCTCCATATGGAGAAAGAGATAATTTAAACCCGCAGTCTGGTTCAATCAGTGAGTTAAATGCTGCAATTCTGAAGGGCCATTTGTTTATATAATGCAATATTGAATGGTGCAAGTGGCCCTGATGGTTCTACACATGGACACTGGCATGACGCATTTGCAGATTGCTTCTGTGAAGCTCTGGCAAGAACAGAACATTAGCCCAATAGAAGTTCCCTGGTCACACACACAGGCACAGACACAATGTCCAGTTAACTTTGGAGGCTTGCACATGGCTTCCAGCAACTTAGATGGCACAACTTCTGGGTGAAGGTGGGTCACAACACTTACACAATTTACAAATTTTTGTGAAATTCAAGTGCTCAAACTTATTACTGAGAAACAGGAAAGCCCTCAGCTGAAGCAGATCTCAACTCAAGCAAAGGTGTGCTTTTATTTGAGAAGAGAAGGAAAAAAATTCATTTGCTTTAAATCAGGACTGTCACTGGGTCTACAAGTAGGCAACTGTGTGGAATGATCCCACCAGATGGCTTCCTCGCCTGCTGCAAAGTCTCTACCATCTGCTGCAATTTATCAGCACTGGAGCTTCATTTTCTTCTGCTAAGGTTTGATCACTTCTAAAATGTTATAGGCTTTCTGAGAAAAAGATTTGATAGAAAGAACAGAGACTGCAGGAACCTGAGGATAAAAGGATTCAGAAGTTAAATGCAGTTATCCCTGAAGATAAAATCTGCCAAATTTACTGCAAGTTAAACTACTCTTAGTACCTGGTTGGAAAACTTAAGTCCAACTCAGTGTGTGCTATCGATCTTGGTCCTATTTGTTCACAGAAAAAATGTAGAGTATATGAATGGATATAATCCCTGTTAAGACAGTTTAAATGTAAGACTTTGGCCCTTAAGAGGTGACTACTAGAAGTCTGCATTCTTCCCCAACTGCCATTATAAAACCTAGATGACTAGATAAAAGAGAAACAACCATTCGCGGATATTGAACAATAGGCAGTGCAGCACTATGATGTTCAAGAGAAAGGAATAAAATAAGATGAATCCTACAATTGCTCTGGCTTTCTTCCTGGAAGCAATTTTCTGGCAGTGGCTCAGGAAGAAGGAACCCAAATAGAGTCTGGTGGTCTTACTGAGCGGAGACAGAGATCATTAATAGTGGACAGAAGGGAGCTTTACATTGAAAGGGATCCAGATTATCTATATAGAGGTCCTTTTGAGACTTTGACTATCAATTTGTGGATGCAAAGGGTGAAACTTTATGAGATGGAACAAAGTGCTGGGAAAGAGCAATTATTGGGACACTGTAAGCCAAGTAACTCTCAAAGCTTGCACAGGATTGGGACTGAATCAGGTTCCCACTAACTAGAGTGAAGAAACTTTGCTGAATACATGGAGAATTCAGTAGCCACCTCAGATAAGTCAAACTTTAATAGGGAGCCTAAACCAGACCTAGAGTAAGGCTACTCCAGATAAACTCCCTGCCAGAAAACCTTAAAAGCAAGTCTGGAAAAGATTAAGATAACCTGTAAATAACTTTCTGCTACAGTACAGGTAATCTTTAAAGGAATACAATAATATCCAGTACTCAGCAATGTAAAATTTAAGTCCAACATCCAATAAGAATTACTAGAGGCCAGGTATGGTGGCTCATGCCTGTAATTCCAGCACTTTGGGAAGCTGAAGTGGGTGGATCACTTGAAGTCAGGAGTTTGGGACCAGCCTAGCCTGACCAACATGGCAAAACCCTATCTCTACTAAAAATACAAAAATTAGCCAGGCATGATGGCGGGTGCCTGTAATCCCCATTACTCGGGAGGGTGTGGCAGAAGAATCACTTGAAGCTGGGAGACAAAGGTTGCAGTGACCCAAGATCCTGCCACTGAACTCCAGCCTGGGCAACAGAGCAAGACTCCATTTCAAAATAGTAATAATAATAATTACTAGACATAAGAAAGTGTGGCTCATAACCCAGAGAAAAATCAGTTGACAGAAACAGACCCAGAAATGACAGATGACAAAATTAATTAGACAAGAACTTTAAAAGACTTATCAGAAAAATATAAATAAGCTCAAGGATTTAAAAGAACATATGAACACAATAAAGAAATAAATTGAAGACATAGAAACCTTGAGGTAAAATACAAAATAAATTTTTTAGATGAAAAATAAAATATCTGAAGTGAAAAATTTACTGGACAAAATTAAATAGCAGGCTAGATACCACAAAAGAATAAACCATGAAGCTAAAGATAATACAATACAAATAATCTAAAATGAGGCACAAAGAAAAAAAAGATTGTAACAGTATGGTACAAGCAGTGGCAGAATAGAGGTCCTTGGGGCTAAAATAGTTAAAACTGTTTCTCTCCACTTGAAAAATGACTGCAGGTCTAGATGGGCAAGGCATTTGTCACTAATTGGAAGGTGAAAATGTGGAAAATCAGGCTGAGATATCCACTGATCAGAGGATACATTTTTTAATGTTGCTGAATAGTTGGATGTCTTCTTCCTTCCTCAGTGTCTTGTCTATTCCTTTCAGAGAAAAAGCTTGATGTGAAAGTACAAACTTTCCACGATAAAGAACATGTTCTTTAGCCACATGTGCAGAGTTGTCCCTTGGTATCTGTGGAAGATCGGCTCCAGGAGCCCCCATGGATAGCAAAATCCATAGATGGTTGTGTCCCTTGTATAAAATGGTATAATATTTACATATAACTGATGCATATTCTCCTATATATTTTACTATATATTTTAAATCATCTCTGGATTGCCTATAATATCTAGTACAAGGTAAATGCCTTGCAAATAGTTGTTATTTATATTGGTCTTAAATTTTGTATATTTTAATTCTTTTTATTTTCAAATATTTTAAAATCCATGGTTGGTTGAATCTGGGAATGTGGAATCCACAGATATGGAAGACTAACTGTGCTTGAATTAGGTTCTGCCTTTGCTCTTAGTTCCTCATGCCTGAACCCACTTATCTCCCACAGAATATTCAGCCCCATTCTAGTAATCAGACCAAGCCAGAGGCAAGAGACTAGAGAATCACTCATAGACTTTCACCATCTCAGCTCAGAAATGGCACATGTCCTTTGTACTCATGTTTCATTGGCCAAAACCAGGCATGTGGGCCTGCCCAATTGCCAAGGGGCCAGAAAATGTTAAGAAGCAAATGGGAGACACAAAGAAAGTGTGGCTCATAACCCAGAGAAAATGCAACTCATTACTCACACTTTCACACATTTTGGCTCATCACCAAATGGGAACTTGGTGAGCATTGCTGACTGTTCATATTATCCCTTCCCTTTCTCCAGTCATCTAGTTTACTTTTCCAGAGGGAAGCCCATTACCAGTGTCTTCTGCCAAAAAATTCTATTATTACAAACACACACATACATGCTACATATGTATATATATGTGTGTATATATACACAGATATATGTGTGTGTGTATATACATACACATATGTGTGTGTATATATACACATATATGTAGATGTATATATACTTAAATAACACTTTACTATACATATGTGTATATATATGTGTGTATATACACATATATGTAGATGTATGTATACTTAAATAACACTTTGCTATACATATGTGTACATATGTGTGTATATACACATATGTGTAGATGTATATATACTTAACACTTTGCTATACATATGTGTACATATGTGTGTGTAAATACACATATATGCAGATTATATATACTTAACACTTTGCTATACACTTTTCTACACTTTTTTCACTTAATCATATGTCTTAGAGATCTTTCCATCTCTGTACACGATAATTTTCTTATTTTTCATTTTTAAGAGGGGTTAATTTTTATATTTTGCGACATTCATATGATTCAAAAGAGAAACTACCTCTGTCCTCTATCTGTTCACACACCTCATTCTTAGGTGATCACTGTTATTAGCTTTTGTACATCCTTCCAGAGGTTCTTGATGCACATAGAAGCAAAATCTAGATATGTCCTTGTTTACTACCTTTTTACACGAAAGGTATCGTACTATGTATGTTGTTCTAAACCTTTTTTAAAGTTTAACAATATATCTTGAGGATATTTCCCTATTAATAACATGAAGAACTTTCTCATTCTTTCTTTAAAAATGTATAGTATGTATACAGTTGTATAGTATCCCATTGTATGTATGTATCATATCATTCCCCAGTTCCTTATGAACTGCAATGTGTAACCTTGTATATACATCAATTCACTTGGTGCAAGTGATTCTGTAGGATGTATTCTCAGAAATAGTATTTTCTACCCTTTTATATAGATTAATCTAATGAAGGATAGGGGATTATTTTGCTGGGTTTCCTGAAAAGAACCTCTTTGCAAGCCCTGTGGGAAAGTGACTGGCATCACAGCTCCTATTTCTCTGAATTTAGAATGTGGGCACCTGATGCCTTTTGTTCTCAACTGTGAGTTCCAGTTGCCAGTTCTGGGAAAACAGAAAGATTCCAAGTAGCACTTTGACTATTGTGTGTCAGTATTCTAAGATCTCACTCCAACAACCTGTCTACTTCCCCAACTCCAATGAAGAGTGAGGCCATACCCTGCTTGCCTCCCTGCCTCAGACCTGGAGCCCTACCATGGGTCAGGCTTGGTTGGCCCCAGATGCAGACGGGGTTGGTGGTTTGCAAGTCACAGAGATTCACAATTCTTGAGATTCGTGGAAAATGGCTGGCATTAGCATCAGCAAGTGCCAAGGCCAAATACCTGGGCTACAAAAGGGTTGAGAGGGCCATGGAAGCTGACTGGAAGCCAGAAAATGGGCCAAAGCCAAGGAGACACACAAACATTGGGATATATTTCAAGAGCTAAAAGCAGTTAGCAGAAATTACTCAGGAGCAATGTATAGAATGGAGATTGAGAAGACAAAGTCAAAATTAAAAGCCAACTTGAGCAACTAAAACAACGTCAAAAACAATGTCCTGAGTACCTACTATGTGCCAAGCACTATTCAATATGCATTAAATGAAACAGACTGTGACTGTCTTCATGAACTTACATTCAGTGTAGGGACAGATAATAAAACAATGAACAAAGGCTATGAAGGTAGTAAAGTTCAATGAAGGAAAGTGAAGCAGAGTAAGGGGATTGAGGAATGAAACGTCTCTGCTCTTTAAGAGCGTAGTCAGCAAAGGCTTCTACAAGATGGCATTTGGTGAAATGAATGAAGTGGGGGAAACAACTGTGAGACTGTCTAGAGAAAGGAATTCCAAGTAAGTGCCAAAGCCCTGAGGTTGAAGCATGCTTCACAAAGTAAAGGAAAAGGTGGAAGGCCAGGATGGCTGGAGTGGAGTTAGTGACAGAGTGCTAAGAGCTGAAGCTGGGGAGGTTGGCAAGGGCCAGGTTGTGTGAGACTGTCAAGCCACGGTAAGGGCTACTTTATTTTAATTATGGCTGTGAATAATTGGGATGGGTTTTGAGCAGAGATGAGATAGGCTCTGAGTTATATTTTTAATCACTCTGCCTGTTCTGTGGAGAAGAGACTGGGGTAGAGTAAAGATGAAGTGGAAGCAGAAAGAATATTTAAAGGCAATTGCAATCATCTAGGCAAGAAAAGATGACAGACTAGAATGTAGGTGGCTCAGGTGGTGATAAGTGGGAGGATTTGAGATATACTGGCACTTCCCACTTATTGTCATTAATTTGTTCCTGAAAACGTCCTGTGCAATACAATGAGTGTATTTCCCATTGTTTGTAAATAGAAAACGGTTATGAAAGCATTGTGAGGCCAGGCCTGGTAGCTCATGCCTGTAATCTCAGCACTTTGGGAGACCGAGGTAGGCAGATTGCCTGAGCTCAGGAGTTCACGACCAGCCTGGGCAACACGGTGAAACCCCTTCTCTACTAAAACACAAAAAAGTAGCCAGGAATGGTGGCATGCACCTGTATTCCCAGGTACTTGGAAGGCTGAGGCAGGAAAATTGCTTGAAACCGGGAGGCAGAGGTTGCAGTGAGCCGAGATCGGGCTACTGCACTCCAGCCTGGGTGACAGAGCAAGATTCTATCTAAAAAAAAAAAAAGTATTGTGAAAGTAGCTACTCTTAGAACTCACAGGCCCATCCTTACACCAGAGTCCCTCAGTCTGGTTTCCTGTCCAGCTGGCCTTTGCTTGGTAGGGACCTGTCCACCCCTCACCACCTACAACACCCAGGCATCTCTAGGTTCATGGAGCACAAACCTTGCTTCATATCTGCTTAATTTAAAAGGTTCCATCAAAGTTGCCTTCCTAACTGGTCTACCCCTAAGACACATTCCAGTTTCCATTCTAGAAGATAAAGGACAATGTATGATTTTTTTAATGGTATATACTTTTTTTAGCTTCAAAAAACTGACAGTCCACTGTCTATGGAAATCCCATTCTTCTCTATGGGTCTGAGTAGTGTTCTACAACTCCATTGCCCTAGTCTTGCTTCACATTATAACTTTGATTCTGATTCTTGGTTTCAAGAAAAGTCCCAGTGAGTGTTTTAAAAGACTTCAATAGAGTTGCTTCATACAAACCCTGAAATAGTGCAAGGAGAGTACACAAGGTCCAGATAATCTCTGCCCTGGATAACCTCTGTCTAATGTCAAAATGCATCCCTGGAAAAAGACAGAATAAAATGGTTTCAGAAAGTCCTTTCTGGGATGTGTCAGCTGTTTTTCAGTCAGTTACTTTTCCTCTCCATTTCTGTGATGGGGTAATCAGACCTATGTACCAACTATGCAGAAAGGTCAGTAGCTAGTGAAAATAGCTGTATAGGACAGACAACAGAGAATGCCAAAGAGGAAACCACTCAAAAAAGCAGTGAGTGTGGTATTTCAGTCAAACAAGAGCCAACAATTTATGCTTATTCTTATTTATTATAAAATTAAAATATTATGGAAAATTTAGGAAATACATGTAATCTAGAAATTCCCAAAGTCAGGGTCTATCTTGGCCTTTAATGTTCAAATAACAATAGTTCATACCACCATCCTGTGTAATGGCAGGAAATCCCTGTGACTTATTGGGTTTCTGGATCCAAGTGTTTCTGGGAATCCCTGAGAAATGCTGACATGTTCCACAAGTATGAGCCACTTTTTGCTGATCATCTCAGCTGGCTGACAAGCTCTGGTTCAATGCTTTCATTTCCTCAGGTCTCTTCTCACTAACTTGACCTTGAATCCTAACTTAGAAATTGATCTAGGACTTTTGTAGTCTTTATTTAAAACAAAAGCAAAATAAAAAAGTAAACAAATCAACTCCAAAATGTCTAAGATATAGCAGTCATCATATTGCTAGATATAAAAGGCTATATTCACCTTTGGAAACCAGAATTCTTGTTTTGTGAATAATACTTTAGTGGATCTTTGGCTGTGAAAAAGTAGATCTAAAAAAAATAGGGGTAAATATAGTGTACAGCATATTATTTAAAAGTTAAATTGTGGCCAGAAATGAGCTAAAAGAGTTAAGTGAGCTCCTCTGTCAGAACAAGACTAGGTCTAACCACGTTCAACTGAAAGTTTCAAGATGTCAGAAAGAATTTATAATAATGCTAAAGAGAACAACATTAAAACTAGATATCGTGAGCTGCACAGTAGTCCCCTAAATGACACATCCTAATCCCTGAAACTTGTGAATGTTACCTTATTTGGAAAAGAGGACTTTATAGATATGATTTTAAGTTACGGATCTTAAAAGGAGAAGCTTATCCTGGATTATCCAGGTGGGCCCCAAATGCAATTACGTGTATCCTTATAAAAGAGAAGGATATTATATCAAAAAAGCACAGGAGACAGACACACAAACAAGAGGAGGAGGCAATGTGACCATGAAGGCAGAGGTTAGAGTATTGCAGCCACAAACCAAAGGAAGCCTATACCCACTAGAAGCTGGAAGAGGCAAGCTACAGAGTCTCCTCTAGAGCCTTGGGAGGGAGGACACCTCGATTTTGGACTTGTGGACTTCATTGTGAGAGAATGCACTTCTATTGTTTTAAGTAACCTAGTTAGTGTGTGGTAATTTGTGAGAGTAGCCCTAGAGGAACTAATAAAGCAGATACAACAATTATAGGCCCATGAGCTTCCACAGAGTATCCTTTAATGGCCATCTCCATCCTTAGCCCCTGGTCTGTAGCAAGGTTGTAGGAGCAGCTTGCTCTCTCATGGTCTAGGATCCCAACTTCTCTTTTACTCTGAAGAACAGAGTTACTTTTCATTTTAATAATCCAAACATTTAAATAATCTTTGCAAAGATGGAACTCTGGTCACAATTTGGCTTTTTTTTTCTTTTTTTGAGATCGAGTTTCACTCTTGTTGTCCAGGCTGGAGTGCAATGGCGCGTTCTCCGCTCACCGCAACCTCCGCCTCCTGGGTTCAAGCAATTCTCCTGCCTCAGCCTCCTGAGTAGCTGGGACTACAGGCATGCGCCACCATGCCCAGCTAATTTTTGTATTTTTAGTAGAGACGGGGTTTCACCATGTTGACCAGGATGGTCTCGATCTCTTGACCTCATGATCCACCCACCTCGGCCTCCCAAAGTGCTGGGATTATAGGTGTGAGCCACTGCGCCTGGCTTTGGCTTTTAAATAATATGCTGTATACTATATTTACCCTTATCTCTTTTTTTTCTTTCTTTTTATTGAGACAGGGTTTCACCATGTTGGCCAGGTTGGTCTCGATCTCCTGACCTCAAGATCTGCCTGCCTCGGCCTCCCAAAGTGCTGGGATTACAGGCGTGAGCCACCACGCCCAGCCTACCCTTATCTCTTTTTAGATTATTTTTTCACAGCCAAAGGTCCACTAAAATATTTCTCACAAAATCAAGAGTTGCCGGGCGCGGTGGCTCAAGCCTGTAATCCCAGCACTTTGGGAGGCCGAGGCGGGTGGATCACGAGGTCAAGAGATCGAGACCATCCTGGTCAACATGGTGAAACCCCGTCTCTACTAAAAATACAAAAAATTAGCTGGGCATGGTGGCACGTGCCTGTAATGCCAGCTACTCAGGAGGCTGAGGTAGGAGAATTGCCTGAACCCAGGAGACGGAGGTTGCAGTGAGCCGAGATTGCGCCATTGCACTCCAGCCTGGGTAATAAGAGTGAAACTCCATCTAAAAAAAAAAAAAAAAAAAAAAAAAAAAAAAAAAAAAAAAAAAAAAAAAAAAAAAAAAAAAAAAAAAAACCAAGAGTTCTGGTTTCCAAAGATAAATATAGCCTTTTATCTTTGGCAATATAATGATAAGCTGTAGCTTAGATATTTTGGAGTTGTTTACTTTTCTTTCTTGTTTCCTTAGTAAGTATTCAGTTAATGTCTGTCCTTCCTATCCTACTCATTAGACTGCACATTTTTTGAAGGCTGGGGCCACATCTATTTCTCATGACAATGTTCTTATCACCTAGTACAATGCATGGCAAAAAGTGGGACTTACTGCATGCTTGTCAAAATAATGATAGAATGAACATATTTACTGGCTATAATTATTGATGCTTGAACAAGACAAAAGGATATTCAAGTTTTATTCATGACATGTATTGCTTGAATTATCTTTAATATGCACACCATTTCTGTTACAATGTTCTGTTGTCGATCTATGGAGATAAATAGCTATATGCTGACATTGTGTTTTGAAGTTACCTATGAAACAAACAAAATAGTAGGTGGCATAATAGATGCTAAATACAATACAGAGCAAATGAATATTGCACACAGTGGGTGCTGTGGGCAGAGCCATCACCAATGCTGTCTTAATGATTCCTGTCCCTTGATCGATGAACAGGACCTTGATGAGTGGAAGTCAGTAAGGGGAGCTTCCAGGTGGCAAAAATCACCAGGACAAAGATGGGAAGGCCAAAGTGTATATGTTGTGCATAGGGATCCATAATAGAACAGCTGGCAAGAGAAAGTTGCTTCTAGGGAGAACTTGGAGACAAGGTACGAGGAGAAGCATAAAATCTTAAAATAATGGAATTGGAATGGATCGTGGTTGTCATATAATCTAATCTTTTCATGTTAAATATAGGGAAACTGAGGCACAAACAGGTCAAATGACTTGCCTTATGTGCCAGAACAAGCCAGTACAGTGTAGAAAGTATTAGAGTACAAAAAGCACATACTTTAGTGTTAAATAGCTGGATTTGAAACATAGCTGTGCCACCTATCAGATTGACTTTAGGCAAACAGCTACCTCTCTGAATTTTGGTTTCCTCATCTGTAAAATGGTAATAATAGTTTATACCACTGGCAGGATTTTCTGAGGATTAAACTAGATAGTGCTAGCTTTGCCACACAGTCTGTTTGTGTATATATGTATATGTATATATGCATACACACAAACAAATTCATATTTCTGACAGGAAACATGAGATCTCTGGATCAGAGAACATACTATTCATTATTCACACAATATCTTAGCATTGGTTCCTCAAGCCCTGCAGAGCAACATGTTAAGAGCCTACCATGTTAAGCCCATGATAAGAGCCAGGGTTGCAGCACAGGAGAGTCATGAGACTTGGAGCTTATATAAGGGCTGCTGATGTATCTGCCCATCATCTCTTCCAGAGAGGGCGGGGAAGGGAGAAAGAGAGGAAGAGAGAGCTCTTATCTTTGCTCTGGAATGTAAGCAAATGTCTCCTGGAGAGAGGGGTAGGTGGGTCCAGGAAAGATAAGCCTCTAAATCTCTCCAGAGCAGTGCTGTATCTCTAATTTCCTAGGCATGTTTGCCATTCAATCATTCTTTAACTGAGTTTGCCAGTGCTCTTTGTTCAGAAAGCCCAAAGAGTGCAGAAATGTGAAAATATTCATGGAGAATTGCATCCCAACAGTAGGTAGTCAATAAAGGTTATCTTCTTTCATGAGTCCAAAAATAGTACTCTTTACTTTGAGACCTTTTCCCACAGATGCAACTGTTGTTGAGAGACCAAAGGCTCACTGGCCATGAGATACCTCAAGGTGAATAGCCCCCAACCATACTATGTCATAACTGCTTCCATTTGATCATTTCCTGGCTTACAATTCAATCTGTTGGCTGCTTTCTTGGGCTTCTGTCACACATACACTTTCTGTAGATTAGAGATTCTGGAGAGTAACTTGTGTTTGGAGGGCTAACCATTTTAACTACTAATTGTTAGCTTCCCTGTACCCTGCCCCTTGCCCTCCCCTACTGTTGGCAGCTACAATGCAGGATGACTATTATTCTGGGAAATTTTATTATAAGGGAACTGGAGAACAAAGAGCCCAACTTCAAGATCTCTGGTTCACACTTGAAGCACATACTTGGAAATTTATAAAACCAGTTGTATAGTGTACTCCTTCTCTGTCTTAGGACTAGATGCAAATAACTGGAAGGAAACATCAGAGAGGAGAATAATCCTGAATGCTGGTATGGGTTGGCTCCCAGCCTGGCTCAGTTTGAGTAGGGGGAAAGGAAAAAGAGATGGAAACTCCTGTAAAGTGGCAATTGCATATTACAAATGAGATATGATCATCTGAACCCTGGCAACAGAAATGGAGAAATGACACAGAAGATTTAATATTTTGTAGGTGGGATTTATAAGACTTGGTGACAATACAGTTTGAGAAAGAGGGCAGAGTTCAGGGTGAATTCAGTTTCAAAGCTGAGAGTTGTGTGACTAAAACATTTGGATGGAGGTTATAGATTAATTAGATGTTGTAATGTCGAGCTTTTACTATTTAGATAAAAATATTCGATCATGCTATCATGGAACAACTAGAATGGGAATTTCTAAATAGATAATTGATATTGATTTCATGCATTTGTGGATTTTTTTCATGTTTTCAATAGAAACAGACTTCCCCCCAAGTTTGGGAAGTCAAGAGGGCATTTTCCGTCATATATCAACAAACACCCCACCTTTAACCCAGGCAGTACTGAAAGGCATTTGAGCATCTAGCAATTCCATTTCATTGAGAAAACACAGTTTAATGAGGCTTAAGATAATTAAATCATTACATCTGGTTATGCACATGTTTGTCTCAAGGTCATTTTTAGAACATGCAGATAGAGAGACCCAGATGGAATTCCAAGTGAGAAGTAGAAGCTGATGATCTCAGTTTGGGCATCATCAGTACAAAAGTGGTCATTAAAACCAAAGTTGTGACGATCAAAATTCTTAGTTTCAAACAACAGAAACCAACTCTGGTTAGTTTAAGTAGGAAAATAATTTATTAGTGATAATGGGTAGCTAGAAAAATGTCCAGGAAAATAGAGAACCAAAATTAGAGACTATATGACAAGAAACAATTCTCAAATCACATTGCAGGGCTGGGCTCTGTCTCTGCAGCTGGTACCATTGACACTGCCAACATGTGGCATTGGTCACTACCATCTGCAGCAGCTTGCCCCCAGAAACTGGAGGTGCTGATTCCATCCTTGGCAAAAGAGCTCCATGAGGGACTCCTTCTTTCTGCACTGGTTCCCAACTCAGTCTATTGTGGGTAGAACTGAAATGCTTGCATCCTAGCTGCAAGTGAGGCTGAAAACATGACTAGAATCTGGCCTCTATTATAGGAGGCAGAGGCTGTTAATGTAGGGAAGGGGGTGAAATATGCAGTGTAGCCAAAAGGTATAACAAATGTCCACTACCAGAATTGAAGCTAAGATTACAAGAGAGAAAATGTGAAAATAAGAAGAAATAATTATAACAAGTTTGTTGAGCACTTACATGTTCAGCACTTTATATACATATATAGTAGTTTACTTCTCAGAATAACCCTCTCAAGTAGAAGTTATTGGTTTGCATGTAGGGAAACTGAATCAACGGAGTGATCAAACACATTGTCCAAGGTCACCGAACAAGGAGATCTGACACCAGAACTTATGCTCTTACCTCTGCATGGAGAGGATGAAGATGGCATTCTAGGAAACATACATTTAGGGAGCAGATAGAGAAAATGAGATGGACTGAGAAAAAATAAATGATTGTAATTGGCTGGGTGCGGTGGCTCAAGCCTGTAATCCCAGCACTTTGGGAGGCCGAGGCGGGTGGATCACGAGGTCAAGAGATTGAGACCATCCTGGCCAACATAGTGAAACCCCATCTCTACTAAAAATACAAAAATTAGCCGGGCGTTTGGGATGCACCTGTAGTCTCAGCTACTCGGGAGGCTGAGGCAGAAGAATCGCTTGAACCTGGGAGGCGGAGGTTGTAGTGAGCCAAGACTGCGCCACTGTGCTCCAGCCTGGTGACAGAGCAAGACTCTATCTCAAAAAAGAAGAAAAGAAAGAAATGATTGTAGAGCTGAATGAAATCCCTTAGGAGAGTGCTCAGAAGCCTAAGATAAGAGAGTTTAAAGAAATGGTGGTTTTATTAGTCCACTAGGGCTGCTGTAACAAAATATCACAACTTGGGTGGCTCAAACAACAGAAATTTATTGTCTCATGGTTCTCGAGGTTAGAAGTCCAAGATCAAAGTGTTAGTAGGGTTGGACTCTTCTGAGGGCTGTGAGGGAAGAATCTGTTCTAGGCTTCTTTCCTAGCATCTGGTGGTTTGCTGGCAATCTGGTGTTCCTTGGTTTGTAAATGCATCATTCCAATCCCTGCCTCCACATGGCATTCTCCGTGGGTCTCTTCACACAGTCTTTACTCTGTGTATGTCTGTCTCAAAATTTCCCCCTTTTATAAGGACACCAATTATACTAAATTACGGGTCCATACTATAGTATGACCTCATTGTAACTAATTACATTTATTATACAATGATCATGCTTCCATATAAGATCAAATGCTGAGATATTAGGAGTCAGGACTTCAACATATGAATTTTGGGAAGCCCAATTCAACCCATAGCAGTGGTCAACTAATGTGACAAATGTGACAGAAGGGTCAAGAAGGATATTGGCTGCAAATAAACTATTGAATTTGAAAAGTAGGAGGTGGCTGGGGATTTGACAAGAATAATTTCAATAGCATGGTGCTGGTACACATATATTACAGGAGTTGACAGGGAGGAAGGGCTAAGGGGAGGACATGAGGGAATAAGCATAGACAATTTTCTATAGAAGTTTGATGTGTCAAGAAAGGTAGATTTTTCCCTACACAAGAGGGCAGATCCCTTCATAGCCTTTACCAAGATACTTGATGCTATAAACAGAAATTTTATGGTTTGGTTGTGTCATTGTGAATCCAAATCTTTAGGAATTGTGATTTAAAGTCAACAACTGATTTCGGGCAGACATCTGCACAACATGTGGTGGTGTTGCCATAGTGACTGTTACTCTGAGGAATTCAGGGTAGGATATTTACACTGAAGCTTCTGTGTTCCAAAGTGATGACACAATTTTAGATACTAAGGACCTTTACATATATCCCTCCTGAATGTTAATGTTATTCAAATTAGTAATAGAACACTTCAGACATTTTTTCATTCCTTGAAAATGAAATGCCTTTCATTTCCTGAAAATGAAATATCTCCTCTGCCTGGAGATACTCTTCTGAAATATAAGAGCTCAAATAGAGCAAATTCAAATAGGGTTTTTGAGCTGTACAGCAGGAAGGAGTTAGGATTTAGAAGGCTGATTTCGCTGTGTGTTTCCATTTCTCTTTGCTCGGGCCAGTTGCTGTATTTCAGAAACAGAGAGGCTCTGAAAGCAAAGATGTGTGACTGAGAACATGGAACTGGTTCCCCATGTACATTTAAAACTCCAGTTTGAAAGAAATGCTTTATTCCTTTTCAAACTTCCCTACCGTTTTGGTGAATTCATTTCTCACATGATCCTGCAGAACTGAATTTTGTGCCACGGCCTTCAGGCTGGAAACAGTTTAGTTCTCTGTGCTAATGACTAATTCTCCCAGAGTGTGACCACCTGGCTGCCAGAATCTTTTGAATATCCTGCTATGGGAAAGCTTGCTCAGTGCTGGGCATTTTTCAGTTCCTTCTGTTTCTACCCTACCATTTTCATGTGCTTAACATGGGGAGTGTCCATGCTGAATGTGTCGGAACCTTACCACGAATCCTACCCAATGTCAGTATGTCCACACCACACTCTCAATTCCACAGACATTCTTTGCTGGAGAATCAAGGAAATCGGTATGGGAAACTTGTCAAATTTCCCATCGATATAGCCCAACAGACCCACAAAAAGAGCAGCTTAGGTAGTCACAATGCAGATGCTTTTTGTTAAATGTTTTTGGGAAACTTTATTTCATTTGATGAGATACTTGTTTAAATGGAACCATCTCCTGGAAACACCTATAAAAGTTTACTAAAGCGGTGGGCCTCCATCTTGATTGTAGTGATGATTTCAGGGGTGGATATGTACATTAAAACTTAAATTGTATGTACTAAATAAGTGCAGTTTATGTCAAGTTTATGTCACCCTGAACGAACTTGTCTGTTATTTTTGTGTGTGGTCTCTCACCGACTATGGTTGTAATTCAGAATTTGGCAAGTGATGTTCACACACCCATTTATTTACCATAGGGTGAGGCTGGCATGGGCTTGTCCTCTATGGCAGAACAGGGCTGGCAGAGATGCTGGGGATAGGCATGAACTTCACACCAAATGCAAAGTCATTATAAAAACCTGAGCTAGTAATCCAGTGACTTCTGGATGGAACTCTGAAATGATGTTTTGCTAGCATTTTAACAGTAATAGCTAAGTGCTTGTGGGTTTGGTTGTTTTGTTGTTTCTAGTTTTTGTTTGTTCGGTTTTTTTGGCCACTTTTCACAGGGAGTTAGATTATGCACATTTAAATGCAGTTCAGAAGATTTCTGATGTTTTTCTTCCTGTTATCATGTTTTCTTCTTCTCTTTCCTTCTCCTTCTAGAGCTACATTAAACTCTAGAGACCCTCTGTGGGTCTCTTTTGCAGGGTAGATTGGAGAATGCAGAGGAACAGGGAATATATGGGGATAGGGTCCCATGATAACCCAGGAAGAAGAGCTGCTGGCTTTAGTTAATATTTGCCATGCCCTCTGGATTCTGGCTAGGGAAACCCAAATAGTCTTCATGTTATCCAGGTTTTCTTCCTTTAATATTCAAATAAAGTAACTCAAGCCCCATGCTCCAGTTTCTTCTCATATGTTTCTTAGGGCTGCCAGGGGATGTTCACATACTCTGGACTCCTTCCTACTTCCCTCTTTTCTCCATCTGATAAACATTTCTCCAGGATGCTGAGCCCTTTCTCCAGTTCTTTTTGTTCTAAAACTTGAATTCCCTAAGGCAATGAGAGCTAATCCAGTCCAAGTCCAATACTAAATTGTGATGATTAACAAAAGCCTTTTAAAGGGTGTTGGTAGGTGGAATGGCAACAGATAGGTGGCCACTAAACAACAGAACAGGACTCAAAGTGAGATGTCAAATGTCTCTGTTTCTAGAGCCCACTGGCTACCCTCCTTTGTAGGTTGGGTCCCCGGCCATCTCTACCTGGCTGTGGTCATCAATCACTCTCTTCTGCATCCCCTCTCCCACCACTCCCTAAGCCTCAAAACTGCAGCTTCAGTGTTCCCAGAAAAATGGAGAAGACAACACAAAAAGATTCTCTCCACCAAAATAAACCAATTGTTTTACAATAACTCGCAGAAGTTTTAGCTCACATTGTTCTATACCTGTTTTTTTCTGGATTAGGCTTTAGCATAACTAAAGAATCATTCAGAGTACTCCTAACCCAACCCCAAAAGAAAATCCAGATCTGTACTTTTAGTAAAACAGGGCACGGAAATCCCACAAATGGGGTGAGAATAGGATGACAGATTTATCACCCACCCTACTCGCTGCTTCCACTTTCCAGGGTAAACTGAAGACTTTGATTCTTTCTTCTTCTGTTTCTACACGTCTTTCTCTTTGTCTCCTCACCTCCTTTCTGTACCCTCCTGTTTCTTTCCTAGGTTTATATCTTTACTTATTTTGTGGCAGGTTCTAATAGGCAGGAATTAGATCTAAATCTGATTTTGGCATATCACCCATAAATTAGTGCTTGGTGTAATATTAGGGACACTAAATTGCTTTCTAGAATAACCCTCCTTTCCCAGGAGAAAAAATACAGACTTTGGGAAAGTCTGCCAGCATGCATTTGGCTAGACCCTGGTCTACAGCACCTAGTTACACAGAACACTCCAAACTTCACATTGCTAGGTAAACTTCTGCTGAATGCTTAGGTCAGTAACACATCTGTTCTTTTCTGGTGTGACGTAGATAACAATATCCCAAGATCCATACTCAGGCAAAACATTAGGGAGAAAGATTCATCATGAGCTTCTTTGAACTCTACCCATTTTCTTTAGAAATCCAGAAGATAAAACTGTGAGATCTGGCAGGATATAAATAGCAGCTAAAGTCTGCAGAGTATAAATTAGTAAAAAGTCTAAGCATAACGTGAATAGGTGCTTAAATGCAATTTTAGCAACCTGAGTCTTCTACAATGTCTAATTTTTAATTTATTTTAATGTAATTTTTTTTTTTTTTTTATATATACAGTCTCTCTCTGTCACCCAGGCTGGAGTGCAGTGGCACAATTTTGACTCACTACAACCTCCACCTCCCAGGTTCAACCGATTCTCATGCCTCAGTCTCCCAAGTAGCTGGGATTACAGGTGCACGCGACCACGCCTCACTAATTTTTATATTTTTAGTAGAGATGGGATTTTGCCATGATGGCCAGGCTGGTCTTGAAATGCTGACCTCAGGTAATCCGCCCACCTCAGCCTCCCAAAGTGCTGGGATTACAGGTGTGAGCCACCGTGCCCAGTCTCATTTTTTATTTAAAGAGTATATTCTCTTGTTAGATACATTTTAAAAGCTCTTCTCTTGTTACACGCATTTGCTCAAAACCCCATCGTTGTGCTTAAGCATTCTCGCTTTGTCAGGGCTGCTGACCTATACAACTCCAGGGAGCACCATTCACAACACAGTCTGTGAATAGCTACCCCAGGAGTTGTCCAGTGCACAGCTTGTAGGACAGTACATGAAGCTCCTGGTTTGAATCCTGGTCTGCTACTTATTAGCTGTGTGAACTCGGGGAAACTTTTTATCTTCTAGAAGCCTCATATTCTTTAACTGTAAAAAGGGGATGATAATGGTATCTACCTCTTAGGATTGCTGTGAGGATTAAATGAGGTGGTTAAGAAAATGTAATAATTGTTAGGTATTATTGATAAAAATAACAAATAAGCTTCCCATTTCTCTGGTATCTCAGCCACAGAGAGCACAATCTGTAATGTTGGTAAAATGGAACATTTGCATAGGGCAGGGAGAGTTTTTCAAAGGCTCTAATGTGATATAATTTTATGAATCTTGACTCCCAGAGAATTCTTTCAAGGTCTCAGGATTTTATATCATCAGGTCTTCCCTCAGTTCTGCAGCAGCCCTGGCACTGCTGCATAGCCAGTGCTGTCTAGTATACTTTGGCTCTGGCCACATGACCCCTTTTCCTCTGTTATTCTGTCCAAGCGACTGCCCATGATGAAGAATTTACATGAATCTTGAACAGAGTTAGGACCTAAGTACACTGGGAAAGGTGGCTTCTGAATTTTTTTATTTCTTGCCTTTGAATGCCAGGTCTGGGACCATGAGGGAAAACTACAGAGAGAGCAAAATAGCAATGTAGCATTAAGATTATAGGAATTTGAGTGCCCAAGGGTGGGTGTGTATAGAGGTGTGGTGGATATGGTATAAAAAACAGGGAAGACAGAAAATGAGATGGAGGAAAGCGGTGATGAGAACAAACAGTTACTTGAGAACCTCTTCCCATCTGCCCTTTGTTAACTTACCTCAAGGTCTGGGACCTGGTCAGAAATGGCATCTGAGGTTATTAATCACACTCACCTTTGGGCTAAGTTAACATGGTAAATAACAAGGGTAGCAATCTCTTATTACCTTGGGGTAGTGGGAGCACATCTAAGGCACAAGTGTGAAATGAAAGGGGAAAAAAGAAGTAGAAAAAAGAATACTAGAGAAAAGGAAAGAGAAAAAGGAAGACTAAATAAAAAGTTCGGCTTTTGGAGAACCAGTATAACTGGCACATTTGCCACTGCTACACATAAAGTTTTGTGCAGAGAAGGAAACAAAAGAGGGGAAGCCCACTGCACAGTTTGAACCTTTAATTCTGTCCCTACTCAGGGTCACCTTTGTGATTTTTAAAGAGACTAGGGTAATTCCTAGAGTGCCCGGGGGGGTAGTTGGGATCCTCTTTCTTCTGCTTGCATGATTCTCTCCTATTTCTGTGACTGCCATGAGGGTGTGCCTACTAGATCTCCAGCTACATAAAGTGTAATTGATTAAAGGTCCAGCTCCTGATTCTGAAATCCATCATCACATTTGTTCTCAGGCCACGCTTTCCATAGACTGCCCCTAGCCCATGACAAAGCACAGCAAAGATACTAACAGTCCCATTTCTCAGAGGCATGGGCGTCTTCTAATGGCTACTTTGGCTTAGGGACTCCCAAACAGCATAACTGAAGGTTTCTTAGACTCTAGCAATGTAGGATGCTTTGATGCAACCTACCTTCCCTCTCTCCTTCACCTAGCCTGAGACTTGCTTCATTAGCTGATGCTCACCCAGCCTTGTCTGGCTCCCTCCCCATTTTCTTTCACAAGTGGTCCCCTAATATAATCTTTGCTTTTTTTTTTTTTTTTTTTTTTTTTTTTTTTTTTTTTTTTTTTTTTTTTTTTTTTTTTTTTTTTTTTTGAGATGGAGTCTAACTATGTCACCCAGGCTCTGGAGTGCAGTGATCTTGGCTCAAAGCAACCTTTGCCTCCCAGGTTCAAGAGATTCTCGTGCCTCAGCCTCTCTAGTAGTTGGGATTACAGGTGCACGCCACCACGCCCTGCCAATGTTTTATATTTAATCCCAAATTGGCAACTGCTTTTCAGACTAATATAATATCCAAATACTAGCAGAAACATGAAATCCTAGCTCTTAATGCTCATCATACACAAGGCAAGGCCATAAATCAGTGCTAAATCACTTTCCCCCAGAATACTGCCCTTGTTTCTGTTTGTCTCATGTCCCCAAAGCCTCAGGCCAGCCCTGCCCTGTTCCTGATCCCAACTATGGTTTCCAGGAACCAAACCCACATCAGAGTCCTAAGGCCACATTGGCCTGGGGAAAACAAATGTTTTCTCCTCATGGATAAAAAGTGCAGTGATTGATTTTATATATTTCCTTTTCCTTTGGCTGCAACTTTAACAGGTTAAAACATTTTTTTGTGTGTTTTATTTAAAAAGCTCCCCACAAGATTACTATATGGATCTATGTCGAGTAATCAAAGGTTCCCATGGGTTTGTGGAAATTTTAACAAAGTGGTTCAAAGTTTATCAGGTAGAATGAAAAAAGAAGAAGAGTCAAAACATTCCTGAAAAAGAAAAGCTAGAGAGGGGTAAAGCTAGAGGACATTATGCTAAGTGAAATAAGCCAGTCACAGCAGCATAAATACTACATGATTCCACTTATATTAGGTATCTAAAATAGACTCATAAGAAGCAGATAGTAGAATGATAATTGCCAGGGTTTGTTTGGGGCAGTGGGGAATGGGGAGCTGCTATTCAATATGTATAAAGTTTCAGTTATGCAAGATGAATAAGTTCTAGAGACCTGCTGTGCAATATCAAGCCTATAGTTGACGACACCGTATTCTACGTACCCGTAGGAGCTTGTTAAGAGGTAGATCTCATGTTAAGTATTCTTGACACCAAAAAAAAAAAAAAGCATTCAATGATTTAAAATTTATACAACAGGTATGTTATAAATGAATTCAATTTTTGGTTCTCATTTTCTTTGATGATGATGGAAAATACTCAGTCCTGTCTCATATTTTAGCTTAGTAAGCTTGGTTTAAAACGTAGTTCTTTGTAAGTAAATATCTGGTCCACCTAAGATCTGAGAATGCCTACCTTCTTGACAGGTATGTATGTGTGTGTGATCTAAGTTACCCTGGGGACATAGCAGATGTCCTGGCAAAGGACAGCAGCCTCTTGTTCTTATGCCAGCCTATGTCTTACATGAGAGTATAACTGGTTCTTACCTGCCCTGGTCTTGGGGATCCTTCTGAACTCCACCCCAAACTTCCTTTTGTTCTCTGGTTCTCTCATCACTTTTTTCTTAACCTCCACTGGGAGCTCACGAATTTTCAGTGCCTTCTGGAACTACCCAAGATTGTGAGACTCTGCCAAAAGCCTCTTAGGCCCATCTGCCTACACGCCTCCTTTGTGGGGCTCTTCTACCACCCAAGTAGCAAGTTTCTCAGAATCCTGGCTGAACTTATTCAACTCTAGGCTTCCCTGTGAGCTCTGCAGTCTCTTTGGCTGGGATTCCCTCAAAGCTCTCTGGATGTTTCTATCATACTCTCTCCATCTGGGCTTTATTTAACTCCAGGTGAGTGAGCATGTACATAATGGAGCAGGTAAGGAGAATGGTTCTACAGTAAAAAGTCTATGCTTTATTTGGTTCCCTACAAAATATCCTCTAACTGCTGTTCAAGCTCTCATTTCCTTTTTTTGGAGGGTGGCAGGGGGTGGCAAGGGCAGAAAAATCTGTTATATGTTGTCATGCACTCCTTTCTACTCTGGTTTTACATAAATTATGCTTAGTCCTCCAAATTTGGCATTTTCTATTTAAATCTAGTGTAGAAATAATAAGAAAACATTTTCTTTTTAAACAAATACTAAGTTTTGCAAACAAAAATGTTTTCAGCCTACTGTTTCAATCTGTTTAATAATTTGTTTGGGAATTCAGTTGCCATTTTTGTCTTAAAAGATAGCCATCTTCCTCTTGAAGACCAGACATATAAAATAATATCATTTATTTAAGTGTAATATAGTGATAAAATAAAAGGAAACTATAATTTAATATCAAAGCATTGCCCAATACAACACAGACAAATTTATGGCTTAGTTATAGCAAATATTAAAACCTTATGATCAGATACTTTATGACCAATTCTTCTTTGTAGTTTACAGTTACCTTCCCTTTGGTCTATACATTTTCTCTAGGACTAATCTTTTATTTTTACTTAGATATTATTTAGTAGAGTTCTACCTTTGGCAATAGCTGGCTAGGTTATTTTGGAGTAATCCTGGCATTGATAAGAATCACATGAAATGGACAAAATATAAAATAAACATCTGTTCAAAGACATCAGAAAGCCACTGAGAGAGTGAGAATTTACAGGGCCAAAAATCCAAAAGAAGAAGGAAGTTTACAGAGGGAAGCTGGACATTTGTTCTCTGTTTCTTTCAAGGCAGTTGCTGATTCTGTAAGTGAAAGGTATGGCTGAGTGTACAAGAAGTTGAGCAGAACTTTCAGCAATATTCTTGAACTAGGAAAAGTCCACAAAGGAGGAGCGACCCTGGAAAACACTTCAGCCTCTTGTTTAGGACTTTTAAAGGCTATACTCTAAGAGTCACAGTGAACCAGAAACAGACCAGCCCTTATAGCAGTGGTTCTCAATCATGGATAAACATGAGAATTACCTACAAAGATTAAAAAACTTATCAATGCCCTATAGTTTAAAAAAATCTCTACAAAATTATGCTGAGTGAAAAGAACCAAAATCAAAGGATACAGATTGCATGATTTACTTTGTCTAACAATCATGGAACAATTACAGGGATGGAGAACAGATCAGTGGTTGCTAGGGCTTAGAAATGAAAGAGACAGGATGGGTGTGGCTATAAAGGAATAACACGGAGTGACAGTACAGTTGAGTATTTCATTTGTGGTGGTTTTTAGGGAGGCTACAGATGTGACAAAATTGCATAGAGCTACACACATACATATGTACACAAGTCCATGTATAACTAGTAAAAGCTGAATAAGCTCTATGGATTGTGCCAATGTTAGTTTTTTGGTTTTAACATTGTACTATAGCTGTGTGAAATGTTTGCATTTAGTGGGGTAAGCTTTAGGGAAGGGCTACATGAGCTTTTCAGTGCATTTCTTTGCAATAGTGATTCTGCTATTTCTTTGAATCCATAATTATTCCCAAAAAAATGTTTTGAAAAACTACCCCCCTCCAAAAAAAAAAAATCAATGTCTTATTCCAAATCAATTGAGTCAGATCTCTGAAGTGGAGTCCAGGCACATGCATATTTTTAAAGCTTCCTGTGTAGTTCTAATGTGCATCCAGCATTGAGAAGCACTGACTTATAGGGACTGAAGCCACTTTTAATAATTTCAATACTTGGATAGATTAAGATTATCACTAGGCTCATTCTCTCCAGAGCAAAAGTAAATTCTCTATGAAAGAAGATAACATCATTCAGGATCACGAATTATCTCTGTTTTTTCATACTCAGTATACATCAAGACAAGACTTCATCTAAAACTAAGAATTAAAACAGATAATAGAGACAGATCTACAGAAGATCCAGATCCTGAAGTTATCAGCCAAATATTTAAAAATAACCATACTTAAAATAGCTATACAAACAAAAAAACCACAAAGAAAAAAAATTTAAAGCAGAAAATAATACAAAGAAAACCATGGCTATGCATGTAACAATAAAAGTACTAAAAATCAAAGACAAAACGTCTTAAAAGCAGCCATAGAATAAAAACTACAAAGGAATGGCAATAAGATTGAAGTTACAACTGAATTCATAACAGAAAAAGGAAAGTCAGAATAAATGCAGTGATATCTTCAAGATGCTGAAAGAAAATTACCACCGACCTAGAATTCTATGCCCAAAGATAGCCCTCAAAAATGAAGTAAAATAGAGCACTTTCAGACTACTATAAATTGACAGAATTTGTCACAAAAGGAAATATGAAAGAGTGTTCTCCAGCAGAATGAAAACAATCTCAGATGAAACTTGGGAATGCAAGGATTGAAAAGCAATGGCTAGGGTAAATATGTGGGTAAATCTACATGAATATTGCCATATATATTTTATTAAATGTATTTTTAGTAGCTGCTCCAAAATATTTATGTAACCACACTTCAAAAAAGTATTTTCACAGAAGGCATATCATTTTCATAATCTTTCTATGATAGGAATGTGGGTTGCAAGTATTTGAAAACTAAATAAACCTTTAAAATAGGGGTTCATTTTTCTAATATAACAAGAAATTAATGCAAATGCCCATCTATGGTATTTGCAGTTGCTGAATGCAATCAAGGACTTAGGATTTTTCCTTTTGCTCCATCATTCTTAGTTCGCTGAGTTCGTAAGTTTCAATGCTTAGTTCATAAGTTTCAATCTTATGGTCAACAAATGGCTGTACAACCAGGCATCACATTCTCATTCTCATCCTAGGCAGGAAGAAAAGGGAAGAGCAAAAGGCTGCATCAGCTAGTTTGTTCTCCATTTAGAGGGGAAACAATACTTTCCCAAAACCACTTATCAAGCTCTGTTCACATCCTCTTGGCTAGACTGTTTCACAGGGCACCTCCATTTGCAAAAGAGGTTGGAGGATTGATTAAGAATTGATTGATTGGCCGGGCGCGGTGGCTAACGCCTGAAATCCCAGCACTTTGGGAGGCCGAGGCAGGTGGATCACGAGGTCAAGAGATCGAGACCATCCTGGTCAACATGGTGAAACCCCGTCTCTACTAAAAATACAAAAAATTAGCTGGGCATTGTGGCGCGTGCCTGTAATCCCAGCTACTCAGGAGGCTGAGGTTGTGGTGAGCCGAGATTGCGCAGCTGCACTCCAGTCTGGGTAAGAAGAGCGAAACTCCGTCTCAAAAAAAAAAAAAAAAAAAAGAATTGATTGATTTATCTTTCCAGCCTCTAACGTACAGGAAGGCAAAAGGGAATGCGGCAGGGAAAAATTTGAAGTAAGCCAGCCTACAGTACCTGCATGGGGGATAACCTCAACTAGCTCACTAAACAGTGACTCTATCCTTCTTTCCGTGCACCTTTTTGTACCACAGAGACCAGAAGCTAAAAACTACTTTTCCCAACTAGGTTCCTGTGTGATTTAGCTTTTGCTAATCAGATGCACTTGTGCAATATTTGGGACCTGGAAGTGATGGGATGAAAGCGATTCTGCTATTTCTTTTGATTCTTTCTGCTGGCAGGCACAGTCAGGCAGAGAAGCCCTGGCTTTTTCTGTGCCAGCATTTCAGTGGCAAGTCGCTAGCTTCATGGGCAGTGATGTGCCTGATGTAGAGCATGCACATCTAAGAGATACAGCATAGTTCTAGAGCTAGCAGTAATGGTGGTGGTGACAGAAGCTACCTGATCCCTGGTACATGCTTCTGAAGCCAACAGTTCCAATGACAGTGGCAGAAATGACATCTCTGGTGGCTACTTCTGCAGGGTCATTCTGGGAGTTACTTTTGAAGACCTAGCCTGGAGCTTGCCCTTGCCTAAAATGTAAATTTCTAATTCCATGCATTAAATACCTTTCCTTAAAATAGCTAGTTTCTGTTTCTGCAGTTGACTCTGGCCTATATAATCTGGCTCAATTCATCTGTTTAGGTTCCTAATACCCCTACTCAATCTTTTCATCAAATATATACTTGGTTTAGAGGGAGTCATTCCTTCTCTTAGGTTAAGTTCAATTCTTGCAATCAGCCTGAGTGATTTTTATTCCTGTCAAGTTCCTATATGCCCCCCGCCAGCCACCCCATGGAGTGATGGAAATAATCTGCCTTCTACATTCTCGGTGTACAATGTGTGAAGAAATGGAATGACTACACTATGAACATGACACACAGAGCTATCAGTGGTCATGGCACTTGCAGAATCCTTCTGGGCAGGAGTGGTGAGTACTCTATGCTGGCAGTGGAGTCATTTCCTTGGTTGAGTCATCTGTCTGTCAGTTCTGGTTCTGCCCTATGGGAGAATCTTCTCATTATCCCCTATAGCCACATCTTATTAATATTTGGTCAGTGGAGAGCCTTCCATTCCTATACAGATTTTATAAACCATCTTCTTTTGAGGTGGATTCAGGAGCTTGAGGACTGCCTTAGGGCTGAGCAGTCAGTCACTGGCTGACAGCAAGCTAGGCCAGCATTTCTTTGCAGCTTCCCCAACCTCCTTAGCAGGTTTATAGTTAGTCAGATTCTTGTCAATCCCCAGATATGAGTAACCATAGTCAGAAGCTTATCTTTAAATAGACTTTAAGCCTGAAGTTTTTCTTTTTTTCCCTGCAGTCCTGTGTCCTCTGTTCTCTCTGTACCTATGCTTCATGGCCACTGCATAGGGCATTTTGAATCAATAGCCCTCTGTGGAAAGACATCACCTTTAATCAATTTTTTCCCTAGAGACTGGCCTCTCTCTCTTCTTATTGCTAGAAAGCTTTTAAAAGAAAATGCTTGAGAAAGGCCTAAAGCCCTGGCTACAAGGTTCTAAATTGTGACATCTGCATGCAATTTAGAATGTAGGCAGCAGGCAGAGACCACTTCTTTCAGCAAAACTATGTTTTCATTCATCTTTTCTACACTGGATACTTCCAGGTCAACTTCATCCCTTGATAGGGTCCAAATATCCCCATCAAAACTCTTAGTGAGAGAGGGTGGATAAAGATGGTCAAATAGAAGCCTTCACTGATCGTCTCCCCCCTAGAGAAACACCAAACTGAACTATATAAAAAAGTACCTTCGTAAGAACCAAAAATCAGGTGAGCAATCACAGTACTGGTTTTAGCTTTACATAGCTGAAAGAGGCACTGAAGACAGTAGGAAAGATAGTCTTGAATAGCTAATGCCACCTCCTCCCCCAACCAGCATCAGATGCATGGCATGGAGAATCTGTGTGCTTAGGCAAGAGACAGCACAGCTATTGTGGGACCTTGCCTTGAACTCAGTGCTGCCCTGTCACAGTGGAAAGCAAAGCCAAGCTGAAGTCAGCCAACACTCATTCACAGAGAGAGCATTTGGACTAGCCCTAGCCAGCGGGGAGTCACCCATCCCAGTGGTCAAAATTTGAATTTCCACAAGCCTTGCCACTGCAGGCTGAAGTCTCTGAGATCCTAAATAAACATGAAGAGCTGTCTAGGCCACAAGGACTGCAATTCCTAGGCAATTTCTAGTGCTGTGCTGGGCTTGGAGTCAGTGGGATTTGGGGGGCATGTGACCTAGTAAGACACCAACTGGGGTGGCTAAAAAAGTGCTTGCACCACCCTTCCCCAACCCCAGGCAGCCAATCTCACAGCAACAAAAGCAACTTCTTCTTTCTATTTGAGAAGAGGAGAGGGAATAGTACAGAGGACTTTGTCTTGAATTTTGGATATCAGCTCAGCCACAGTATAGCACTCTGGGCAGAGCTCTGAGGCACCCATTCCTGGCTCTAGCTCCTGGACAACATAGCTGGCCCTTACCTGGGCCAGAGGGAACCTGCTGCCTTGAAAGGAAGGACCCAGTCCTGGCAGGATTCATCACCTGCTGACCAAAGAACCCTTGGCCCTGAAACCAGCAGTGATACCCTGGTAATACAGCATGGGCCCTGGGTGAGACTGACATGTTCTGGCTTCAGGTGAGACTCATCACATTCTGAGCTGCATTAGCTATGGTGAGAGACTCTGTCTGCTTGAGAAAAGCAGAAGGAAAACTGAGAGGGATTTTGTTTTGCACTTTAGCTACCAGCTCAGCCACAGGGGCATACAGCACGAATGGAGGCTCTTAGAGACCTCAATTCCAGGAATTATCTCTTGTATGGCATTTCTGGATCTGCTGTAGACCAGTGGGGGGCCCACTGCTCTGAATGGTGAGTCACAGGCCTGGCAGCATTCACCACAAGCTGACTGAAGAGCCCTTGGGCCTTAAGGAAATATTGGTGGTAATCTGGTAGTACTCCCCATGGGCCTTTGGTGGTGGTAATCATGGAGTGAGGTTCCTCTTCCTTTGGAAGGGATTAGGAAGAGTGGGAAGGACTGCATCCTGTGGTTTGAATATTATCAGCTCAGCTGCAAATAGAATACCAGACAGACTTCTAAGGTTTTTGACTCTAGTTTCTGATGCCTATATGGTACCTATGGATTTCCCTGGGGCGACTCGCCACCCTGAAGGGAAGGACACAGGCCTGGCTGTTTTTGCCATATTCTGATTGTAGAGCCCTGAGGCCTTGAGTGAAATAGGTGGTAGTGAGGCAGTGGCTACAAGAGGGCCTTGGAAAAGATTCGGTACTGTGCTGGCTTCTAGTCTGACCAAGCACAGTCCCAGCAGTTATGGCCACAGTGGTGCTTGTCATTGCACCCGCAGTTCAGGTGGCTTACCACAGAAAGAGACCCTCCTTTGGGAGAAAGTAAGAGAAGAGAACAAGAGTCCCTGCCTAGTAATCCAGAGAATTATTCCAGATCTTATCCAAGACCACAAAGATGATATTTCCAAAAGTCTATAAGAACCACAGTGTTACTGAGTCTGGGGTTTCCACTAATACACATCCGACATAGATCACAACATTCAAATCCTTTCAAATACATGGAAAGCCTTCCCAAGAAAGACCGGTATAAACAAGCCCAAACTGCGAAGACTAAACAAATACCTAACTCTTCAAACATATGCTGACAAACATCCACAACCATAAGGATCATCCAGGAAAATACGACCTCACCAAATGAACTAAATAAGGTACCAGGGACCAATCCTGGAGAAACAGGGATACGCAACTTTTCAGAGTATTCAAAATAGCTATTTCAGGGAAACTCAAAGAAATTTAAGATAACATAGAGAAAGAATTCAGAATTCTGTCAGGTAAATTTAACAGATACTGAAATAGTTAAACAAATTGTGGAGCTAAAAAATGCAATAGGCATACTGAAGAATGCATCAGAACATTTTAATAGCAGAATTGATCAGGAAGAAGAAAGAATTAGTGAGCTTGGAGATAGGTTATTTGAAAATACACAATCAGAGGAGACGAAAGAAAAAAGAATAAAAAACAATGAAGCATGCCTACAGGATCTTGTAAATAGTCTCAAAAGAACAAATCTAAGAGTTATTAGCCTTAAAGAGGAGGCAGAGAAAGAGATAGGGGTAGAAAGTTTATTCAAAGGGATAACAACAGAGAACTTCCTAAATCTAGAGAAAGATACAAATATCCAAATACAAGAAGCTTATGGAACACCAACCTCAAGGCATATAATAATCAAATTCCCAAAGATCAAAGATAAAGAAGGGATCCCAAAAGCAGCAAGAGAAAAGAAACAAATAACATACAGAATATTATAACACTGTAATTGTGTTGAGTATATTACTCATGTTATGAGTAGAAAGGCTAAAAGACGAACCAACCAAAAACAGTAACTATAACAACTTTTCAAGACATAGATGGTGCACTAAGATATAAATAGAAACAACAAAAGTTAAAAAGCAGAGAAACGAAGTTAAAGCTATAGCTTTTAATAGTTTTCTCTTTGCTTTTTAAAATGCAATTAGTGTAAAATAATGAGTTATAAAAGAGTATTTGCAAGCCTCATGGTAACCTCAAATAAAAAAACGTACAACTGATATACAAGAAATAGAAAGCAAGATACTAAATAATACCACCACAGAAAATCACCTTCACTAAAAGAAAGACAGGAAAGAAGGGAAAAAGAATGAGAAGGCCACAAAACAACCAGAAAACAAATAACAAAGTGGCAGAAGTCCTTACTTATCAGTAATATCATTGAATGTAAATAGACTATACTCTCCAATAAAAAGACATAGAGTGGCTTAATGGCTAAAAAAGCAAAACCCATTAATCTATTACCTACAAGAAACACATTTCATCTACAAAGACATACACATATTGAAAATAAAGGAATAGAAAAAGATATTTCATGCCAATGGAAACCAAAAGAGGGCAGGAATAGCTATACTTACATCAGACAAAATAGATTTTAAGACAAAAGCTATAAGAAGAGACAAGGTCATTATATAATGATAAAAGGGTTAATTCAGCAAGAGGATAAAACGATTGTAAATATATATGACCATAATGGAATGAAACTAAAAATCAGTAGTAATAGGAATTTTGGAACTATGCAACCACATGGAAATTAAACAATGTGCTCCTGAATAACCACTGAGTCAATGAACACTGTGGAGCACCCAGACATATAAAGCAAATATTAGGAGAACTAAAGAGAGAGATAAGCCCTAATGCAATAGTAGCTAGAGACTTCAACACACCACTTTCAGCATTGGACAGATCTTCCAAACAGAAAATTAAAACAGAAATAATGAATTTAATCTACACTATGGACCAAACGATCCCAGTAGATATAGAACATTTCACCCAACAGCTGCAGAATACATATTCTTCTCCCCAGCACATGGATCATTTTCAAGAACAGGACATATGTTAGGTCACAAAACAAGTCTTAAAACATTCAAAAACTTGAAATAGTAAGAAGCATTTTCTCTGACCATAATGGAATGAAACTAAAAATCAGTAATAATAGGAATTTTGGAAACTATACAATCACATGGAAATTAAACAATGTGCTCCTGAATAACCAGTGAATCAATGAAAAAATTAAGAAGGAAATCTTAAAAATGTCTTAAAACAAGTGATAACTGAAATGCAAAATACGAAAACCAATGGGATACAGCAAAAGCCATATTAAGAGGGAACTTTAGAGCTGTAAGTGCCTACATCAAAAAAGAAGAAAAACTTCAAATAACCTAATGATGCATCATAAAGAATTAGAAAAGAAAGAACAAAACAAACTCAAAATTAGTAGAAGAAAATAAATAATACAGATCAAGGCAGTAGAAATAAATAAAATGAAGAAAACAATACAAATGAGTAATGAAAGAAAAAGTTGTTTTTTAAAAAAGAAAAAATTGACAAACCTTTAGACAGACTAAAAAAAAAAAGAGAGAGAGAAAAGAACCAAATAAATAAAATCAGAGATGAAAAAAGAGACATTACAACTGATAGAGCAGAAATTCAAAGAATTATTATTGGCTACTGTGAGCAACTTTTGTCAATAAATTATAAAATGTAGGAGAAATGGACAAATTCCTAGACACATACAACCTACCAATACTGAACCATGAAGAATTACAAACCTGAACAGACCAGTAAAAAGGAACAAGATTGGGCCGGGCATGGTGGCTCATGCCTATAATCCCAGCACTTTGGGAGGCCGAGGCGGGTGGATCACGAGGTCAAGAGATCGAGACCATCCTGGTCAACAAGGTGAAACCTCATCTCTACTAAAAATACAAAAATTAGCTGGGCATGATGGTGCGTGCCTGTAGTCCCAGCTACTCGGGAGGCTGAGGCAGGAGAATTGCTTGAACCCAGGAGGCGGAGGTTGCGGTGAGCCGAGATCGCGCCATTGCACTCCAGCCTGGAGTATTTTCCTCAAGAAAATACTAGCAAGCCAAGTTCAACAACACTTTGAAAAAATCATTCATCATGACCAGGTGGGATTTATCCCAGGGATGCAAGAATGGTTAAATGTATACAAATAAATAAATGTGACACATATTACATCAAGAGAATGAAGGACAAAAACCATATGATAATTTCAATTGACGCTGAAAAAGCATTTAATGCAATTCAACATATCCTCATGATAAAAACCCTAAAAAAAAACTGGGTATAGAAGAAACATACTTCAACACAACAAAAGCCATAAATGACAGAACCATAGCTAGTATCATAATGAAGGGGTAAAACTGAAAATTATTTCTCTAAGATCTGGAATAGTAAAAGCGTGCCCACTTTCATCACTTACTGAACATATTACTGGAAGTCCTCATTAGAGCAATCAGGCAAGAGAAAGAAAGGGCATCCAAACTAGAAAGGAAAAAGTCAAATTATCCTTGTTTGCAGATGATATAATCTTATATTTGGAAAAACTTTAAAACTCCACCAGAAAACTATTAGAACTGATAAATGAATATAAAAATCAGTGGCATTTCAATATGCCAACAGCAAATAATCTGAAAAAGAAATCAAGAGAGTAATCCTATTTATAATAGCTACAAATAAAATACCTACAAATTCACTTAACGAAAGAATGGAAAGATCTCTGCAATAAACACTGTAAAACACTGATTCTAGAAATTGAAGAGGACATTAAAAAAATTGAAAGATAGCCCATGTTCATGGGTTGCAGAAATCAGCATTGTTAAAATGTCCTACTACTCAAAGCATTTTGCAGATTTGATGCAATCCATCAAAATACCAATGACATCCTTCAGAGAAAAGAAAAACATCCTAAAATTAAGTGGAACCACAGAGGACTCAGAATAGCCAAATCTATACTGAGCAAAAAGGACAAAACTGAAGGAATCACATTATACTACAGTAGTATAGTAACCAAAACAGCATGGTACTGGCATAAAAACAAACACATAGACTAAAGGCACAGAATACAGAACCCAGAAATAAATTCATACATCTTACATAAACTCATTTTTGACAAAGGTGCCAAGGATATACAGTCTCTTGAGGAAGGGACAGTCTTTTCAATAAATAGTGCTGAAAAAACTGTATACCATATCCATATTCAGAAGAATGAAACTAGATCTATATCTCTTGCCATATTCAAAATCCAAATAAAAATGGATTAAAGACTTAAATCAGGGGTGTCCAATCTTTTGGCTTTCCTGCACCACATCAGAAGAATAATTGTCTTGGACCACACATAAAATATACTAACACTAATGATAGCTGATGAGCTAAAAAAAAATCACAAAAAAACCTCATAATTTTAAAAGAAAGTTTACAAATTTTTGTTAGGCCACATTCAAAGCCATTTTGGGCTGCATGCAGCCCGTGGGCCATGGGTTACACAAGCTTGACTTAAATATAAGACTTCAAATTACAAAACTACTAAAAGAAAACATTGAGGAAATTCTTCAAGACATTGGAGTGGGCAAAGATTTCTAGAATAATATTCTGCAAGCACAGCTAACCAAAGCAAAGATGAACAAATGGGATCACATCAAGTTAAAAAGCTTTCTGCACAGCAATGGAAACAATCAACAAAATGAAGAGACAACTAGCAGAATGGGAGAAAATATTTGCAAGCTGCCCATCTGACAAGGGATTAATAACCAGAATATGTAGGGAGCTCAAACAACTCTATAGGAAAGAACCTCCCATCAAAGAAAATGGGCAAAAGATGTGCATAGACATTTCTCAAAAGACATACAAACAACAAACAGGCATATAAAAAGGTGCTTAATATCACTGATCACCAGCAAAATGCAAATCAAAACTACATTGTGATGTCCTCTCACCCCAGTTACAATGGCTTTTATCCAAAAGACAGGCAATAGGAAATCCTGATGAGAATGTGGAGAAAAAAGAACCCTCATGCATTGTTGGTGGGAATGTAAATTAGTACAACACTATGGAGAACAGTTTGAAGGCAACAAACAAAAAATAAAGCTATGATACAGCAATCTCACTGCTAAGTATATACCTAAATGAAAGGAAATCACAATATCAAAGATATATCTGCATACCTATGTTTATTGCAGCACTGTTCACAATAGCCAAGATTTTGAAAGCATCACAAGTGTCCATCAACAGATGAACAGATAAAGAAAATGTGTGGTACTTACATACAATGGAGTACTATTCAGCCATAAAAAGGATGAGTTCCTGTCATTTGCAACAACATAGATGGAAATGGAGGTCATTATGGCTTAAGCCAGGCACAGAAACACAAATATCACGTTCTCATTTATTTGTGGGAGCTAAAAGATAGAAAGTAGAAGGAGAGTTATCAGAGGCTAGGAAGGGTTATTGGGGGATTGAGGGGAGTGGGGATGATTAATGGGTACAAAAAATAGAAAGAATGAGTAAGAACTAATTTTAAAATAACTGAAAGAGTGTAATTGGACTGTTTGTAACACAAAGGATAAATGCTTGAGGTGATGGATACCCTCAGTAACCTGATAGGATTATTATGCATTGCATGCCTGTATCAAAATATCTCACATACTCCATAAATATATATACCTACTATGTACTCATGAAAATTAAAAATTAAAAAAAAATGTTGAAATTTGATTGCCAATATAATGATGTTGCAAGTGGGTCCTTTACAAGGTGATTAGGTCATGAGAGTTCTGTCCTCATGAATGAATTAATGCTATTATTATAGGAGTGGATTAGCTATCTCAGGAATTGGGCTCTCCTTTTTCTGTCTGTCTCATGAGCTCCTCTTGCCCTCTCTCTCTTGCCCTCTTTCACCATATGATGCCTTCTGCCATGGGATGAATGCCATGTTCTTGAACTTCCCAGCCTCCAGAACTGTAGGCCAAATACACTTCTGTTCTTTATAAATTATCCCGTCTGTGGTATTCTGTTTTAGCAGAAAATGGACTAAGACATCCCTCATGCAGGACTTTGTGGAAAGTGGTAAATCACTGTTACTACAGTATATGTTGGGATGGGGAAGGGGAATATAATTTTAATAGATCAATTTGTTTTTTAAAAAAATGATCCAGAGTATTCTGAGCAACTAGTTTATTCTTCTCTATCAATTTTTATTCAAAGAGCAGAATAATTCACAAATTTAGATAATCTGGTCAAACCCTCTAACTTCAGAAAAGAAACTAGGTAACAGAATCCGTGGAGAAAACAGCATCATTGATTCTGATGCCAGTTTCTTACTTTTAAAGTAAGCCTGACCCAACATTTTCTCATCATCCTTTCTTATTTCTTCAGATATAAGATTTCTGAAGTAGAAATAAATTTTTTCTTATTTATACATAGTTAATAATTTAGCTGCTCAATATCATATAAAATGAAGACCTCCAGAAACTTCCAGGCTCCATTCAATCTTCCTTGCCAAGAGGTCAACTTGATGTTATTAGCACAGTGTACTACACAGAAGCAATAAAAGCCATAAAGCATCATTGCAAAGTGACTAGCACAGACTTCAAAGGGGAGCTAAGACAGATGTGAGCAGTATCCTATACTGTATGTACTTATCACATTTGCATTCAGATGGTGGTGGATACCCCCGAATGAGTGTTTAAAGAGGTCAAGAATGAGGGCATGAGGAGAAATCAGGCAGCTCTGGCTAAGTGGAACCATACACAAAGGACAGTCATGAGGTGAACCATCTGTCCCTTCCAGTCTATTCTACCCTGTTCAAAGCACTTCTAACAGGTTATTTTAATTAACCTGTAAAACAATTTCCTGTGAAGTAGATTGAAGAGAAATTATTGTAAAACCTTATTGAAAACTGTTAAATTCAGCTGGAAAGGCTAATTATCATTATTATCATACTTTTACAAATGAGGAAACTGAGACACAATGAAGTTAAGTGATTTATGTAGAGCCAGATATTTAATCCCTATTTAACTCCTGACTCTGCGCTTTTTTTCACTCAATTTTAATAAGTCCCACTTGGGAACATCTGGCCTTCTGAAGTTCAGCAGTAACATCAAACACTTCAAGCGGACCAGGAGCTGTGACCCATGCCTATAATTCCAGGATTTTGGGAGGCTGAAACAGACAGATTGCTTGAGCCAGGAGTTTGAGACCAGCCTGGGCAACATGGCAAGATCTCCTCTCTATGAAAAATACAACAACTAGGCAGGCTTGGTGGGGGCATGCCTATAGGAGGCTGATGTGGGAGGATCATTTGAGCCCAGGAGGCAGAGACTGCAGTGAACCATGATTGTGCCACTTCACTCCAGCCTGGGTGACAGAGTGAGACCCTGTCTCCAAAAACAAAACAAACAAACAAAAACCTACAAGAAACTTCAAGCAGATTGCTCTGAGGTAATGATTATGAATATGTGTAAAGTTTACCTGTAATGATTCCATTGCATAGCTGTTAAAAGCAAAAGATTGGAATTAACATAAATATCTACCAAAGATGGCACATTAAATTATGTAGGGGAATGTCATGGTGACAGAGAAAAAAACACATAATACTAGAAAAGTAGGGTATGGAAATGTAATACAAATGTATATCAGTGGGGAAAAATCAATGTACATGCATAACCTTAAAACATATTTATCTAGCTCTGTTATAAGCAACAATAACATGAATGACAGCATTTTTGCTCTCAACTAGATCTCATGTGGGCAACCTTAACATCCAGCTTTTAGTCTCTAATACTATTTTCCATGAAAATGAACCAGGAAGTTTGGAGGATAGTTGACTCCATAATTTGAGGACAGGAAAAAATTATGTTGAATCTGAAACATCAGGATGATTGGATATGATACAAGGATAGAAGTGCTTAGAGGACAGAAGGCACTATATAAGGGGGCTTCCCCTGAACAGGTTATGAACATTTGTATATCAGAAAATAAGTAGGCTGGGTGAGGTGGCTCATGCCTGTAAGCCCAGCACTTTGGGAGGCTGAGGCGGACGGATCACTTGAGGTCAGGAGTTGGAGACCAGCCTGGGCAACATGGTGAAATCCCACCTCCACTAAAAACACAAAAATTAGCCAGGTGTAGTGGTGGGCGCTTGTAATCCCAGCTACTCGGGAGGCTGAGGCAGGAGAATCACTTGAACTCGGCAGGGGGTGGTTTGGGGGGCACAGGGGTTGCAGTGAGCCGAGATCACACCACTGCACTCTAGCCTGGGCAACAAGAGCAAAACTCCATCTCAAAAAAAGAAAAAGTAGTAATAACAATAATAATGGGTAATTGAAACAAGCTGAGACTATAAAAGGCTGTGAGTTTATACCAATGCTGAAGGAGAAATGCTAATTATAAGTGATAAAAAAGTAATTGCCATAAAAAAGGAGAATCAAAAGTTTTGGTTTACTTTATTAACTTTAATAAGTAGAAAGGTATGATCTATACAAGATTTTAAAAAATTATATACTACGAAGTGTGTGTGTTTCTATTCTACTAGTAGGAAGAAGTTTACAAATATTTATTGAATGAATGAAACAAATATCCAAAATATAGGACCTACTCAATTTCCATAAATAATTTTATTTTCTCCATCATACTATTACAAATTACTCTCAATATTTATTCCTGGAAGGACATTTACTTCAGGTTTTGTTTGGGCCACAGATTCTTAGCTCTACTCTTACTAGGAGTGGCTAATTTTGTCAGAGACTGACATTACAGAGAAAAACTTTAATATAAGTGTATAAAACACACCATTCACCAGCAGATGGCTCTACAGAGCAACAACAAAAAAATCATGACATGATTTAAAGCTGATATATGTGTAAATCATTATTGCAGGAAGTCTTTTTTACATTCTCTCTGTGTGTGTCTGTGTGTATGCATGTGTATGAGAGAAACTGGAATGGTATAAATGAAAACATTTAACTTGTTAAATTAACTTAGGCAAGCTAAATGTTTTCGTAAAATTTTAGGAGAAAATAGTTTTCAAGAAGTTCATTATGAAGTTGTTACTGCCAACTTCTACTTCAAAATTTACCCATATACATGTGAAAGTAGTTCAACACAGATGTCAAGAGCAAATTGCCTGAAATTAATTGCTGCTTTTAAGTGTCATTTTCTAAACAGTGTAAACTAAGATCAAGAATATTCAGCAATTATTATTTATTCAGATTTAAAAGTAATCTGATGTTTAGAAAAATGACTGTACTAAAATCTCTTTTAGATAGGCCTTACAAGATTTTTGAAATCTAAAAAGTACAAATTAAGTAATAAAGAACATAAGCTTCATTCTGAAAAATGTCTCTAGGAATAAATATATACATAATGGCTTATATCTCAAACAGATATACTGATTTCCCTTGACATTCTTATGTATTATGTGTCATTTTATAAACACAGTTCCAGGGATAATAAAATGTAACATTGTTGTTTCCAGATTTTAATTGAAATGCATTCTGTCTCATTCAGTCATTCAGCTAACATTCATTGAGCACTGGCTATGTGCTAAGCAAACTGTTTAGGCATTTAACATGTATAAATTCATTTAATTCTCAACTTTATGAGGTAGATACCATTATTACTCCATTCTACAGGTAGAAAACTGAGGCATGAGATTAAATAACTGATTAAAGTCCGAAAGGTGACAAGTGGCAAATGCAAACCCTGGTGATTTAGCTCCAATTTCAGTGGTCTTCCATGCATTCACTCATCAGAAAATATTAATTGGAGTACACATAGATGTCATACAAAAATGTATGTATGCACAATCCCTACCTCAAGGGAACTATAATCTAGTTAATAAAGACAATAATAAACTTTATATTGATAGGATGTTTTATAGTTCACAAAAGTATGTTCAGATACCCATGAATATTAAGTAACTCTTGAAAACAGTCCAGAAGATGGTATAAACTAGTATGTATAATAAAATACCATATTAGTGGTACAGACAGTAATTTAATAATATAACCAAGCAAAACAAAAGATGGCTATAGACTAGAGTAGGCAGATATAATTTAATGGAAGTGGTAGGACTTGAATGGAGATAGGGCTGAATAGTGGGGAAAATCTGAGGGGACAGGGAGGAAGTAGGAAAGGTACTATTCTGGCAGCCCCAGGAATAGAAAGGTTAGAAACCAGTAAGACCTGATCAGAACAGACACCCCAAGGCGGGTTGTGGAAAATAAGGTTGGACAAGTAGGTGGGAGGAGATTTTGAAGACCTTTGAATGTTAGGAATGCTAGAGACTACAAGGGCAAGTAATTGATAAATCATTGCTAACAACCCAACACATTCCGGGGAGTTCATTTAGCTGTTAAAGTGATTACTGAATTTGCCGGAGAACATTAGAGTTGAAAATACTATTAGAGTTGTTAAGGATTCTGTAGCTGTATACACCATTTAATGATTAATAGATCATTCACTAATGCTTATGGAGTGTTCTGAAAAATCCAGAGCTACTTAATTTATGTATTTCTGCTAGTGCTATTTCATGAAAATTAATGTTGTTTTTCTACCTTATTTATGATGCTTTCATTCTGATTTGTCTTAGCATATTTTAAAATTCTTCTCTGCACATATTAAACCTTTATCATTCTTCCCTCCTCTTCTCTACTGCATTTTAACAGTAAGATTTATGAACACAGGGGATAAAGTTTAAAAAAAAAGTTGTCATCATGAGAGATGATCAGTTAATTTAATCAATTGTGTCTAAGATAATGAGGGAAAAGTATTGTCTGAAGTCATTTAGAATAGATCAATGATTGGTGAAGTGACTCAATCAAAAATATACTTTTTAGATGACAATATTGCAGAAAACTACTAACTTGAAAAGACTAGGATAGTTAGCATTTAAATGGTTAGGATTCCACATGTAGGTTGTTGAGAGGCACCTTATAATCTTTCTTTGATGTTGATGCAACTTCTCTCTTTTCCCCTTCCTCCTCTCCTCAAATATTGTAGGGCATGTACTTAATGTTTAGATGAAAAAAAAATTATTGAGTATTTTACTCTGAATAAAATGGATGACACTCTTTGTGACAAAGTCACAATTTAGGAGCCTTTTCAAGTAGGAAATAATTTTATTTTATTACCATCCATCAATATATACTGAAAATACGTCAAAGCATAAAATATTGGGGACTCAATACCATGTACTGATAGGGCCTAGTTGTATTAAATAATTTGTTCCAGAATTTCTTCATCTTTAAGAGTAGGAAGCATAAAAAAGGAAATGAAATGGAATTCTGACTTTGGTTCATATCTACAAATTGTTTAAGAAATACAATTGAAATGTAGCAGGTATGTATAAGTTAACATTGTTGGAGAAAAAACTGTGGCCTTTCTGAGATCAATTACAAATAGATTCTTCACATTTACCAGATGAAACATAAAGATAAGAAAGGGCAGGACAAACATTGATTAGACTAAGAAGTTTAACTTCCATCTGGTCAAAAGTCGCAGGCCAAGTTCTGAAAGAGAGTGAAATAGAGAGAAAATAGTTCAGTCAAAAATAAGAAACAACCATTGTGGAAGACAGTGTGGCAATTCCTCAAGGACCTAGATATAGAAATTCCATTTGACCCAGCAATCCCATTACTGGATATATATCCAAAGGATTATAAATCGTTCTACTATAAGGACACATGCACACAAATGTTCACTGGAGCACTGTTTACAATAGCAAAGACCTGGAACCAACCCAAATGCCCATCGATGATAGACTGGACAGGGAAAATATGGCAAATATACACCATGGATACTATGCAGCCATCAAAAACAATGAGTTTGTGTCCTTTGTAGGGACATGGATGAAACTGGAAACCATCATTCTCAGCAAACTGACATAAGTATAGAAAATCAAACACCGCATGTTCTCACTCATAGGCGGGTGTTGAACAATGAGAACATATGGACACAGGGCGGGAAGCATCACACACTGTGGTCTGTAGGGGGGAAATAGGGGAGGGACAGCAGGGGGTGGGGAGTTGGGGAGAGAGAGCATGGGGAGAAATGCCAGATATAGGTGATGGGGAGGAAGGCAGCATATCACACCGCCATGTGTGTACCTGTGCAACAATCTTGCATGTTCTTCACACGTACCCCAAAACCTAAAATACAATTAAAAAAAAAAAAAAGAAACAGAAGCACAGACAAATACAGGAACAATATTTTCAGAAACACTGACCAACAGAGTTGTGAATTCAAATTTAATAAATGAATGTGTGAAGTATTTGGCATTATCTTACTTCTTTTATTTATCTTATTTCTCTTATTTTCATTGATACGAATGTGGGAATGAGAAACCTAGGAACAACAGAAGAGAAATATGAAATGAATGAGGAATGGATAAAACAGAAAATTAGAACATTTATTTTCTCATTTTTCTGCCTCCTATACTTCATTTACAGATTTCAATATTCTCTTCCAAGACTATATGTCTTTCATATATATTATCCAATAGATATCCTTTTTTCACTTTGTTATATTGATGATGAGACATATTTAGAAGATTTAAGATTAGAGTTGTTAGATCAAATCCTGCCATGCAGAACGACCAGTTAACTTTGAATTTCAGATAAGCAATGAACACTTTTTTAGCATAAACATGTTCCATATATTGCATGGGACATAGTTAAACTAAAAATTATTCATCATTTACCTGAAATTCAAATTTAACTGCCTGCTTGTATTTTTATTGCTAAATCTGGTAGCCCTACTAGGAAAGAGCCAGTAGTCTTAAGAGGGGTGGATCTCCTTGGGTTCTTTATTTTAATGCATTTATTCTGGTTTATCAATATCTCCTATTTAAAAATTTTTAACTGAAAAAAGTATACTTATCATGCATGTATAGTTTATTGAACTTGCACAAATTGAACACACCCATATAACCAGCACTCAGGTCAAAACCCAAAATATTACCCGCCCCCTAGAAGCCTCCCTTCTACCCTCTTCCACCCACTAAGGGTAAGTATTATCCCGACTTCTAAAAGTATAGGCCAGTTTTGCTTATTTCAATCTATTCTTATTTAGTATCAGTGGCCTCATCCTTGTATTCTAAAAGAATATCCACTCACTCAATAGTAACAAAGACCCCCTGGCACCAGGTTAAATGACCAGTTGATTGGAGATGGTTGAGGTTGGGGGACAGCTCTCCCGTTTCCATGTATTAAGGGAATTCTCTAGGCAGTGGCATTTATCTAGAACCCCACAGTGGGTAGCAGGTGGGTAGAATGTTCCAGTAAACCTAAGAGATAATAAAGGCAGAAATCTAGAAGTTGTGGGTCTTTCATGATGTGGTCAGGCTATGAATTTTGGCTAGGAGGGGCTGAGAACCAAGCAGGTAGTTTGGTCAATGACACCTGAGAGACTGTAAGAACCAGGCATTTGACACACTCCCCCATGCACATCTTCTTGGAGGTGATCTGATGAGTTGCTAATTCCCCAGCAAGGTTTTCTCTTGGCAGTGTTTGTCGCAATGGCACAGCTTTGTTGTGTAAAGATGTTCCGTGAAGCCATGAATGTTTTCTATCATTCCCTCAATTTGTAGGCAGATAACTGTTTCCATTCTACCAGAATGCATCATAACCACTCCCATAACTAAGGACAGGCCATCGGAAACCAGAAAGGGCCCCTTCCCCTTCTCTCCAGTAGAATTGAGGGGGAGGGACACAGGAATAGAGCTCCAAAAGAAAGCAGAGCAGGACCTTCGTCTCCACCAGCATGGAAAGGGGGCTGTAGGGACCCACTACAGTTCACTGAGTACCCACCAATGCTTCCTCGGAGCAGAGCCCATAGGGTTGAGTCACCCATGGCGCAATTGGGTAATTGGGTAAGAACCAGAGTATATGACATGGCTGGTCAAGGATCCTCCTCTGACCAGAATCTTAGGTTAGGAATCCTGGTGATTCAATACCAAAAAAGTAGAGCACTTTATTCAACAATGGGATTTTGACTAAATAAACCATGCTACAACCAAACAATGTAATTCTATTCAGTCTTAAAATAATTTTGTAGAAGAAAATGTAGTAGTACTTATAGTAGCTGTAGCTAGCCCCATAAAGCCCACACTACTGGCCAGCACTGTTCTAACTGCTTTGCAAATGTTGACTCACTTAAATATTCACAACACGTTGTGAAGTAGGAACAATTATTATCCCCATTTTACAGATGAATAATTTTCAGAAACTATTTCAGTTAAAGGGCATGCCCAAGGGTCACACAGTAAGTGACAGAGCCAAGATTCAAATTCAGATAGGCTAGCTCCAGAGTCCACGCTATGAACTATTACATAATGACAAATGAAAAGTTAATCATTTATAATTACAGGAGAAAAGCAGGCTAAAAAACAGTTTGAAAAGTGTGATTCCAATTCTGTATCAAACACTTAGAAATCATGATTATACACCCACACAAAAATTATTGTGTTGCATGCCATGGTGTTAACAGTATTACCTCCAAGAAGTTGCATTTAAGTGAGTCTTATTTCCTTTTAAATAATTTTCTATAATGTCTCTATTTTCTATAATAAACCTTTATGATTTATTACTTTGAAACAGAGTCTTACGCCGTCACCCAGGCTGGAATGCAGTGGTGTGACCTTGGTTCATTGCAGCCTAGACTCACTGGGCTGAGGTGATTGTCCACCCTCAGCCTCCCGAGTAGCTGGGACTACAGGTGTGTGCACCATTCCAGGCTAATTTTTATATTTTTTGTAGAGATGAGGTTTTGCCATGTTGCCCAGGCTGGTCTCGAACTCCTGAGTTCAAAAGTGATCCTCTTGCTTTGACCTCCCAAAGTGCTGGGACTACAGGCATAAGCCTCCATGCCCAGCCTATGACTTTTTCTTTTTTTCAGATGGAGTCTCTGTCGCCTGTCACCCAGGCTAGAGTGCAGTGGCATGATCTCGCCTCACTGCAACCGCCGCTTCTTGAGTTCAAGCGATTTTCATGCCTCAGCCTCCTGAGTAGCTGGGATTACAGACATGTGCCACCACGCCTAACTAATTTTTGTATTTTTAGTAGATACATGGTTTCATGTTTTTCAAAAGTGCTTGACTTTTTTTTTTT